>NC_056725.1:394207836-394525336 GCF_019279795.1 Protopterus annectens | reverse complement strand
ACCCTCACCATCATTTCCATGTTCTCATCAAAATCACATTAAAATGTCATATGCTGAAATATCTAGCAATGCCTAGTAGATCTAGTAAGAAAAAAAAGGCTTGCCATAAATTCTACAACTCATTTCCATGATAAACTTATTCAGGTCTTTATGTATACTTCAAGTTAACACCCTTAGCACCTTACAGCATCCAAATATTTTTGGGTGCGTCTTCCTTAACTAAATGACTTAGCAGTTAATAAAAGAGTATAAGAAATAATGGGATGTAAGTAACAAAATGGCACTATGATTCTTACTCTAGGATCTCATGCAGAGGAGAAATTAATCATCATTTGTCACTTATTATTTATATTTGCATAATTAGATTGATATTTTCCATATGCACTTAATATCTCCAAATCAAATGTCTTAGAAACTATTACTTGGTATCAGATAAAACTATAGATGATGTTGAAGAAAACTGTCATTGATATTTGTGCAGTAAGTTAAACATCTTGAGATATATCCCATGTTATCTATATTGATAATTATACAACTGAACATACGTTTTTCTTATTTCTGTAAGTATCTCAATATAGACATGCCTTCAGAGAGAGATGTGTTGCTGTCATGTGAAAACTGATGCCTGTCTAATATATCTCAGCTGTATACTTTCCAGGATATGACAATTTATTGTTGAACTTTAGAAAAAAATATTATTCCATGTCTGTGTGTTATAATTGGCCAGATTCTGCAAAGTTCATGGAAGCTATTTGCAGACAGTGCAGCACCAGGAAGGAAGGCTTCAGCATACCTGGCGCGGACAATTTCAGAAGACATGCTGAAGGTAGTCCAAGTGCGTAAATATTCAGCATAAGATAATTAGGGATTCCTCCCATATTGGTCTGCTTCCAAAACAATCGTGCTCTTATAACACAACTTAAATGTGACAAACAGGCATGCCAACTCCGTTTCTGAAATCCTTGGTGCATGCCTTACCGACCACAAGGAATTGAAGAGAATACTATAGATTTCATCAAAATCCAGTGCAAAAGAGAAAAAAATACATGAAAATGCAACCTGCTGTTAATAAACTGCAACAGTCTGCAGTTATACAAGCCATAAATGATGATGTGACTGTCCACCCTAGAAGGCAGCTAGCTAGAGTCAGAGCAAGGCTGCAGCTACACCAGTTTTCATACCAGCAAATACTTGACAGGTACTGCCTAGACTGACAGCTGGTGCAGGTTATTTGTAACATGTGTGCCCCATTCACGTCTGTGCAGACCCTGTGAGGAAACCTCATGCCCCTTGAAACCAAGTGTGTCTCAGCCTGGGTGTACATACAGCTGGGACATTCCAAACACACATGGGAATGCTTTGGGAGTATCATCAACAGCTGCTATTTGTATTCTGATAAAATTCATGGAAGCAATATGCAGCAAAGTGGATGACTGCATTCACTTTCCATCCATCCCCATGGACTGTGGAACTGTAATGCACCAGCTTTACAACATTGCAAACTTCTCCCATATACTGGATGCAATAAATAGCACACGCATAGCTATAAAGACATAAGTACACCCTAAAACAGACTAATACATAAACAGAAATGGCTGGCTATCTATTACCAGACAAGTTGCGGTGTAGCAAATGGCAGCATAACAAACATCATGGCAACACACCCTGGAAGTGTCCATGATGCTGCCATATGGAGGAAAAGTGGTCTGAGGGCAGCATTCCAGCAAGGTGAAATATCTAAGGGAGTACAACTAGGTAAGTACAGGAACACAGCTAGGATGGAAGCTAAGGATATCCTTCACAACATTAGCCATTTTTTCCAACTGTTTCCATTCCACACAGCAGGTGTCTGTGGTTATCCATGTGAGCCATGGCTAATGACACTGTACAGTGAACCATCCAACCCTCCACAGGAGGGCTACAATAGACCACACACAACAACCAGAAGCACCATACAGCATGTGTTTGGTGTATTGAAATCTAGATTCAGATGTCTGGACACATCCAGCGTGCACTGCAATACACACCAGAGAAGGCAGCACAGGTTGATAATGGTGTGCACCATGCTGCATAACATGCTAACTACAGCACATGGTAGTATTACAGCTGCAGATGTGGGTGAATAAACAAAGAACTGCAGAGATCTAAAGAGGACATCCCACAGGTATCGAGGAGGAGGAGCAGGAGGATGTAGAAGGCAGAAAATGCAGGAGTCTTCATCATATGGTGTGACAACAAGTGCAGGCCAAGACAACTGTGTAGCATCTGACCCACATCTTCGAGCCATGACAAGCCATGCATACATAAGTACACAGACTGAACATTGATGTTTAGATGTTGCCCCACCACAGCAACTCAGATTGCATATAATGGAAAGTACCCACTAGATGTACACACTGAGCATCACACATAACACCATAATCATAACATATTCCAGCATGAATATATGCAAATGTACCACAACATGTATCATCAACTCATGGCACAACTGACACAGGGATGCATACACACTCAGATTGTTGTATCACTGTATGGAAAATAGTAACGGGCACACATCAGTGCTACACATCCCTATTGCTACAATATAATATAAAAAAAGGAAAACAACAAAAGACGTAATGCAGAATGTTTAATAACCAGAGAAAAATATATCACAGTAAATTGATAATTCAATACTGTAAGTCAACTATGTGTACTACACTGTTAGCCAAACTGTAACACAGTCTAGGGTGATTTGGCTGACATCTCACACCATGGTCTGCTCTTCCCCAACCATGTAAAGAAACATGTTGCCCTGGCTGCTCCACAGAGGATATTGATGAGGTGACAAAACCATGTTGAGATGAAAAGGTATGACTGCAAGTTGAACAATTTATGACTGGCAGGACCGCAGCGGATGGGCCAGCAGTTGAACTCTTTGCAGGTTGGACCAAAGTCAGTGACTTTTTATGGCCAATGGTGGTTCTGTGGAAAGGTGACCTGCTTCTAGCAGGTTGCAGTCTGCTGAACACAGTCAGAGAATGCAGAATCCTGCTGGTAGTAAAACACTGCTGCAGTAGCGTAGAGGCCAGGGATTCTACCAACCATGCCAGAGCTAACAGACTCTCATTCTGAGTGGCCAATGAGACATTATCTCACTGTGTCTGTGCTCTTGTCCTTCGTGCATGATAGGTAAGTGGTGTGTGCCACACAATCTGTACCACTTGCAAGTACATGGATGTCTGACCAATGCTGTTGCTGTGACCATTCATTTGCTATTAGCAGGAGGTGGAAACTCTCTGGCACCTGGTCATGCCATGCACAACATCTGCTTACATACATCTACCATGATGTCCTGTTTCTGGTTGTTTTCCGGAACTGCATCCAGTAGCAGACTCATCTGGGGTATTTTTGTCAATGGCTTCACCCTGTTCAACATCTACTGGGCCATCATCCTCCTCTGAATGGCTAGACAAGTTGAACTCCCCACCTGAGGCTACATCTGCAGCAACATCACTGTCAACACCATGAAATTATTCTCCAAACACTTCAATATCCTGTGTGCCAGGGGCCATAATACCATGCTGAGACACATCCGAAACCACATCATGATAAATAATAATGACTACCACAAGGTCTACTATATGTATGTTTCACGGAATCTTCATATATGAAGTATGTCATTTGGTTACAAGGCTAACATACACAACATATATGAGGAATACAAAAAAGCACATACCTGACAACCCCTCATGGGAAGATGGTGCTGTAGCAGGGAGATGAACTTCTACTATTGTAAGGAAAAAGAAAAACAGCATTAGTGATCACATAATTGCCACCATTAACCAGGTGAACACAACTAAAACATATGGAAGGCTTGACATACACATAGCACTCTTTTTTTGTTTCTCCAAATCTTTTGGGCTTCTAATACTATGATGGGAATGGACCCCATTCCTAAGTCAAAGTACAATTAAAGTTCATGAGATTAGTATTGTTTCAGTCTTTGATGTCAGCCAAAAGTGCTCTTCGCAGCACTTGCAATGTGCCCAGTAATAACTCCTTCTGCAATTCATATGTGGTTACGTGGACTAGTAACATACCCAAATATAATTGCAGATTCTTTGTTATAAGTCCCATTGCTTCTAATACTATTGGAACTGTCTGGGTATCTTTCTTCCACATTGCTCTTGTTTCTGCCTGCAGATCCTGATATTTTATGAATTTGTGTGTCTCTATATGCAAGACACTGTAGTCACTGGGTGTGGCGATTTCAATGATCAATGCTACTTTTGTCTTCTTTTCATGGACCACTATATCCAGTTTTCTCGCATTTGTCTTTTGAACTGCTGGTAATGGATGATCCCATGTGATGTAGACTTCATCATTTTCTATGTCGCTTTGTGGCTCATGTTTCCAGTGTTTTTCAGCCTCTTCAATACCATAATGTTTGCACAATCCCCAGTGTAACAGTCTTGCCACATTATTATGCCTTTCAGTATACAGTCCTTCTGCCAGTAGTATGTCACAACCAGCAACAAGGTGTGCAACTGTTTCCAATTCGGATTTACAAAACCTACATTTTCTATTTCTCAAACATGTTCAAAGGACTTTGAAAACCAGTGTGTACATAGCCCACTATCTTGAACTGCCAATATTAACCTTTCATCTCTTGGTTTGAATTCACCTCTTCTTAACCATTCCTGCATTTGTTCCTGATCAACATGATTTTCTTTCAGAAGTTTTCTATACTTGCAACAATATTTATGCTTTTTCCACATTTCTTGCCTTCTCATCTGGTCCTTCACCTTATATTCTTTCATTTGTTTTTGGCACATTCACTTACTGCCTGTTTTTTATCTACTTCTGGTTTGATTTCCATTCCTGCTTGACATCGATATGCTTCTGCTAAATTAAGCAGAGAAGTCATCTTAGATTTAGTATCCACATGTTTCAAAACTTTCACTACATTTGTGTCTTGTAACATCAGCAAATATGTGTGGAGTACCATAATTGTATATCTTAACATAATTAATTTCAAGGAGGCCCATCCCTTCTTTGGAACGGGGAATATATAATCTTGGTATACAGTGATTTTTATAAATCATTTGTTGAGCATGAAGCATCCTTCTTGTTTTCCTAGCTAATCTATCCAACACATTTTGGGGCCAGTCAATCACTCCAAAACTATAAGTTAGGACAGGAAGAGCAAATTGGTTTATAGCTTGGATTTTGTTCTTAGATGTCAACACTGTTTTCAGAATTAATTTAAGTCTTCTGAAGTATTCCTTACTAAGATTTATTTGCATTTGTTCATGTTTTATTACTGATCCTTCATCAATTCTCAAATATTTATACACTCCTTTTTCCTCTAATTCTTTTATATCACATTCTTATCCCAGACTGATGTTTTCCTGTTGCTGCAGTTTTCCTGCTTTACAGGTTGCTTTTGCACACTTATCAAGACCAAATGACATTCTTATATCATCTGAAAAAGTTTTGACAAACTACAGCTGTGCTTTCAGTTCCTCATCTGATGAGTTATACAGTTTTAAATCATCAACAAAGAGAAGATGAGAAGTCTTCACTCTGTTTTTTTCCTAGAAGCCAAACTGTAGTCATGGCCTAAGCTGTTAAGTAAACAGCTTAATGGTTTAAAGGCAAGGCAGAATAGCAATGGTGACAGAGACTCACCCTGGAATATCCCCATTTGAATTTTTATTCCTGGAATAATAATTGGTCCTTTATCATGGCTTAATTGAAAAGTGGTCTGCCACTGTTTCATAGTCAATGTAATGTAGTCTGAAAAAGTTTTGACAACCTGCAGCTGTGCTTTCAGTTCCTCATCTGATGAGTTATACAATTTTAAATCATTGACAAAGAGAAGATGAGAAGTCTTCACTCTGTTTTTTTCCTAGAAGCCAAACTGTAGACATGGCCTAAGCTGTTAAGTAAAAAAGATTAATGGGTTAAAGGCAAGGCAGAATAGCAATGGTGACAGAGACTCACCCTGGAATATCCACCTTTGAACTTTTATCCCTGGAATAATAATATGTCTTTTATCATGGCTTAATTGCAAAGTGGTCTGCCACTGTTTCATGGTCAGTGTAATGTAGTCGATCATTATAGGCTGTATGTTATACATATTTAAGCACTCTTTTATTCATGAATGTGGAGTACTAGCAAATGTTTTTTTCTATAGTCAATCCATACCATGCTTAAATTCTTCCCTTTTTACAGTTCTCCCATATCACCTTATTTAACAACAAATGATCCTTTGTTCCATATGACTTTCGTTTATTGCCCTTTTGTTCTACTGACATAACTAAGCTTTCTTCTAAATGACTATAAACTCTTGTCAGCATCAATTCCCATGTATAATTTATAAGTCTTCGAAAGGCAAGTTATTAGTCTATAATT
The DNA here is from genome assembly GCF_019279795.1 of Protopterus annectens. Taxonomy (NCBI): domain Eukaryota; kingdom Metazoa; phylum Chordata; order Ceratodontiformes; family Protopteridae; genus Protopterus; species Protopterus annectens. Next base: position 394,518,937 of record NC_056725.1, on the reverse strand, counting down.
TTTAGGGTAGCTTGCAGATTCACTCTTAAGTAGCAGCATTGTTGCCTGTTGTTAGCCAGGTTGGTGTCTGTTCGGGGGGGGGTGCATATAAATAGTTCTTACTTATGACTAAATCTTCATGCAAAGATGTTAATACTTTTAACCAGAAGTTAGGTACTGCATCTGGGCCTGGGGTTTTCCAATTAGAGTCTTTTCTTCACTTTGTTTCAATCTCTATAGCTATTACTTCATCCCATTTCATATCCCGCACCTTTAAACTTCTTATTCTTTCTTCTACTTCTTCTGTCTTCTATCCATTTATCTTCTTTGTTATGTTCTACATGATCTTCATAGAAACTTCTCCAAAATGTATGTTTTTCCTGTTTTTTGGCAGTCTTTCAATTCCTTTTACCTTGTTTCCAAATTCTCTATAAAACTCTTTTTGGATCATTAGTAAATTGATTATTTTGTACTTTTCCTTTATATTTATCTGTATATGTATCGTCTAACTTTTTTTGTCTGTGCTGAAATTTTTAGTTTGTTATTTTGATAGTGCATGACAGATCCTGGTCTGTTCTAATACTGTGCATTGCTTTTATCACACCTATCTTTCTTAGTATTTTTGTTGATCTATTCTGTTTTCTATAGTCTTCTAACAGTGACACTTCTTGTCTTAATTGATTTATAATTTTCTCTGTTCGATACTTCCATGATGGTATTTGATTTCTCCCCTCCCTTTCCCTCGCTACCCTGTGTTCTTGTGGCAGAACTCTATCAGTTATTAATTTAGCAGCACAGTAATATATCCTGTTTATTTCTGTTATATCACATGGATCTCTATGGACAGTCCTAATTACTGCATTCATTTGTTTTATCAGACTTCTGACTTTCTGGGTTTTATCAACCTTCTGCAGTCTATTTCTCTCATTCATCTTAATATATCTATCCATGTCTATTAAATCAAGCAACTCTTCTCTTAGCTAATTTTCTACGAAACTAAAGGCACATCCTTTGTTTTCTATTACCTGTGGCTATTCTATAGAAAGTTCTATAGCATCTTCTTGTGGCACCTTCTCTTCAATTTCATCCTGTGTCAACCACTGCTTTGTCATATGGGAACTCGCTGGCCTATCACTCCTCAACAATGACTGCATCAGAGTTTCCAGTTTCCTGTTCCTTTCCTTGCTGTCTAGCTTGAAGTGAACATTTATACTGGTTTCCTGTGGAAGGCTCCAAATCATCTTGATATGGCACCTGATCAGTTACTTCCTGATCCACTAGTTTCCCCTTAATGTGGATATCCATTGCTTTATCCTGTTGTGGTGTTTCCTGCATTAGATTTTCTACACTGAATCCTTCACTTTGCAGGTGCTCCATAACCTAAGTTTCTGTTTCTTTGACGTCTCCATTACTGATCTATTTTCTACTTTTCCTCTTTGTCATCTTATTTTTTGTCTTGTCAAATTTTCCATATCTTGATTCCTTTGCCTGTATTTCTCCAAATATCTTTGGTGCTGCTCTTTTTTTATTGGTTAGTTTTGCTTTCTCCTCTGCCATATTAAATCTCTTTTTTTTCCCATGTCCATATTTCATTTTCAGATGTCTCCTGATCTTCCTGCTTCTCCTTACTTTGGGGACTCACTTCATCATGCTGTGATGTAGTCTGTGTTAGACTTCCTACATTAAATCCTTCACTTCGCAGACTCTACAAAACTTCAACTACTATTTCTTTAACTTCTGCTTTACTTATCTTCTTTTCCACATTCCATCTTTGTGATATATTTTTTTATTGTGAATTTTCCATATCTGGATGCCTTTGCCTGAATTTCTCTTTGAATATCTTTGTGGCTGCTTTCTCTATATTAATTAACTTAGTTTTCTCCTTTGCATGCATATTGCACCATATCGAATCTCTCTTTCTTTCTCATATCCATATTTATTTTTTATACTTTTCAAAAATATCTAGGTTTTGTTGTTTACATTTTCACACTTCCTCAAATGCTTCTTTTTCCACACAGATCAAAGTTTCTTGATCTATATACTGTTTTACAAAAATCTGTTGTATTAATCAACGCAAATTTTTATTTGAAGCTTCTGACAGTTTTTCGTGTGAAAGTATTTTTCTTTCCTCTAATTTATCTCTTAATCTCTTTGCATATCCTATGTCTGGTAATTCTGGGCTTTGTGCATAATAGTAACAATGTATAATTTCTTGCTTATCCTCAATAGTCCACTCTCTTGTCTTTATGGCTCTTCTTTGGACTATTGCTTTTTGTGATTTTTGTGGACTGCTAATTCTTTCTAAAATGGGGGGGGGGGGGCATCTTTCCTTTGGGCCTGACCCCATTGTAGGAATTTTCCAGATTTTTAGGATTCTACAATGTCATGTTTTCCAGTCCTGGCACCAGTGTGCCTACCAGGATTGGTCACTTTTTTATCCTGGGACTTGTGCACCCAGCTATCTTTTTTTGTTTTTGACTTACATCTGTCCATGGTATATGCTATATAAATACAGTCTATATATCAGTGTTGCCTTGGTGAGATTTTGTGAAAAACAGGGTCCACCTTGCAAAGGTACTCACCAAGATTTGAGGATGAATTCAACTTCAGCACTACTACTCTCCTTTGCTTGCTGACGTTTCATCTCTCCATTAGGACACCTCTTTTTTAATTTCTCCAAGTCTTTTGGGTTTCTAATACCATGATGGGAATGGACCCCATTCCTAAGTCAAAGTATGATTAAAATACTTGAAATTAGTATTGTTTCAATCTTTGATGTCAGTGAAAAGTGTTCTTCAAAGCACACACAGTGAGCCCAGTAATGACTCCTTCTGCAATTTGTACGGAGTTACATGGATTGCTAACATAGCTAAATACGATTGTAGATTATTTTATATAAGAACTGTTGCTCCTACTGCTATTGGAACTGTCTGGGTATCTTTCTTCCATATTGCTCTCATCAAACCCTCCTATGTGCACTTGATGATATTGATGCAGAGTGGCCTAGCAATGGGAGGAAGGACACAGTATTAATGGAGGACAACAACAGGATTAGCAACAATGACAGGTATAAAACATAGTTAATAGTATACAACTAACAGCAGACTCCCACTGTGGGGAGGTTGTACAGTGGATTCTGCAGTGGGAAAGTAAAGAGACAGACAACACAGTCATGTATTTAGCAAAAACAATACTGGAAGAATCACTTATACAACACAATGACATGGGCTGCAAATACTCACATGATGGTTGTTGCAACACCAGATGCACCTGTGTTGACAAATTTTGACAAAATTGTCATGCATCAGATGTGTACTACAACTGATGCAAGCTATGACAATTTTGTTGTAACATACCTGGTCTGTCTGCAGTTGAACCTGCATGGCTTTTCAACCCACAGGATGTATCTTTACTGTACAATGTTAGGTAAATAACAATATGACAGTATACAGCAGTGCATGAAATGAGGCTAATGCTAAGGCAATAACAAGGTAGTGGTCACAGTAACAGTTTGGAGACACTCACCTGCCGATTCCTTGTTTCATAACAAAGAAGATGAGCCTGTGAATATTAATGCAAATAGTGTTACACATGTTGTTTGCACTGCTCTTTCTGTACCTCAGATGTATGAATGTATGTTGTTAGACTTACACTGAACATCCTCAACCTGTGCAGATGTATGTGCGTGGCTCAACTCTGCTGATCTAAATGAAAAACAACAATACGTGAGTACTATGTATGTATTCTACCTATGTTCCAAATTTCAGCTGTACACCACAAATCTATTAAGTACCTTTATTTTTAAATTTTTTTTGTTTGTTCTCTCCACTGTAACAGTTGATGTGCTGCATACCACTGCAAAAACATGTCTTTTGTAATTTGTGTGTATACTGATCATGTTTAAATGTATCTGTAATTTTTCTGTGTTGAGCTTTTCTCCCTGGGCCTCTGCAGAAAAAGGGCCTTTTCGGCTCAATCAGGCACCCCCGGTTAACAAATGTAAAATAAAAATATCCATGCACCAGCAATATGCAGTAATTGTTTCTATAACTAGCCATATAATGGAAAGGAAAATGTACATGCTCTACCTGGAACTCCAACTTCAATCCCACCCCTGGGGATGTGCCACTCTCCTCTTTCTGTATGTAGTAAAGCCAGAAATATTATGATGTCATCAGGGGGTCATTGGTGGTCCACCATCAGTGATGTCCCTCAATCTCTCGTAACGTATCACTCTGTTGGCTGCATGAAGGATCATGTCTGAGTAGCATCGTCTATAGATGTCACAGGACTAGATGTAGCCTCCAACTGCATTGATCATTTTGGTGAGGTCCATCAGTCCATATTTCATGTCTCCAAAATGTATCACCTGAATGGCCTAAGAGTGTCCAGCAATGTTGCTGGAGAGCATCAGTTATGACGTCATTTCCTGGGAGGAGAGGTTGTCACATCTAGGGCAGTTGGCCAACTGAAAGACAATGATATGCACATGATAATGTTCCTGTGTGGGCCCATTTATGCATTTTATTCTGTAAACAGAATATGTAAACATAAATATCATACACTCCTGTCCAGTGTAAAGTTCTGTTTAACACTGTCTGTGATAAATACTGATGTGACATATAAAAAGTAATACCAATGTCTTCATACATAACATTTGTAAAATTAGCATAACTTGTAAAAACTTAGAGTTTGTGAGAGGGATTAGAACCCCTCACGCTACATAGATGTTGAACAGCTGTCCAAAGCAACAGCATTATGCCACAGTAGTCTGCACACATCCTGTGTTAAGATACTACAGTAAGTAACAACTTAAGAACTTATGGAAAGTGTCAGAAAACCTCAGGATCCATAGGCAGGCCACAGACAGTATGTATCCTTAGTATATTGAGCCAGTAGTCTTTGTTAAGAAATATCATTGAGGAAATATCCATAACAGCAATAACACATTGTTAACAGTTGTGTTAGGAAACAAGAATTAAGAAATGTGCAGAATATCAACATAATGTAGTACATATGGATAGTAATGGAATCTGTAGGTTTCCGTGGTTATACTACAGAGTGCAAAAAATTACCAGTAAGAATTGCAGATTATCCATAAATGAGCCATTATATACTATTGACATTTGCAATGTAAACCTGTCTATATAACTGCATATGTGAATGAAATCAATGATTTAAAATAGAAAAACCTGTATGCATAAAGGTCAATCAAACTTCAGTCCCATGACCTGCAACAAGTTCTGTTAAAGTTCTCATTTTCAGTAAAAATTAATTAAAACATGTATCTTTGGAAATGACTAATTTTAACAGATGTAATAATCACCAAAACAGAAAAGTTACCAATTGTCAATTTACTTCTCACTCCAAATCACAGAAACAAAGTGCACCTAATGTGCACCCACCTTTAAGTACCATTTGTGCCAGACATAATTAATGAGGTTGATTGAAATTCTAGGTTTTGGAATCCCATTTGAGGACCTCCACATAAATTGTCTACATGCATCATAACACCCAGATGTACTGCATAAACACCCAATAGATACCAATAAACAATATCATATGTGGCATCGACCTGTTCCAATGATTTGATAACATGATGCCAGCACCACTTTCAAATATTGTTTTTGATACAGTTACAGATCAGACCATTGCTAACTGCAAACTGAGTGGTACCTCACTGAGCATTTCTCTGTGTTTAAATTTTTCAGAGTTCTTCAACTTGTGGATCATGATGGCTACCTCAAGGATGCTGAGACATGTCCGTACATCTAACTGGACTGACGAGGAGGTGACCCAGATGTTGACTGTGCATGTCGGATTGGAGCAGAGGATGAGAGCCACAACCATGAACTTTGACATATACACATATGGAACTGGATCTTAAGGGAGCATCAAAGAAAAGAAAGAAAGCAAAGAAAGATAGGGATGTACCACCCTGGAATGCAGGTTTGCCACCACAATGATGACTTGCATCAGTGCGATTCAAAGCAGCTGTGAAGGAGGGTTGTCGAGATGCAGAGGGAGCCTGTGGATCTCCACAGTCCCCATACAAAACAGCAGCTCCTGTCAACCACACCACCGTACCACTGATCAGACCTACCAAGACAATTCCTCACCATCCACAGTCCAAGGCATAACTGCACCACAATAACCCCAGGTCATCATGGACGGGCTTGCTGCAAGGATAGCAGGTTCACGCCCAAATGTGCTTGTTTAACCAGCTACACTAGACTAAACCTTTTAAGCCCCTCCCCATCCTTATCTCATTTCCTCCCAACCATCCCTGCCTCCACTTAACCCTTTCACCTCCCCATCTCTCATAACTCCCCCTAATATCACCCTAACCTCCCATGAAGATGTCCTGGGACAACTTGGTTTGTTGCCAAACTTCATTTATCAATGTCTAAAAAAGTTTTATAGGGAATTGGGAAACAAGGTAAAAGGAATTGAAAGGCCACCAAAAAAGATGAAATATATGTATTTTGGAGAAGTATCTATGAAGATCCTGTGGAACACAACAAAGATGCTAAATGGATAGAAGAAGTAAGAGAAAGAATAAGAAGTTTAAAAGTACAGGATATGAAACGGGATGAAGTAACAGCCAAAGAGATTAAAACAAAGTTAAAAAAAGCCGCTAATTGGAAAACCCTAGGCCCAGACACAGTACCTAACTTCTGGCTAAAAGTATTAACATCTTTACACAAAGATTTAGCCATGAGCAAGAACTATTTATATGCATACCCAGAACAGACACCAACCTGGCTAACAACAGAAAAACAATGTTCCTACTTAATAGTAAACTTGCAAGCTACCCTAAAAAATTATAGACCAATAACTTGCCTTCTGATGAAATATAAACTATAGAACGGAATTGGTGCCGATAGGATTTATAGTCATTTAGAAGAAAATTCAATTAAGGCAATAGAATTGCTGAGATTTTCTCTTTTTTCACTATTGTGTAATCTTGGAGTTGGTATGTATGCAGGGGGCTTCAGCCTAAGTGTGTTTGGCAAACATTTTTTTTTTTAGTTTGCTGAAACAACACTTGGTGACTCAACAGGTTTCTAAAATATAATATATGAAAGGGTATTCTTCAACAGATATGCAAGACCAAAGTGTGCATGTGTTGAAACATTTGTAAGGCAAAGTATGAAATGCCTGAAATTGTAGCATTATTGGCACAAAGATAAACAAATAAGAGACAGATGTGCAATCTGGCTTGCCGATATAGAACTCATTCAAAGGTTACAACTAGAAGTTAATTTAACTTTGGAGAAGTCAATATAAATAGCAAGAGAGGCAAAAAATAATTACAGTTAAAATATCGGTTTAAACATTGCATGATGTATGTAAGGTGAAATTCAAAGTTAGCGGCAAGTTTCATGAAAGGCATAATTCTAGTCAAACTAAGCAAATGTGTGAGGAGCAAAGTGAGAGTAAGTCTGGCATATGCATGTGATATGATCATTATTGTAACGAGTCAGGACAATGTGATGCACATGACAGAAAGTGTTAGAGAGGTAACAGACTGGGTCACCTTGCTGTCATTTGTTAAAAGAAGTTAATTAAGGCGGATTCTTCTAATAATGTGACTAAAAATAATGTACAAAAAATATTTTTGTGGGTTGAGTCATGACTGCATCTGATGCAGAAGATGACTGACAAATTAGAACTCAAATCCATGGAACTCCTGTGAATTTATGGACTGATACAGTGTCCAATATTCTGATATTACATATCACATATAACAATTTTTCAAAATGTTCACAGCTGCATGATGCAAAGACTGAAATTTCTAGATATACAGGCAAAGTTAAGTGCATTGGTAGATTTCTAACCAAATCCAAATGCAAGCTGCACTAGCCTGAGTGATGGCTTTATGTGCTGGATGTTTGCATGTAAATAATCTGCTTAGCATAAAAGTGGCATATAAAATAGGCTTAATTGTCAGAATAAATGAAGTCAGTGAGACCTGCTTGATAAAGTTTGCCTGCTTGATTGTTAACCAGTACAAATTAAGTTAAATATGAATCTTGTTCGATATGTCTTGACCACACCCAGGAGGGTACCACTTTCTATGTTGGGCAACGTAAAAGCAAACCTTTAACAAATGCGAAGCCTTGTTATAACTGAAAATATAACTGAACTGACTTTGTGTGCTACCATGACCCCAGTGATATATGAATATTTGTTGATTTAAAAATAAATAAAGTTTAATGATACAGTTATGTGTGACATGTTTATACTACCTACATTAGAAGACATAACACCAGAGCTTGATAACACTGAAGATTTTTCCACACTCGATGCTTCCAGTGGATTTAAGCAAATACATTCGCATAAGAAAAGTCAAAAGATGACAATCTTCATTACTCTAGTTAGAAAGTTCTGTTTTATAAGGCTGTCATTTAACTTAACCTCATCACTTGAAATCTTTCAGCAGGATTTGATTTACACAATGGAGATATATGTTGCTGTTGTTATGGCTGGCATCCTGTTTTTTGCTCATAATAAAGAGGCATGTTATTTAAGGTTAGAGGCAGTGCTGCTGACTATTAAACATTTTGGTTTAAGTTAAACCAAGATAAATGTTGCTTCAGTAAAACAGAGCTCCACTACTTTGGGCACCACATAAATGTTAGTATGAGACTAAATATAAGAAACGTTAGAGCAATAGCTGAGTTACAAGTTACATTCTTGTAAGAATGACATAAGGTAAGCCCTAGGCATGATTAATTATTCAGCCAAGTTTGTACCTGACTTTTTGACAATGCTTCAATCTTTAGCAAACCTGTCATGGTTCATGTCCAATCTATGCAATTGAGTGTGACGGTTCCTGGCCTGTTGCTAATCCAGTTTTGTCGAGTGGCTGCAAAAGCTCCAAAGCTTATCTCTCAAAGTTTTCCTTTCGTGGGTTCTCAATCCAGCATCCATTTCAGTTCAAGTGTTCCTTGAATGACAAACAGGGGTGACAGATAATGCATTTCTTAATTTTTCATATGTAATCATATTGCTCTTATATATGAATCACATGCTTTTGCAAGACCACTCCACTGAGTTGAATATATGATACAGCAACTGAGCATCATTTTACTTAGCAATTTCTTAAAAGTTGGATTTTTTTTAAAGTGGAATAAAGAGCTTGAATGTTTATACATATTGTGCATATGTAAAATTGCCATTGCAACTTTAAGACTAATATATGTCATTGTACTTTTAAGAATGAGCATACCCATATTGCCTTGCAGTTCATAAGCCATAGACAGTTAGTGCAAGATGCTTGAATTATTAACAACATTGTTATGGATAATAAGTACCCGTCTAAATAAACTAAGGTGGTATCTGGACATTTCAAGCATGACCAGTGAATACTACTGGATAACCACTGGAGAAGATGTAGTCGAGGAAAATACATAGCCATAGAAAAGAGCAAGAATCTGCGGCTTGGTGCAGTAAAGACATTAGTGCCAAGTCTTAACATTAGCATTTCCTACAACTTCTCACACACTGCTACAATTGTCACTCTTTCAGTCCAAAGGAATTATCCATTTGCAAGGCACAAGTGCATTTATTGTTATCATAAAGAAGTTCTTTCATTGAATGATAGATATTTCAAAATGTGTCTTATATGCTGTCCTGTTGAGGAGTGTTCCACGCAGCTGTTGCAGTTTTAAGAAAAGGCTCACTCTCCTGTAGAGACAGAGGTCACAGACTTGTCCATATGGAGCAGGTACATGTCTATTTTAGATCTTAGGGAATAAGAGATCCAAAAGAGTTTCACACTGAGCAGTGTACCATAATTACAACATAGCGGTTGGTGCGTTAAAGAATTTAGCATTAGGGAGCCTTTCGCTGAGAGTAGCAGCCAGCATGTCTTTAGCACGTATATGCAGTGATGTTGTCTGTTTGGTGATAAAGATATGAATCAAAATATTTCCTTTCAATCTGAAAGATATTTGTATTATGAGGAAAGTTGAATGTTATGACATACAGGAAGCAGTACAAGGGGGGACTAGAATTCCACCCTAGACCTAATTATCACTGATATGAAGCATAGATGTCTAAATATCACAATTCTACCAAAGAACTTATGCAATCGTTGTCCCATAATGTTATTCTGGTCCTTCAATGCAAATAAAAGACCACCTGACATAATATCCTACCAACCCATCCCTGACAACAGAGGTACTTTATTAAATACTCACCTTCAAAACATAGACTGGTCTACATTATATGCACAAGCAGCAAGCAGCTTGGAATTTCTTAGCAAACTCATCACACTGCAGCTAAAAAGGAGAGCAAGAGACTCATCCCAGGCATTAAAAACTGTTCTAGACTAGAGATAAAACTCAGAAAGGCCATATGTAGCATGATTCTAACGTATTGCTCCACATGTATCTCAGCCTACATAAAAAGGCCAGAAGAGCACAAATTCAGCCAAACCAACATTTATCAGACAAAGACAAATATGCTTGCTAAAAGCCACAAACAGCTTTAGTCTGCGACTACATATCTGATTAGAACGATTAAAGATTATACCCAGCCTATCCCACCTCAACAAACAGACAATGGCAATAACTTTGCAAATGAGTACAGAAACTCACTAATAGACAAAATACATGAAGTAACTGGACAATTGCCCTCATCTTATCTCCTTTACTTTCCATTAGCCTCTATGAAGCCTCTCAAGCTCTCTCAACTCAGATCGACACACTGGCTGTCTGTTCTCCCACTTTTTACTTTAGGCTCATTTAAAAAAATCTATAACGAAATATTCTATCATATAAATAAGTAACATCATCTGTATGATGTCCGGCATGCCTTCTGAAAAAACTTCAGCACCAGCACTGCCCTATACAGCACGACAGACACTATCTGCAATTACGTGAATTCATCTAAACTAACAGAAAGACTATTCATAGACATGACTAGGGCATTTGAAGCTAAGAACCACAATCTCCTACTCTTCAGACTTAATTTAATTTTGAGAGCTCACTAACAGGCTGGATAAAAAGCTACATATAGGATAGATCATTCAAAGTATATTCTGACAACCTCCTTTCTACTCATTGTATCCTTAACACAGGGATTGCCCAGGTGCTGTTCTTGGTTCAGTGCTATTCGCTCTCTCCTTATTAATGACATCACCATAGTCCTTAATCACTTTAACAGTACTGTGTACGCTGGAGACATCCTCATCCTAGTATCCAGCCATAATCTGTAACCTTTGAGCACAAACTTCAAACCACTTTCACAAAATTATCCACTTAGACCCATGAAAATAAACTATTCATTAACAACCTAAATGCAGCGCTATGATTTCTGTAATATCAAAAAAAGCTTAAAAAAATCTCTACTTGTGCATAGCTGACATAAACGGCAATGTTTCCGAACTAGTTTTGGAACAAAAGTATCTAAGACATACCCTAGATACCTCACTTTCCTTCAGCAAACACTTTGACAATACCATTACCAAAACCCTTGCCCAGCTCAACCTCTGCTATAAAATCTCCAAGCTGCTAACTCCAACAACCCACAAAGCCTTAGCCAAAAATGTATTATTACCCAAAGTGGAGTACAAGCTATCTTTAATAACATTCTACTCTTGTAAATGTATTCAAAAACTACAAACAACAATCAACAAAATATACAGATCCATTTTCCTCACTGACCAAAGGACCCACAAATGCCACCTGTTATAACACTGCAAATGGCTACCAATCAATAAAAAGGCAACTTTTTTTTTTTACAGTGTAATTTTCAACTTTTCAATTAGAGCAATGCCCACCACTGAGGTCCAAACTGCAAATCAGGCATTAAAGTTACTCCCTATGCAATGATGCTGATGATGCCATATCCCAATGAGACCTAGATTCAAAACCAGTAATGGTGAATGAGTTTCTCTGAATTGGCCCGAGCAATAAGGAATAATCTGTCATCTGACATCAGGCAAGAAGCCACACTCAACAGTTTCAAAAATATACTAAAAGAGAGCTTGTTGAAATAAGCATCCTGATCCTGTTACAAAACAGGTAGCCTAAGCAAATATCACAGCAAGTAGACAGGAAGCTAAGCCAAGGAGTGGTACCTATCATAGTAAATAAAGTCTCTCTCTTAAAGCTTTATTCAGATTGTGGTATACTGTATAAATAAATACTATACAGTTCTCTCTCTCCATTTGCTATCATATGATGCAAAATAGCTTCCTAAGTGCACAGATTGTAGATATCATGTCCAGAATGGTTTCTCATGTTTTATTTGTATATTCTGTGCTTTAACTGTCATTTTGTATGCCATATTTCGTGAATATGAATATGTCAACAACCACAAATAAAATCAGTAATATAAAGAAAATGAACACTGGCCGGTGAAACTGGATACAAAGTTTAATTAGCATTTTCATCTGTTGTTACACTTGACTTCTTCAGATTTTTTTTTTAATCTGAAAAAGTCAAGTGTAACAACAGACAAAAGCTAATTAAACTTTGTATCCAGTTTCACCGTCCAGTGTTTGTTTTCTTTATATTACTGAATATGAATATGTACATATCTGTATATGATTTGTAACTTGTTTTACTTGATGTATATTTGTAACTTGTTTTAATTGGCATTTGATTATAATCGTAAAAGTTCTTGAATATCTTGCTCTTTGTGCTACTATAATGCTTTGCACTGTTACAGTAATTGTTGCTCTAAGTGCCCAGGTCATGGCTGATAAAGGTCTGAGGAGGGTTACCACCTGTCTGACTTTGCGAGGGACAGTCCCTCTTTGGGCAGTTGTGTCCTGCAAAAAAATTGAAAAAATGGCAAATGTCCTGAGATTTTAGGACAAAAATTTTCCTATAATTTTTTTAGTAGTTGCATAACACAATTATTTTGTATCTGAAACACCTAAATGTTATAAGAAGCAGAATAAGCAATTATAATGCTACAAGAATAAGCTTTTATTTAGGCAAGAGGATGAGGTTCTTTCCTTTGTACTGGCTGTGGGTATGTTTTGCCCTGCAAAATCTGACGTTTCTACAAAAAATGTCCCACTTTGGGCAATTGAAAAGGTGGCAACCCTAACCAGCCCACCAACCTAGTTATCAAAAGTAGTAAACAAATAAAATAAAATAAAATAATAAGCCTGGGAAGCAGCATATTTTTAATAACCCTTCTAGCCTTTCTTGTTAGTACATCAGAGAGTCTATAGGAGAAGCCTATTTGTTTTTGGACATAACTGTATGTATGTTCTGTATGTGGATTGAAATAGAGCTGTGCTCAAACAGTATTCCAAGATACCATTGCAGAGTTACCATAGAAACAGCTCTGTCATATGAATCCGTGATGGTAATTGGAGCTAACTGAGGCCAATGACTGCATTGTACTAAAGACCATAACATCTGTTTTTGATCAGTAGACATTTAGATCTTATAGCAGCAGCTAACTCTATATGAGGCTGAAGTCCTTCTGCAGACAGTCCTATAATTTTTACCAGAATATTTTGATTTTAGCAGGTTAGTATCATATATGAAATGTGGGTACTTTTCCGTTAAATCCCTACCAGTTTGCGCTGCTGTATTGTGATGGTGTTTCTGTACCGGACACAAGTGCCAGCGTGAGAAGTACACGTGTGCAAGTGACAAATAAGTTTCTATCTAAAGGAAAAGATTGTTAGTCACAGATCTGTGCATTCATGAAGTCAGGTTTGATGTGTATTGCCACAACAAGGAGCCGTTAATCCCCCTACCAGTTTGCAGTATGTTTTTTTACCAGAGTTTCAGTAGCAGCACAACTGTCAGGGTGAGAAGTACATGTGTGCAACTGACAAACACCTTTCCATGTAATGGAAAAGTATGCAAGTCACAGATTTGTGCATTCATGAAATGAAGTTTGATGTGTATTGACACACATCAAGGAGACAGACAACAGATGTAGCACACTACTGTTAGAAAGACAGTCACACAGTTGAAAGTATTCCATTTTTGCAGGTCGTGTTTCACTAGCAGCTTATAAATACTTCACCAGTGTACACCAGCTTCCCTTCTAAGTTTTAAAAAAATCATAATGTATATCAGAAGACTGCAGCAGCTGCTACAACGATTCCTGTCAGAAATGCCACCTTACAATTTAGTGCGGCACTGTCTGGGAAGAGATGCTTCCAATTCCCGTGGCAGGTGCTGCTACATTTCTTGGGCAAAGTGGACATCTGTAAAGACCACTTGATGAGGAAAGCTGTTCATATCCCACAAATTCCACTTCTTGAATAATTTACTCTTCTCAGCCAGAATCACTGAAAAGCTTTGAAACATTTATCCCTTTTGTGGCATGAGCTACAGCCCGCCCCAACTGAAAGGAAGCACGTTAGGTGCAATCCTTTAGAAGACAGGATGCAGCTGAAAGAAAAAAACTATTCTCCTCCTTCAAAGTACTACTGTGAAAATGGTTGTCCTTACAACATTTTCACAGTACTTAATGCTACGTATGTGTTCCAGCAGAATGTGACCACTGCTCATTTTGTTTTCCTTCTTACGGCAGTGCGAACTGGAAGGGGTTTAATGGAAAAGTACCGTTTTGTGTTCAGTTTAATGATGGAATGTCATTAACTAGGATGATAAAATGGAGAACAGAAAAGGTCCACAAACTGGGCAGTTTGATACTTCTGCCTAGAAAGTGCTGTTTTTGAACTGCTCTGTTTGAGAAATAAGATAGAAAACACCTGAGTATCTCACACCACCCAAGGACCCCATCCCCAAAGTATGTGACTGAAAGAGAGTCCATGAAAACATGAAATATTGTTCTAAAAGTCTCTGTAAAATCAATATAAAGTAACCCCAATGAGCCATCCCTTTTCGTAGCTAATTTGTTACTGAATAGACCACATGCATGTGTACTATAGTCTGTCCTAAATCAATTCTAACTTTTTACCAGGAAGCCATACTTACTTAAATTAGCCCAGGAGTTGGTTATATAACAATTCTTCTTCAATCTTGGCCAGTGAACAGATGATGGTAATTTGTGCTGGCTTAGTGAATGAGCTGAGCTAACTTTGGAAAAGGCAATTACTTGTACACCCTTAAAAAAGTGTGACATGATTTCAGCAGTAATTGTTGCATTACAGATTTGCATGAGAGGTGTATTATGTAGGGTCTTGTCAAATATTAGCACATTGTGTGCAGAGTTTGTTAGCCAGCAATTTTGGAGGTGTTAAATTTACTCATAAATGCACACAATTCCTTCAGTGCTAAGGCTATGAAACAAAGGGGGTAAGGTTTCCTGCTAGCTCTTTCAATACCCTTTTATAGGCTGGTATTGCCCTTTGAAAGCTGGTGGCTGTAGTGGAAGCTATGACTGGTATTTAGTCTTAAGTCTTTCATATTGTTCAGAAGAATAAAAATTTTGATGGGCTAGACTGTTGTGCAAATTTGATTCTGTTGTAACTGCAATGGGTACCATACTTTTGCTCATGCTGATGTGTGGTGTGTGTGTGTGTGTGTGTGTGTGTGTGTGTGTGTGTGTGTGTGTGTGTGTGTGTGTGTGTGTGTGTGTATATGCAAAGATGCATGTTGTGTGTACATTTATGCATGTATGAGTGTGTGTGGGTATGTTTGTGTGTGTTTAATGCGGTCTTTTTCAATAATGCACATTTATTGGCATTATCATATTTAATTTTATTAGACCCTATTTTAAGTTCCATTTTAATTTGATTTTTGTGTTCAAACATATGCTATCACATACAAAACTGAAACATAGCTACCTTCCCTGTAATTTTCCAGTTGCTATATTATTCTATACTATTTTTACATTGAATGTTTGTCTTTGTATTCCCTTGAAGTATCTGGCAGCTCTTACTGTGGGGTGGTTAATTTTACATTGAGTTTTGAGCTAGAGTTTATTTGCATGTGTCTATATATCTGTCCATCTACCTATCTATTTGTAATTTCTATAACTATGTGGATGGTGCAGTGGTGTAGCGGTAGCATTGTTACCTCACAGCAAGAGGTTCTCTGGTACAATTCTCGGCTGGGGTACCTTCTGTATAGAGTCTGCATTCCTCCCTGTGTTTGTGTGGCTTTTCTCCCCCATTACAAAGACAAGCATCTAGAGCATTTCTCCCCGCACCTCTGCTGAAAGTTGGCTTTGTTCCAAGTCAGACTTTCCCAGTAAGCAAATGTTAAATAAATAAATATTTCTTTGCATGCATTTATCTATCAGTCTATCTATTTTTATTTCTATTTTTATTGGTTTGCTTGTTATTTTATTGAAATATTATGAAGCAACGTGTTGGCTGTTGACTTTATGTGAATTGTTTCTTGGCTCTGTTTCTATATTTTCATGCTTGTGCATATTTTTATTTCATGTTACAGCGAGTTTTATATCCTATGCCCTCCATTGTTTTTCATGCTAAACATATTATGGATTCAGCTCATCAAATATCCTTAATTATATACATATTTTTTTTCAGATTTAAGTGCATTTCCAATTCCATGGACAGTTTACATTGTACACATCATTCAGCAGTCCTGACTAAATCTGCAACAGGCCTTACAACCTTAACAAATGCCACATATAATCATTTCATGCTACATTAAAGTAAACTGCTCAAGCCAGTATAATCAAGATGATCACTCCAGTATACCTAATGAAAACAGACTGAGCAGATTAGAGTTACTTCTGAAAGATGTGAACAGGGTAGAGCTATTAAAGTATATAAAAGGACAAAATAACAACATGGAGACGTTGTTGAATCATACTGTTACAGTTCTTGAAATGTTCTTTAGGGTAAATCACTGCTAAAGGCAAATCACAGCTGTAACTGGAAAATGTCTGGCAGTTTAGCACAGAGGGTTAAGGATATAAGCTTCTAACAAGCTTTGTCAAGTAGTCCAGTAATTGATTCCCTCTGTTTGCCAACTTCATGACTCAGCAAGTCACTTATCTTGACTTCACTCTCACATATTCTCTGAAAAGAGGCATGCATGTAGTTTGTTTACCTGATTAACAACTAAATAAGTAAAACTGTGGTCTTTAAAACCAGTATAATGAATCCATTTACCAACTGTAAACATATGTTCACCTCCCCATTTAAGAAGACTTCAAACAAATGAAAACAGCTAATAGAACCATGTGATTTCTGCTTTCGATGAGTTAAGATATGTTCACTTATTTTATTTTTGGTTTATGTTTACTTAATGACACAGCTGCAGCTATTTAAACAATGGTCTCATATAAAACAATGGCTGGAATGGGGTTTATTAAAACATCTGAATGGAAAAGACACCATGAGTAGAAAAAGCTGGATTAAATCAAATGGCTGTAAAATACTCAGCTGTATCAGTCCATTTGTCTAGCAGATTCCTGATGTACATTACAAGACTGTAACGACAATCCTTGGAACTGCAAAATTTAAGTGAAGTTATTGAAAATATATATTCTTCCAAAACTGCTTTATCTCAGAGTATTCCCTCTTCCTCAACATATAGTGATATGAGAGCTAAAGTAACAGAGTTTTTGAGAAGTGACTCCCTCAATTCAGGGATATGTGAGTTTGACTCATAAAAAATGCATTAAATGTACAATAGTGACTTTGAATTTCAATGTTACTTGTATAAAATTGCACTAGATTTCTTTTTCTTGTTTCAGGATTTGCATCAAGTCTTGAATTTCCAGTAGGGAACCTCCTCTGGCAATCCAGAAACAAGTCCTAGTCACATGAACTAGGAGCTTGGCCAGGATAGAATGAGTCCAAGGGGTCATTGGCCTATTCATCCATCCTGTTGCAGAGACAGGATTAGCTGTGGTTAGGTTGCCCTTTGACAGTAAACTTGAGAATAGTTGTCTTCCACACCTCCATAAATTAAAGTTATAATCTTTCTAGTATGGAAGAATGTAGCATGACTAATATGTTTGGGGAGCAAAAAATGTAAAATATTAAAAAGGAAACATACATTTGTGATTTCAGAAACTAAAACAGAAAAGAGCAAAGCATTCCAGTCTGAAACATGGTCTTTATGACTAATCACCACTGACGTCAAATCCATCGCACCTTCATTTGAACTTTAAAATGTATATAAAAAGTACAAATAGTAACCGTAAGTGGGAATTCCCTTACTACATTAAAGATTACAACAAACAAACCAGATATAAACCACTTGTAGAAACTATACTTTGGATAAGAAGCTTTCATTCATCAAATGACAACTGATCGACCACAACTTACGAATCTGCAGCCAATTCAAAATTCCCATTGTACTGAGGTCTCACACATTACAACTGCCAGCATGTTTGATTAGCTGACTTTCAATCAGGTGTGCTGGCAGTTTTCCAGGTTCATCAAGTTGCCACTCAACAATGTGTAGTAACTATTATATTTTATATATATAGAAGATAATAGATATATGGATATAGCTAGACATATAGCTATAGATACATATAGAAATACACATATACAGATATACATATGTAGATAAATATGTATAGATATGATAACTCAAATAATGGAATATACAAACATAATATTATGGAGCTGTCTTTAATTTTTCTACTCCAAGGAAAGCATTAGTAAATGAACAGAATATCAGTTTCTTAATATCTGGACCTTGTGGCCTTTAATATTTCAAATCACACAAACTAGACGTGAATTTATAATTATTTTGCAGTGCATCATCTGTGTTATTCACAAAACCTGACTATTGCATATTCCTTTGTTTACATTATCTGAGTAGCTGAGCAAATAATTAAGAAAGATGTGTAGAATAATGTTTAAAGTCACTGATGATCACAGCAAAAGGTCAGGCAGACTGAAAAAGCAATGTGCTATTTAAAATGTCTGCCTGCATGAACAACTATTCTGTTAACTTAATTAAAATGCAAATCAGAATCTCTGGAGTGAACGTGTCAGGAGATGAGTACCTCTAAGCTAAAAAGAAAATATCATTAGCATATCATAATTCATTGATCTTTGCTCACCTTGTTTTCAGCCCTTCACATAATAACCTGCTTCATTATTTTGTTTTCCAAGAGCACAGTGTGTGAAAAGCAGCTGAAAAGCATACAAATTGGGTAATACAGAAACTCAGCTGAAAAAATCATGAGATGCAACAGAAAGAGTGGGCAGGATGAAACAAATGTAGAGATAAGAGCAAACGTCAAACAATCCCATACCAAAAAGTCATGAAAGGGTATAATTATTTATATCAATATGCACTGGAATGGGGGAATAGGTAGTTTTCAGAGAAAAGGATCATATTGGTGCGTACGTCCTTTTGTGGTGTTTTGGTTATTTTAGAAGATATCAAAATCTTGAAATGTAAACATGGAAAGATTAAAATCTTATTGTTCTTTATCAGTCAAATGAAAACTGGCAGGATCTGCAGCATTTTGTTGGCAATTCTTTACAGAAATGTGACAGAATGCTTTCAGAAATATGAAAAAAAGAGAAAAATGTACACATATGGGAAATCCATTGTAAATAAATAGAGACAATTTATGAGGTCAGCCAAATGGTGTAATGGTAAGGTGGCAGCCAGAACCTCCAGTGACCTGTAATGTGGTTTTGTGTGACATCTTTGACTTTGAAAGATTAGTCAGTGAGGGAAGATTTAGCTGGTGAGGTGTGGCTTTCTTCTCATAGAAATAGGATATTGGTGGTGGATCACTATCTGTTCGCCTCATGAGATAAATCAGCAGATTTATATTAGTTCAATGCAGATGTAAATATCAGGACTGGCATTACATGAGATGGAGCCATAGACAAAGAGTTCTGTGGTGTTCCAAACAAATATGCATACATTTACATATCTAACAAAAATGTATGTATACATATGTTTTCAGTGTGTGCATGTGTGTGTGTGTGTGTCTGTGTAAGATGACATATGTAAATATGAAGTTTTATTCAAATTCCACAAATTAAATTATTAGCACTTGACTATGCAGTTTCAAAAAAGAAAAGAAACACTCGTTCATAACAATGTCCAGTCTATACAGCCTTTCTGCAGTACAAACTGTCTTATAACTATATATAAAGTCAAATGATGCAGGCTTCTCTCAGGCCCTAAAAAAATGCCAAGGCTTCATTCCTCACCCAACCCAAGTCCTTCTTTCAGCTCTAAAACAAGTACTGCAATGAGGTATAATCCACAGGTTATATTCCAAAGGTTAACATCAACTAGACTCACTGTACTCACTTCCATGTCTTCCTTTCAGATAACAGTCCATTGAGGAACTAACTTCCTAAATATGTTTCTTAAGGCTTCTCCCTTCTATATTACAGAAAATTGCACTTAAGCCCTTGAGATTTAATCAGTTGTCATGAGAATATTCTGTCACGCCATAATTCTGTGAACACATTTAAAGGTATATGCATATTTTCACTATCGCCACGTTACAACTACTCTCCCCTCCTAACAAAGATATGTCTGTTTGTTTTTTTTTTAATCATAATAATGGATAGGCTCTGGACAATTCATCACCATTTCTACTGCCTAGTCCAGGTTTGTGAGTTATAGTAAATTAAAACGGTTGGTAGGACAGTATCCGGTTGTACATCTATGCGATGCCATTACCTTATCTACATAACTTTTGCATACCCTTTGCGATTACTGTCTACATAACCATTGTAAAGAGTATATTCTGTTAACAAAATGAACTGCCTGCCTCACAAATAGTATATGAAGGAACAGAAATCCTACTTCATTGCAACATTCTCTCTGTACAGTCCTTTTTCTGCATTACTGACTATTATGATGACATAGCACACAGGGTACTCCTCACCTTAGATATCTTGAGATAGTACTGCCACCAGATTTACATCTGGCATGTCGGTATATAAAGTAAATTCTTTAGAAAAAATCAGTTGCTGCTAGCACAGCTTCAGAACAAAATATCCATTTTACTTCATTACATGCTCTATCTGCCTCAAGGGACAATTAACCTCAGTGCAAGCTTTCTGTCTTGTGAGGTCTGTCAACAGATAAACAATGGTTAGAGCAATGGTTAGCACAAATTTTCTGTCATACCAAGCTAGACCAAATAAAGCATTCACCTGTCTTTCAGTGAAGGTTGCAGACCTGTTTTTATGGTGCTGGCCTTTTATAGTTGTGGTCTTAGCACCCCACTTCCTGTAATATGCACTAAGAATTTGCTTTCTACCATACCTGTATTACTGTTTTTAGCATTTGCAGTAACATCTGCCTGCAATTTAGGTAAGTGAGACTCCCATCCTCTGAGTAATGACTAAGTCATCTATGTATGCTATAGTGTATGGGTATGAGGCTTCAATATTTTATCTGTCAGCATCTGAAAGGAATGTGGGACTCAATGTAAGTCAAATGATAATGCTGTGTATGGCAGGGCTCTCAGTCATAAATAACCACAGTTGCTGTATGAGGATCAGAAAACTCAGGCAAGAGCCACATTCTTCAAGACAAAAAGACTTGCTGACAATGTAGCTATAAGTAGTGCAGTCGCTCCCTTCATCTATAATTATGCAGGCTTCTTGAATGCTTGATGGCTGGGGTCTATGAGTTTGAGAACACTGTTGTATGGGAATAGACTATCACAGGTTATAAAAGTTGCTTTTTCTTTGCTACAGAGGGTAAGTAGTATCTTCCAGTATCATTTCATTAAGTCTCATGTAGTCCAGTTTCAAGCTTTGTTTATGTTCTCTAACAACTCATAAATTCTGGGCATTACTACCTTTAGTCAATCTTGTAAACTGTCTTAGCATTTTGTCTCAGTTTTGGATGCCTTTTTCTAATTCCATTTTTCCTTGGTAATATCAAGCAGCCAACTTGGATGTCTGTCATATAGACGTTCAAAAGGGAATAAACTGAGCTGCAGCTTACGGTGCTTCTCAGATTGCAAACAGTAAATAACTGCTCTCGGTTTTTATCTGTAATCAACACATTTTCAGTATGAATGCCAGTGTTTAATCCATCAGACTACAGATGGTGGACTGATGTCTTCAACTGTTTGACTTTAAAGCACTGAAATAACTGATGCAGTTCCCTTGACATAATGAGGATGCCTTGGTCTATAAGCATCTCACTGGGGGGGGGGTCTCAAGTTTGGAGAGCAGTAGTACCAGTTCCCTGGCAATAGCCATAGCATCAACTTTGTATAGAGGCTCTGCTTCAGGAAATTCGGTGGCAGTGTCAAATATGACTAGTATACACTGATACCCATTGATAGATTATGTCAATAGACCCATAATACCCACCAAGGATGGAGTGCAGTTCTCTGACATGCCAGAGAAGAGTTGCAGAAGTTCTTTATCTCTTCCATTTTGTCTGTGCAGAAAAATATGTCTAATACCATTGCCTTAGATTTTTTTTCTTCCCGAAGTAACCATCTAACACTTGGTTATGGCCTGGCTTCATTACTAGTGCTGCATAGGTTTTTGGCATTAGTAACTATTGCAGAATTGCTTCACCTTCTTATGGGGCCTACTTGTAAGCCCTTTAACTCAGATCATCATCTTGCTTTAAGGTAGAAAGTGTAGCCTAAGCCCTTAAAACACTGAAACTGCAGCATCTTTTATGTCACTCCAGCAAACGTTGCTGTAAACAAAAATCATTTTCTGCTTTACTTTTTTATCTAGTAGTACATGCTTCTTGAGTGTTTTTTTTTTTTATACGTGCTACTCTCCCCCTCTCCCCCCACCTTAGAGAAAGCAGATACCAACTTTAGTTACATTCCCTTTTCCAGACTAGCAGAAAAAGGCTCAGAGTCTGCATTTTTCTGCTTATTTCACTTTCTACATTCTCATTGTTCTCAGTCTTTCGTTTTCTATTCGTCCCAGTTTCAGTGCTAATGCTTCTTGTAAGTCCCTGTGTTTACTTCCATCATTCATTTTTTTTGTTTTTTTTTTTGTTTTTTCCTTCCCCATCTCTGTAGAGTCTCCATTCTCCCATGTTTTGCATACTGCTTTAAAATAGGAAAATTGTCACCCTAATCAGACCATCAGTCACAACATGTATTTCAGTTTTTATATTTTAGTCAGAAGCAGTATATTTGGCATTAGAATCATAGAATTTGGCAATGTAATCCCTCCCTCTGCATTTGTAACAAATTATTCCTACACCTTCTCTTCAATGTCTCCCAAAAGATGTTTCAATGCTCACTGCAGTCTTAACCATATAAGCATCGGGTTCATATATAAATATTTTATCATTAAGAAATAAGTATTCTACTAAGGTTACTAACAGTTTGTGGATCACACTGTAGTACCCATTTTCTTATATTTCTCGGCAAAGTTATTTTTTTCTTCTTTATTTCAAAAATTCATGAAAGTTTTTTTTTTCTTTTGTTGATACTATTAGGTTGAAATTATGGTTTTACAATATCCTTTAAATCATGTTTTATTTTATTTTATTTTGTTTACTGCATAGGGAACTGATCACAAATGGCTAATGTCAGGCTTAGCACTGGTGATAACCAAAAATACAAGACAACAATGCAAAGATACAAAGGGCTCCCAATACAGTGATGATTAGATAGGAAGTTTGCTCCATCTCATCCTGGGATTGTAAATCAACACTAAAAGTTCCATCCCCCTGGGATTAGATAAACTCCCAGACATTAATCAGTCAGAAGAACTTAGTATATATGACTAGACACGGAAAAGGAAATGAAATAAAAAGAGAAGTAAGGGAAATGTGATCCTGTCTGGAGATGCATAATGTACCAACAATGTGGCAACTCTAGATCTGAAGTCTTTACAGTGGAGTAAAAACATTTAATGAAGTTCACTCCACCCTTTTTAGAATCAGCAGTTTACTAGATCAGTGTATTAAATATGATAGTCAGACACTTAAAACAATAGGAGAAGCTCTAAAGTCCCTATGTGACAACATCTCAGTGCTTCAGAAGTCTGAAAAGAATATAAAAACTCGGCTAACTGCCTTAGAGGACACTCAAGGAGATCTAACACAAAACCCAATAGTTCTTGAAGACAGATCAAGAAGGAAGTATTGCACTATTACACAATTCCTGAAAAGGTTGAAGGATCGGACTGTCTAGCTTCTATGCAGCTACAGATTAATATCTGGAACAGAATGATCAAGGAAGAAATTCTGCTGGACCGTGCTCACAGGTTGTACTCACCAGCAACATCTAGATGAAGAGACCAAAAACCTGTAGTAGTGAAATTTCGGAACAACAAAACAAAACAGGCTGTTCTCTCCCAAATGTGGAGGAAGAATAAATCACTGGCAACTGGATCCACAAGGGTCTATCTCGACAATGTTTTTTTCTGTCATATGAGATCCAGGTTTATTCCAGCCATTATAACCTGCTATTCAGCAAACCGTCATTTTAAGTTACCCTACCCTGACATTTCATTTTTTTGCAGGTGGAACCAAATCGTTTGATGCTGTTGGCCAGGCTGTCAATGAAATCAATAGACTGCACTAGCATGATGATAGGCAATCGCCAGGGACCACAGAGATTGGACTTTGGGAATGAACCCTTTCAGACAGGGAAAAGTTCAGACTGGGAGAGCCACTAAACATTTTCTCCTTTTTAAGAAGAAGCTTAATGATTGTAGAAAAAAGGCGAATGGTACCTTGCAGAGATTCCTGAATGTCAACTCAGTGCAATACAAATTTTTAAGTAAACTGAACCCAGTTCTGAAGAGGAGTTATGAACATTTGTCTGTTCTGTTCATCTTCTTTCTTTCTGTTCAAATTGTCATGGCAGTTAACTTTATTAAATGGATGCTGTTTTGACCCTAGGACATGTAACTGTAGAATCCAATACACACTTTGATGTATGAAAAGATCAAATATGTATTTTCCCCTTTCTGAATATTTTTGTTTCTTTTATCTCCCTAAAGGAAAGCAGTTTGTCATATGAAACAAGGTATTCATAAACACAATGGTAAGGATCCACAGGGAGGTTCTCAATTAGTAATATTCATTATACAAAATAAAAAAGTTAATAGCTTTTATCTAAGAAAATGGATTTTGTCTCTTCAGTGACATAGATGGATAAAGCCATGATAATGATTCAGGTGACTGGGGTTCAATTAGCAGCTCAAGTGACTTATGGAGGGACATGGAGGCATGTACATTATCATCCTGGGGGTGGGTTAGCTAGTTCCACTGAGCATTTATTGTGATGATCCCTAGTGGTGGCTGGGGAGAGCACATTGGTAGGTGTGTTTAAAGAGGAGTACAGAGTGGAAACAAAGCTGAGCTGCTGGGGAGGCAGGACAATATGCCACATGTCTCCAATGCATACCCAGTCCCAAGGCATAACATTGCGTCTACCACCCCAATTCAGATGGTTTCTCAGATGTGTTGAATCCCCGGATACCTATCTCCATGACTTACCCCAGCATATTGGATTAAACCTGGGGTGGCAGGGAAGACAAGCTGGTAGACCCAGCATGGGCTGGGGTTCCAGACTGGTACTATGAAGGAATGTGATGGGAGAAAAGCTGAGGCAAAAAGAAAAAGGAAAACAGACTTCATCAGGACTAGTAACAAAATTCAGTCAGATCCTTTTAAAGAAGTACTAATCATACAATCAAATCTTAAAATTACTATACCACTAGCGCATAATAAGTAACAGAGAAGTTTATAAATAATTACACATTGAATACGAGTATTTAAAAGATAATTAAACTTAGCTTTAGAAAATGTATATACATACATATATATATATATATATATATATATATATATATATATATACTTTTTTTAAATGCAGGTGTTAACTAACTTTAATTTAAATTCAAAGTAATCAAGACATCCTGTAAGTGCAGTCACATTGTGTCAGCTCGAAGTTTCAACAAACTTTTAATAGAGACAAAAATAATTTAACCCAGGTAAGTCATTAACATCTAGGTAAAGCTGCCATGCTAGCTCACATTTTTCAAGATGTCATTCCTAGGGTTCTCTCCTAGGGTCAGTGAGAACTTCTTCAAGAATGCAGAAATAGAAACTGTCAGTGTGGCAGTTTGTGTTATAGCTATACAATGCATTGCTCTGCATCTTTTGTAGCAGTGTCACAACTGTTCTCACATGTTCTTTTACAAAAACATGTCCTCTCAGTCTTTTCTAAGTAAATTGAAATACATATATTACATGTTGCAAGATAGACGATGGCTTAATTGCCACACTTAAAATACTGGCTAAATTTAATTGCTCCCTGTCTTGACCTTCAGTTAATGTACTCTCATTTGTAGATCCTTTTGCATTGTTGGCAAAATCTACTTGGAAGCATGGAGAAAAATGCCAATTGGAGCCAACCTGTGGAATGCAACCTTTGGATTATATCTTGTGGAAGCACTTCTTCTAGATTGGGAAGTAGGGTCTGGAAGTGGCCTGCAGCATTTGACCTTTCTTAGGGCCTGGAACAGACCTGCAGACTAGGTCTTTCTGCTTGATTATAAGGTCGGCTATATTTTGGAGGTGCCATGTAGAATGGACACTTTTATGAAGGTACTGTTTGTTTTATTTTTGAACTTGCAAAGCCAAGTTGGAAATATTTTAGTTTATTGAATTTGAATAAGCCTGGTTTTGCTTATGTCTCATCTCAAAAATGTTTCTGTGTTAAACTAGTGGAGTGTGCATGGAAATTTGGCCAGAGACTTGATAAACGAAAGTTCCTTGCAGTACCTTTGCTGCCAAATGCAAAATATATTCTGGGCTATGAACTCTCTGGTGTGCTCTAATGGGTATATTTCAAATGCTTGAAGTTGCAGAACATCAAACCACACATCATCAAGGATGAGATGATTGATGTTCTACAACATCAAACATGAAAGAAGACTAAATTAAAAAAGGTAAAAACTCTGCTTGTAAGTTTTTGCAGGGAAACAAGCCTCCTGCACTTTCCACACTCCCTCTACATAAATATACCAACTTTGAGATCACACTACACTGTGGTGCATACGATAGTTGTATCAGTGAATACTGTACATAACTAGATGGGTAGGTCATCTAATATGGAAAGTGCCAACTCTGTGTGCATGTGTGTTTCAATGCATGTCCCCATGCAGAAGTGTGTGTGTGTGTTCCAGATGGATATACCATGGTAAGTGCCTGTGAACCCACCATTGTCAATCCTAACAGTTCCTGCAATTGTCACCCACTTGAATAGTACCGGCAGACACTGCAACACTATAGTGGCTCTGTGGTGTTTGTGTTATGTATCTAGCACTATTGTTTGTAAAACTAGGCAGCTAGATGTTCTGCTATCAGCAAGGGCAGGTCATGACTGAGTTTGTGTGTGTGTGTGTGTGTGTGTGTGTGTGTGTGTGTGTGTGTGTGTGTGTGTGTGTGTGTGTGTGTGTGTGTGTGTGTGTGTATGTCTGTATGTATGTATGTATGTATGTATGTATGTATGTATGTATGTATGTACATCCCTACCTGTGTTACGGCCAACAACAGGGTGGCGCAGTGGTGCAGTGGTTAATGTTGTTGCCTCACAGCAAGAGGTTCTCCAGTTCGATTCTTGGCTGGGGTGCCTTCTGTGTGGAATTTGCATGTTCTCCCTGTGTTCGCGTGGGTTTCCTCTGGGTACTCCAGTTTCCTCCCACATTCCAAAGACATGCATCTGCAGCATTTCTCCCCAGGCCTCCGCTGAAAACAGGCTCTGTGGAGCCTAGTTGGACTTTCCCGGTCAACAAATGTTAAATAAATAAAAAAATAAATAAATAAAAGCATACCTCTCAACCACTCACAGAAAGACATCTAGTTAAAGCCATATGGGAAACTGGGGCAAACACCAAACACTCAGCACGACTTTCACATATTGCTGTGACACATAAGGAAAGTAGATGCCAGTACAGGTCATGCATTTGAATGCACTTTCCAAAGGGTATGTGTTGTCACATGACAATATCTGTCATTAATCTGCAATATCAGTCTGTCATGGTTATCCAAAACATTGGCCAGAAATCCACAATTATGTGACAGATGGAAAGAAATTATGTGTCAAACATCAGGACAATCCACAGACATATGCAAAGGTTACAGGTATGGCCACCATCTGTAGTCATACCTCTCAACCTCTTAGAGCAATAACTCTTTACAAAGCCATAAATAATGGGGGCACAAAGACCTCAAAATAGGGACACTTTTGAAATATTGCTCTTACAAACAGAGAGAGTTGATAGAATAACAGGTTTTGCATTAGCAGAAATATTCTGAAAGGTATGAAGTCTGAAACTCACATCTGTCATTATTTGTTGACATCAGCCTTCAATGATTTGCCAATGGTTTGCCAGAGAAACACAAGTTTATGAGGAAATGGGCAGAAAATTTAAGGCAAAACTCTGGGCATCCTGTGAAAATCTGTACAGTTGAGAATTATGTATGTCTGGCCATTGTTAACAGACTTTCAAGATTGTTTAGCAATTTACTGTGTAAATGTTTGTTGGGCTGAGTAGGGAGTCAGGCAGATGTGATCGTCATAGACCCTTTTCTGACTTGAATGCTGCTACAGCTGTGTATGTTTGTAGGGGCACATTTAGACATATCCCTTAAAACCTCATGATTCCAAGAACACTGTGATTTGGGCCAGTATATATAGGAGTAGTTTGTGACTGGCAGCCATGATATATTTGTTAAAATGGTCATTATACTCCAGAAGTCAGTCAGCTAACTGGTATGTTGCTCTGACTGTAGTGCAAATGGTTCTGGGTAGACAATTTCTCACCAATGTCTGTTTTTCCCTACATTTACATCCCTGTAGTGCATGATATATTTGCAAATGCATCAGCAATTCCCCAGAGCTGATTTGGTGTAGTGTTGTGTTCCTCTGACTGTAGTTCAGAAGGTGTTAGGTGAAATGTTTGGAAGCTCTGTAATTTTTCCCTAATGTTACATAACTGCACTCGTACTTCTCAACTGTCCAGATTTTCACAGAATGTCCAGATTTTTGGTTCATCATTTTGGTCTTTTCCCTTTAAATGTAGATTTCTGACAAATCACTGTGAAGATGTAAGGATTGAAGTTACTAAATAATAACAAGCATTTTGGTTTCAGACTTGAAATCCTTCAGAAAATGCATGTTAAAACAAACTATGTTACTCTAGCAATTTTATAAGCTGATAAAATCAATGATTTAAAATATGTCCCTAATTTTTGCCCTTTGTCCCCACACATTGTCAGGCATTGTCCAGGTTTCTTGCATTAAAAAGTTGGGAGGTATAACTGCACTGCATGATATATGTATATGTATATGTATATATATATATATATATATATATATATATATTTCACTAATTCCATACAGTTTTTTCCGTAATGTGAGATGACTATACTGCATGATTCTGAAGCATTAATAGCTCTCACAGCTCATTTGGTGTAGTGGTATGTTGCTGTGATTGTAGTGCACAGGGTCTTGGGTTTGAGACTTAGTAGTGTTGACTTTCTTTTTCCCTAATGTTAAATAACCATAATGCATGATATATTTACAAAAACATTAATACATCGCACAGCTCATATGGCATAGTGGCATTTTGCTCTGACTGTAGTGCACATGGTCCTGTGTTCAGGACCTGCCAGAGCTAATTATTTGGTTGCTGGGCAGAAAAGGAGCTGATGGAGAGAGAGTGATTAAAGCAGTTTTAAATGGGCTTGCACAGGGTTTTGGAGATGCTAAGAGATGCCAAGCGGCACTTAGTCCTTTTTGGCTTTGCTTAGCGCTGCTTATTTCCACTTAAACCCCTGCTAATTTCAAAAAAAAGAAAAGAAAAAATGGGTGAAATGGGGGCAAACAGGGGGAAAAACAATGTGAAAGGCAGCTAGGGATGTGCAGAATGGGTGTAGGAAAGGACCATAGCTCTCTGTTTCTTCTGCAGCAACAGTTGTGAATGATGTGGACAATTTGAAATTTAGAGCCTCACACTCCACAGCAAGAGGTGGGGGCGACATACATTTGTTCATAGGTTCATAGGTCAGTACTAGGCTATCAGCCCTAGGGCCTATACAAGCCTACCCATAACAATTCCCTGGATATTTCTTTCCACAATATTTACTTCCCTGGACCCCTGCCTAGCAGGTTGACTGACGTGATCCCCAGGGTGAATTTCCTTTCTCCCATCCAATCGTCAAGGTTCCTTTTGAAGAGGGTCAGAGAGGCACTCTGCTTGACATGTATGGGCAATCTATTCCAGAGTCTGGGGAGTCTCTGGGTCAGGAACCTATCCCTCCAGCATGTTTTGTTTATTGTGATGACAAGGTTTAGATCCCTGGAGCGTGTGGCTCTGAGGGATTGGGATTTCTTTAAGTGTAGCATGTCCAACAGCTCTGGGTTTGACATGGCCTTGTATGTTAAGCAGAGATTGCCTCTGAGTAGACGATATGCGACAGAGTATAGCTGGAGTTTTTTTAGATGGTCAGTATAGGTCATCTGCTTTAGGCCTGTGATTCTTTTAGTAAGGTATTTCTGCGGCCTTTCCAGCTGTTACAGATGTCTTGTGAGGTATATACCAAACGGGGCATTGTACTCTATAATGGGTCTAATGAGGGATGAGTACAGTGGGACAATGACCTCCTTTTTATTGGTTGAAAAGCCCTTAGTGATGACGTGTGTCTCATAGAAGGATTTCCTGAATGTTGTGATGATGAGGTTATTGAAGGTGAGACTACTGTCCACGTGTGTCCTTAATTCTTTCATTACACTTTCTGTGTTTAGTGTACTGCCACCTATGTGGTAATTTATGGGTGCATGTTTTTTTCCAAAGGGGATAACTATACATTTGTTGGCATTAAGCTTGAGCCCATGGCTCTGGCACCAAGCATCTGTTTCTGTAAGGCCCTTTTGTAGAATATCTACATCATTTGGGGATTCAATAATGGCTCCCAGTTCGCAGTCATCTGCGAACTTTGTCAGGCAAAGTCCCTTAGTGTTGGCCTGTACTTCAGAGAAGTAGATGCCAAAAAGAGCAGTCCCAGGACTGAATCCTGAGGTACGCCACTTATCACTTGTCTGGAGCTGGATTTGGAGTCGGCTACTTTTACAGTCTAGGTTCTGTCAGTAAGCCAGTTGGCAACCCATCGAGTGACTTAGGGATTTATGCCCAACTTATTAAGTTTATCTATGATTCCAGAGTGGGGGATGGTGTCAAAGGCCTTGGTGAAGTCCAGATAGGCTGTGTGGACTGCCTTAACCTCTTTCACAGCTCTGGAGACTGATTCAAAGAAGTCAATCAGTTTCAGGAGACAAGATCGGCCCTTCACAAACCAAAACTGGGTGGGGTTCAGTGTTTGAAGGTTGCCAATGTCTTTGTTTATAAGTTCCATGATAATGCGTTCCATGCCCTTGCAGATCAGGCTCGTCAGACTGATGGGACGGTAGTTCCTGGGATCCAAGCTGGATCCCCCCTTGTGGAGAGGATAACTGTAGCTGTGCGCCACTCAGTGGGCACAAAGCCAGAGGTGAGGTTATGATTAAACATGACCCTTAGGTGAGGTGCCAGTTCATTTTGTAGATCATGTAGTACACAGCCCGGGATGTCATCTCGTCCCATGGATGCTGTATTCTTAGCTTTGGAAAGTGTGGTTTCTACCTGTGGGGCCGTGATTACCGGAATTTGGCAATCTTTTGGTATTGAGGTGGGCCCTTTAGAGGGTGAGAGGGGGGGTGAAGTTGACTAATTGAAGGGTAGATTGATTAACATCAGTGTACCAGGGGGTGAAATGGAGAGCTATGTAGGAGACATGATATTTTTTGGGGACAGATTCCCCCCCTTTTTTTTAAGGTGAGAGTGGGGGATGTCGGGGAAAGGTTGTAAGTACTTCTGGGGAGGTAAGTTGTGTAGGAGAGGTTGCTTTTGCAGACAGACAAGACAGACAAGACAGCAGACAGGGGCAATGTATGACACATGAGGAGGGTAAACACCTTGGATGAAGAGGGTGGTTGGGAATCGAAGACCCATGAGCCTCCAGATAGAAACAGTGGAACTGAGGTCCCCAACCATGAGCAGTTACCACTGCCCCTTCATGGCCGCAAAGGTGGCTGCACTGGGGGCTGGACAACAGGGGCAGGCTGCCCCTTGAGGTGCACCAGTCTGCCCTCGATCTGGCTCAAGCATCCATCCAACTCTGTTTGGAAGACCCTGTGCACCATACCATGGAACCTTCTGTGGGTGATGGGTTCCTCTCAGTGCTTGTGCCTGGGGGGGTGGCAACCATCCCTTGAGGCGGTTCCACCCAAGGGTTGTGCAGGACCAGTAGAGGAGGCAGTTCCAGGTTGGCTACCAGACATGCTAGGGCCCAGTGCCACAGCCAGATGAGGAGGCACAGTTGGATCTGCTGGGATCAGCCTTCCCAAATGTGCTATGGTGTTGAAGTTTTTCAAAATGTATTGGTTAGTCATGAACAAAGCATTTCAAAATTAGTTATAACAGCATCCATGGGAGTTCCAATTAACCCAGAACAAGAGAAGTGAAACAATTGCATAGGAAACAGAACACATGCATAAATGGAATAACAAATGCAAAAACTACTGGCTCCAAAAAGTAAAAACAGGAATTCTCCTCAAGAGAAACACATAGAGCACTGCTGTCACTGCCAAGTTTTTTTATTAACACATTCTGGTACCTCGACCCCACCAGCCTTAAATGGAATGAATTCATACAAATCAGGCAGCATTTTATACTCCATCACCATACTTAATTCAACCAATAAATTCATTAACCAATTAAAACACATTAATTAAGCTTTGTTTAAACATACTTCATTGTGAAACAGAGATGTACCCCCCCCAAAACCCACTAACACTTTACAATTAACAAAAGTGCAAAAGTGAAAAACCATGTTGTTATATAAAAAATATCACATATGTGCCCACGTTTCCCTTCGTTGGTGAATATAGTAAATGAGATCAACGCATTTTGTAGGAAGTTGAATCTGAGGGTATTTTTTGGTGCTAAAAAACAAAATGTTTGTTTAAAAAGGGATACGTGTGTATTAATTGACTTAGATAATGAGAACGTGGATAATTCTTTGTCGGATATTTCTGTGCATGAAAATCCCCTTGTCTTTTGGGATATGGAAAGTGGAGATTCAGAGGATGAATGTGAAACAAATGAAGGTTTCTCAACTGGGTATGGTAAGTTAGTACTACCCAAAATGCCACATGTTAGTTCTTTCATGCCCCCAAGAAGCACTCATGTTATTAATGTTTTTGAATGTGCATTATGTAAACAGGTGTAATTTGCATACAATAGATGTATGTCTGGGTCAAAATCATGGAATTTGGACAAAACACAATGGTTAGCTTTGAAACAACTTTGAGCTGTGACTGATCAGTTTGCATTCACACAGGCAGATAAGGGAGGGAATTGGGTGATTTTGAATAGAAAGGATTACAGGAACACGGCTTTGGATTTATTATCAGATGATAAGGTGTATCAAAAATTGAGTGCTAATCCAGTAAAATAATTCAATAGTTATTTATTAGAACTATTGGAAAGGGGAGAAAGACTGGGATTTTTCACTAGTGGAGATGTCAAAAAAGTTGTATATAAAATTTCCCAAAGATGCTAGGTTTTTTGTTATTCCAAAAATTCATAAGTGTCTAACAAAACCCCCTGGTAGACCTATTGTCTCGGGGGTGGGTTATTTTTTACAAAATGTTGGGATTTTTTTGGACTCCCAGTTAAAGTCATATCTCCCAAGAATACAATCTTATATTAAAAATACATCTCATGTGTTGGAAGAAGTCAAGAAAATTCAATGGAACCCTAACTTTTCTTTTTCCTGTGTGGATGTAAATTCATTGTACAACAATATCAATATTAGAACGGGTCTGGAAGCAGTAGTGAAAATGTTTGGAGAAGGACCCAAAACTACATACATCTGTCAACTTTTAGAATTTGCTTTGATGCATAATTATTTTGTTTTTGAAGAAAATTTTTATTTACAGTTGGAAGGAACTGCAATGGGGGCTGCTTTTGCCCCTTCGTATGCAGTCATGTTTATGTCATATTTTGAAAATATGTTTATTTATGTAACTGATTTTTTTAAAATAATGTTGTTATGTTTAAAAGATTTATTGATGATTTGATTTTTGTATGTAGTGGAGATACTGGTGAATTTGACCAGTTTATGGATTTATTAGGCTGTAATGCATTTGGCTTGCAAATTACTTGTAGAGTGGAATAGGATATGTATGCAATTCTTGGATGCTGAATTTTACATTGATGGTAAGGGCTTGTTGCACTACAAACCTTTCCACAAGGAAACTGCAGCGGACAGTTTTCTTGAAGCAAGTAGTGCTCATCCTGATCATTTGATCAGATCACTACCATATAGGGAATTCAAAAGAATACAAACTAATACCTCTGATGTAATGATTTTAGAGAGGGAGTTTGTATTGGTCAAGGATAGGTTGTTAAACCGGGGTTACAGTATGGAATCTATAAATGAGGCCCTAGGAAAATTGGAAAATAAAAGGGGAGTCAGGAGATCAAATGGAAAATCAATTCCAAGTAGGAAAGTCAATAAGAACAATGACTCATATGAAATGGAAGCTGAACCCCTGTTTTTTGTTAGTAAATTTTCCCCTTTTTCTGGGGAACTCAGAAAGCAGATTAATGATCTCTGGCCTATTATTTGTAGGGATGAATTAGTAGGTAATCTGTTCCCTGAGAAGATTGTTTTTTTCATATGGTAGGTTTAATAATTTGAGAGAATTATTAAGGATGAAAAGTAAGACTGAGGTAGTAAACGGAAAGGTGTATTTCCATATGGGGGTTGCAAAGTATGTGGAAAAATAAAAAATGTGGATGGATGGACTATCAATGGTAAGACATTTTTTGTAAAAAAATGAGTTTAATTGCAATTCATGTGGTGTGGTCTACATCATTGGATGTGGATGCACACCATGTAAATGTTATGTGGGGCAGACAAAGAGAAGGGTAAAACTCAGAATTTTGGAACATCTAGGAGATGTTAGAAATAAGAGATTGGATAGTCCAGTGGCACAGCACTTTTGCAGCACACATGCAGGTCAGATAGATAGTTTTTTCTTTACTGTACTGGCAAAGCCACATGGTGAACAGAATTTGGGGGGGTGATAAATTTACAAGGAAGTTAGTTCAATTGGAATCTAAATTAATAGTTTATTTTGGCACTTTGTTCCCGAAAGGTCTAAATCTAGAAATAGAGTGGGGTATTTAGTGATTATTTGTTATTAGTAAATAACTAGGATTTTAGTGTAAAATATTCAGCATAAGGATTAATGAAATAAAATATTGAGGAATAATAATATTCATATATATATATATATATATATATATATATATATATATATATATACATATTTATAAATTAAAATATTTAAATCATTATTTAGCATCATAATAGGGTTTAGGGTGGTTGCAATTGATTCTTTAAGAAATGCATATGTTTTTATAGTATCTAATATATGCAAACAAAATGATGAAACATTGATATTATTAAATAAATGAATGTGGTATATGTTTTTTGGTAATGCACTATGAGATATTTTTTATATAATAACATGGTTTATGGTTCACATTTGCACTTTTGTTAATTGTAAAGTGTTAGTGTGTTTTGGGGGGGGTACATCTCTGTTTCACAATGAAGTATGTTTTAACAAAGCTTAATTAATGTGTTTAAATTGGTTAATGAATGTATTGGTTGAATTAAGTATGGTGATGGAGTATAAAATGCTGCCTGATTTGTATGAATTCATTCCATTGAAGGCCGGTGGGGCCGAGGTACCAGAATGTGTTAGTAAAGAAAGCTTGACAGTGACAGCAGTGATCTGTGTGTTTTTCTTGAGGAGAATTCTTGTTTTTCCATTTTAGAGCCAGCAGTTTTTGTAAATGGAATAACAGTCAGCATCGTAACAGCATGCCAGTTACATTTACAGCAACAGGCTACCAACAATGGTATTCGAGCAAGGTATGTTAACATGCAACCAACTGAATATATGAATAATAACAAAACACAAATCCTAACATTAGGTTTTGAGAATAATATACCTGTAGTATATGAATAATAATTACTGATGCAGATAAGGGGTGGGGGGAGAGAAGTCCATTAACAACTGTATAGGCTTTCATATTTCACAAAAATACTGCTCAATACTCTGCAGGTCTACGTTCACGTTACATCTACCTATGGCCTGGCCCATAGCTTCTGTAGCACACGCATAACTGTTAAACTGTCAACCTGGAATGGTATGGGGCAAACTGTGACAACTCTGTGTACATGTCTAGAGGGGGACCTGTACATGTCAGGGTTACGTATATGATGAAGAAGGTGCACCCTGAACTGATGTTGTGTGAGTGGGCTACTGACATACTTCAGCTGGTTTCATACCTGTGTCCAAGGTTCTTGGCAGCAGTGACCACTAGCCATGACAGAATGACACTTGAGAGACATGTATCGGGAAGAGTGCATGGTGTATGTACCTATCCCGCTGTCATTTGCAGGCATGGGGTTGGACAGTGGAAGAGTTGTACATTGTTTATTAGTATACCCTTCATACAGCTACTATAAACATTTCTTTACCTGTAAGACATGTAGAGAACATATCTGTTAACACCACCTGACTGCTTCTACAAATATTCATGATTACTTGAGTGTAAATATTCACACATCTTAGTACCACTCCCTGGAGTCAAACTGTGGTCTGGCTGGGCAAAAATGAATGACAAATCTATTTCCCATCACACTGAGTTACTGGGGAACCACTATCTCTTGCTTGACTGATTTCTGCCTAATACTGTCTTGGGTAGATAGTCTGACCTTGTAATCTAACTGTAATGTCACCATGGGCTGTGGTGACAGTTGAACATACATCCCTGAGATTCATACATGACAGATAGTGTACTGTGCATTAATCCTTTTAAATAATAAGATCTGGAATGAAAAGGTTAACACAAGGCAGTGCTGCAGGAGTCACACTATAATACATTACACATTACTATTCAAGGTTAAGGTGTTAGTGCAGGACATATTTCATTTTCCTTGTTTTACAGCTCCACAATCTACATTTTTGCATTACAGCTGGTTATCAGAGCAACATCAGTCAATGCATGTTGTCAAAGCCATATTTGCTGTGAAGCACATGTACACATTCTATTTCTTCAACAACATACCATATTAAACACAACAGTTCGTGTTACAAATCTTTATTTGTGTAACATGACACAGTGCTTTATTACAGTTGAGATTCTACATTCAGTAGTACTACATATCCTGTAGGTCAATATTGGTCTGACAAACTTTATTTATTCAGTACACTCAGAACACACTATCCTTACTGGCAGTAAAGAGTGTACTCCTTCTTATTTATTGCACTATATACTGCAAGATAGAGCTGTACTCACCAGAGTCTCAGCACACCCTTGCCAGTCTGTCTGCAAGGGCATCCATATTTCTAGCTCTCACCTCTGCAGCTGTAGATGAAAAAACAACCATTATGCATACCTGTCTATCACATACTCAGACTAGAATTTGTTACAGCTATGGGTGAAATACTTACTAACTACTGGAGCGTTGCTCTCTCGAGCATCTTGGATCCTTTGGGCCAAGAGCTCCCCCTTCCTCTGCTTTAGGTCAACATAGTGATGTCATACCTGCTCACCAGTTTGGGGATTCTAGTGGCACAGGTGAGGTTGCATGCCAGATGGTCCCAGGCCTCACATTTGTATTGGGAGGAGTGGTAATGGCCATGCAGCAGTCTGTCATCATGCCCAGCCATGACCCTGGACTCCAAAATGTCCCAGCACTATGCCTGAAAGTGTGCTCCCTCTCCAACTCCAGACATATCTCCTGCAGTGATCAAATTACAACAGGTTCTGTCTGTATTCCCACCTGTGCAGTTTAAATAAGGCCATATTCCTGACCTTTCCTGTGATTGGACCATTTATGAAAATGCTGAGCACAGCTCAGTGGTGCGCAAGCCCACTAAGCTGAGTTGAGCAGTGCTTAAAGGGGCAAATGCTGAGCAGTGCTTAGCAGTGCGCAACTCTGCTTAGCTGGGCTGAATGCTGCTTACATTTATACTTCTTAGCAATGCTCAAATGGGCTAAGCACTGCTAAGCATTGCTCAGTTTTCTTTCCAAAAATATTTACAGATTGGACATTGATTATTCATTAGTGACATATTATTAGGTGTATATATTTTACTTTACATGATGTACCCCTATGTGCTTTGATTACATTACCTTGGGGTGCGACTGTACTGTGTGGGACACTTGTGTTTATATGGGGGATTTCACATCATATATCCACTGACACTGCAATTTTGGTCCAGCTACACTACCCTGGTTAACAAATATCAATTACTACATCATTAAAAATAACAAATAAAAATTAACAATGCTTTCCCATATAAAAGATGAACAGCCTATCTTGGTATTCGAGCTGTGAACTACTACATGCAAAGCTGGAACTCTAACCACTAAGCTAACTCATCATTGAAGATTTCACCTATACATTTCAATTTAACTCTTGCAAGATATTTAAGCATTGCTGAGTAAAGCACCACAACATGCAAACCTGCTCAGCTACGCTTAAACTTCACACAAAAATGAAAAAAAATTACTTCATACAACTATTTTAAATAGATATAACTCAATACATAACTATCAGCATGCCAGTTGCAGGCCACCTACTCTTCATGACAATCTATGGTAATGTAAAACATGTCATTCTATCAACTTTCTAAGTTCATAAGAGCAATATTTAAAAAGTGCCCCTATCTTTGGCCCTTTCTCCCACTTTTATGTAATGGCTTTGTCCAGATTTCTTGCTCTAAGAGGTTGAGGTGTGTATCCGAGGACACACTTTTTACTGTAATGTACCATACGGCACTTTGACAATGCAGGGGGTATGTTACAGTTCCTGTCACACAAACCCTGCATTACATTATATTTATTTGCTTTCATTGTCTGTGGACACTGAAAGCATTGAAAAAGTGCCCTACAGCACTTTGACAGTGCAGGGGTCATGTTACGGATCTGCGAGCACTACTGCAACATGTCCCCTGCACTCATTCAGTGTTCGTGTTCGCAGATGCGTCTCAGTAGTGCACCTTCATTAATATGAAAGGCACGCTGCTGAGAGGAGGATGAGGACACAAGCACCATTCACTCCATGTAGCAGTACCACTATTCCTACTTGGAATTTATGGAATTTATTGAATCCTAGCCTAGGTTTCTTTTGAATTAGTTACAGATAGCCTACAGGTAGCTCTGGACTGAAAATATTGATCTCTACTGAATACTGAATTGTTGAATAAAAGCATATTATCTAGAGGTGCTTATTTTACTTACAAAATTAAAGATTATTCTAGGATGGTCTTAACAACAAACTATTTAAAACAGCTTTTGGCTCAACTTTGGAACAGGGTTCCATTACATATTCGACAGTCCTTCTTTCTAATATTAAAAAAAAAAAAACAATTTGTTACCTATTTGGGTCCCAGGGCATATACATTCATTGAGGAGTCTGTTTTCTGAATGGCCTTTGGCCTTTACACAGGAATTAACAAACAATTGAACAATTGACTCTTTTCCTAATAATGGGAATAATATTCACAAATCTGCAACAGACATTAGTTCAATTAAAGTCTAGCATATCCCACAAACTTAATTTCTTATTTACAATATTAGTATTTGATTTGGAACTAATTCTTGATACATCCTGTTTTCTTTCCTTCATTAGGAGCTACATATCCACTAGATTTGCCAGGTGTTATGATTACCATTTTCCAGTAAAACATTTCTTCCACACAAGTGCCATCAACCTCATTGGCTTTCTCTTTGTGCCATAAAGATCAGGAGAGAGACATTTGACCCTCATTAATACAAAATCTGGCCCATGTCATCCATGTTGTAGCTCTTACAAATCAAACTGTGATTACAGTCATCACTGTTCTTATGCATACACCCCAACACCTTTTTGAACCAATCATATTTTGTTTCAGTGTTCATTTATTCGTGTCATATGTAATAGTTCATATCTAAACAATCCTGGGTTCATTAGTGATTGATTGTGCAGTTGCCTGGTAAAAGAAGATTTATTTCAATTTATGTTTTATTTTCACCACTGTTTTTCACTGTTTGTAAAAAGAAAACAATAGCTTATAGACAAGAAAATTTACATTGATTTATATTTGGTTGTCTTACCTCAAAATTTTCACTGATTGATCCTAGAATAAGATAGGTTTTAGACATACAAATTCCAGCCATCCAAAGGGGCTAACCAACTATAAATTCACACAGACTGCACAATGAACAATCCAGAGCTTATCTGAAACAATGCTGTATTGATTTACAATTTATTGATCTTTACTGTTAAAAGGAAGTGAAACTGCAAATGATAGTGAGCAAAAGCTACTGAATGCATTTGTGCACGAAGTAAAGGAATTCCAGGTTTTTTGTGACTTTTGCAATTGGTACAGAAAGTGCAATGACTTTATTCTACTTAAATTAACATTTAGTTGTACGTACTTCCTGTGATTTTTCTCAAAGAGTTTGATTCAAAATCTCTGTGAATTCTTTGGTAACTGATTTTGATTATTCTTTTTTTTTAGAATTCTGAAAATCAGTTTCTTAAATGAGTATGCCATCAATGATTTACTAAAACACAATTGTCTTGTACAGTGTACTATGTATATTTAATGGTAAAACTCGATAACATTTGCGATCTGTGTTCCTCGTGTCAAAAGTCGGATGATTTGCTTACCATTATTAGCAGTAAATCTAGACTTGCAGATGACAATTGCACCTGCGCAACTGGAACAGCTTGCAGAACTGTTGGTACATTTTTTAATGACTTCACTGATGAGATGTTTAATATTAGGCAAACAGCAAAATAAACATATTTAGGAAAGAAAGTGTATATTTTCAGTAAAGATCATGCTACCCTTGTTGAACAAGATAATGTCACCGACAATTTTTGAATTTTGGATAAAAGTTTTCAGCAAACTGAAGATTCAGAGCATAAAGAAGAAAATAAAAATAAAAAAGAAGAAGTTCACAACAAAAAGCAAGGAAGAAAAATAATTGTATTAATGTCTATAAAGCAAAGGGAATACATACTAACAAGGATACTGCTTTGTTTTGTAACCAGATTGTGAGGTGGAGTTCAGGGAAGAGTTGAGAGAGGCACTGGATGACAGTGAAGGGTTACCGAATAGCTGGTTAACTACAGCAGAGCTGATAATGGAGACAGCTAGAAAGGTGTTTGGTGTGACATCTGGACAGAATAAGCAGGACAAGGAGACCTGGTGGTGGAATGAGGAAGTACAAGATTCATATACAGAGAAATAGCTTGGTGAAGAAGTGTGATTGTCAGTGAGATGAAGAAAGTAGACGGGAGTATAAGGAGATGAGGTATATGGTGAAGAAAGAGGTGACAAAGGATAAGGAAAAAGAGTTGTATGAATGGTTGGACACTAAAGAGGGAGAAAATTACCTGTACCAATTGGCTAGACAGAGGGACCAAGCTGGGAAAGATATGCAGCAGTTAAGGCTGATAATGGATAATGAGGAAAACATGCTCACAAGCAAGGAGAGTGTGTTGAGCAGATGGAAGGTGTAGTTTTAGGGGCTGATACATGAAGTGAATGAGGGAAAGAAAAGGATGGATGATGTGGGGCTATCGAATCAGAAAGTGCAACAGATTAGCAAGGAAGAAGTAAGGACAGCTATGAAGAGGATGAAGAATGGAAAGGCTTTTTGTCCAGGTGACATACCTGTGGAAGCATGGAGGTGTTTAGAAGACATGGCAGTGTCGTTTTTAACCTGATTGTTTAATGAAATCTTGGAAAGTGAGAGGATGCCTGGGGAGTGGAGAAGAAGTGTTTTGGTACAGATTTTTAAGAATAAGGGTGATGTGCAGAGCTATAATAACTACAGAGATATAACATTGATCAGTCACAGCATGAAATTATGGGAAAGAGTAGTGGAAGTTAGGTTAAGAAGGGAGGGATAAATAGTGAGCAGCAGTATGGTTACATGCTGGGAAAGAGCACTACAGACCTGATGTTTGCACTGAGGGTGTTGATGGAGAAGTATAGAGAAGGTTAGAAGGAGCTGCATTGTGTCTTTCTGGACTTAGAGAAAGCATATGACAAGGCACCTAGAGAGGGGTTGTGGTATTGTATGAGGAAGTCAGGAGTGGCAGAGAAGTATGTAAGAGTGGTACAGGATATGTACGAGGGTAGTGTGACAATGGTGAGGTCTGCGGTAGGAGTGAAGGATGCATTTGAGGTAGAGGTGGGATTACATCAAGGATCAACTTTGAGACCTTTCATATTTGCAAAGGTGATGGACAGGTTGACAGACAAGATCAAACAGGAGTCGCCATGGACTATGATGTTTGCAGATGACATTGTGATTTCTAGTGAGAGTAGGGAACAGGTTGAGAAGACCCTGGAGAGGTGGAGACATGCTCTAGAGAGGAGAAGAATGAAGGTCAGCAGGACTAAGACAGAATATATGTGTATACATGAGAGGGAGGGTAGAGGAATGGTGAGGATGCAGGGAGTAGAGTTGGTGTAGGTGGATGAGTTTAAATACTTGGGATCAACAGTTCAGAGTAATGATGATTGTGGAAGACAGGTGAAGAAGAGAGTGCAGACAGGGTGGAGTGGGTGGAGAATACCGTCAGGAGTGATTTGTGACAGACAGGTACCATCAAGAGTGAAAGTCAAGGTCTACAAGAGGGTAGTGAGACCAGTTATGTTATATGGGTTAGAGACTGTGTCACTGATGAAAAGACAGGATTCAGAGCTGGAGGCAGAGTTAAAGATGATAAGGTTTGCATTCAGTGTGATGAGGATGAACAGGATTAGGAATCAGTATATTAAAGGGTCAGCTCAGTTTGGACGGTTTGGAGACAAAGCCAGAGAGGTGAGATTGCGTTGGTTTGGACATGTGCTGAGGAGGGATGCTGGGTATATTGGGAAAAGGATGTTAAGGATAGAGCTGCCAGGTAAGAGGAAAAGAGGAAGGGCTAAGATAAGATTATGGATGTGGTGAGAGAGTACAATTGGTGTGACAGAGCAAGATGCAGAGGACAGGAAGAAATTAATACAGATAATCCACTGTGGAGACCTCTAATGGGAACAGCTGAAAGAAAAAGAAGAAGAAGATGGCAGGGTGTCTCACTGGGATCTACCCTAGGTCCATACTTGTTTAGATTTTATCTTTTGGCTCTATCTTTTTCATCTGAGGTGTTCGACAGCTTGTATGCAGATGACTTGAACATTGGTAAACTGATTACATGTGTTACAGATAAGGCATGTCTGCAAAAGAACTTGAATAAATTGACAATTTGGGCAAAGGAGAATAATATACTGATAAATACATCAAAATTAACCAATATGACATTTGTAAGAGAATTTTAAAGGTGAATTCTTAATACAGCACATAGTGATTGAAACTGCAGATGCCTTTAAGGACTTGGGAATACAGGTAGATCAAGCTTTGATCTTTTTCTGACCATATCAATTAATTTGATAATGATAGTTATAGAACTGTAGGTTGTATAACAATTGTATCCAAATTTGTACAGTGTCTCATATAGATATTTAAGAGGAGATTTTATTCAGGTATATAGAGCATTTAGAGACCACTACCTCTAGGAATGTATGAAGTTATCAAAAAGTAGTAAAGAGTCGTCAGGCAGCCTATGTAGAAGAATCTACAGGGATGAGAAAGGTACTAATTAGTAGTTTGAGAGAGTTGCTGATTCATGGCAAAGACTGCCAAATTAAATTAAAGCAAGCACTAGTTTAGGTATTTAAGAACAGTCTGGACACATATTATGGGGCAACTGTTTTGGTATATTTGCTGGCTAGAAGGGCATTATTGCCTGTGCTTAAAATATTTCTATGTATGTCTGTATGTATGTATGCAAGTATCCTTTCCATGTATTTGCAATATGCCTCCAAATTATCAGTAATTCATTGATTGTCCTGGCTGATCATACCTTTTCTATTCACATTCTTTTTATTAAAAAATGAACCAGTTTGGATTTTTGGTTATCCGTGTTGCCAGGGTTCCTCTTCCTTCAATACTCCTGTAGTAAACTCAAGTAAAAAACTTGGTCTCCAGGTCCCAGGCCAAAAGTATCTCTCCTGACTTCTTGTCCCATCACAGCATCAGTCTTCTCAACCAGTTCTCAAACCCTGGGCTCTAAATTTTGCTTCCTCCAGAGATAACTTACATTTTGTCATTATATACTTGAACATTTCTGAAAGGGAAAACTGTTGAAAGGACCTCTACCTTCTATTTTCAGTAAAAAAAATCTTGACTTCTTTAAAAGCATAGTACTCCACATAATTTTATTTATTTATTCTATTATATTGTAGAGAAAAACCCAGGTTATTGGCCTTTAGTGTTTCATGCCTTACATGCAGTATGAACCCTAGTGATAGATAAATTAGTCTAAGCTGGTTTGCTGCAAAATAGCCCTTTAAAGTAGGCAAAGACAGCCCCACTTGATGAGGAGGTAGCATTAGTTTTTGTCATTTTAGTCTGGGTCTCGTCCTTTCCCAAATTAGACCTTTCATGTCCTTCTCCATCTTCTTGCTATATAATTAGTTTAGGGGTATAAAACAAGGTCTGTCTA
The DNA here is from genome assembly GCF_019279795.1 of Protopterus annectens. Classification (NCBI taxonomy): domain Eukaryota; kingdom Metazoa; phylum Chordata; order Ceratodontiformes; family Protopteridae; genus Protopterus; species Protopterus annectens. The sequence continues at coordinate 394,474,391 of NC_056725.1, read as the reverse complement.
GCATAGACAATTATTGGGACCAAGCATGTATTTTATCATCTGGATTTTTCTATCTAAATCTGTCTAAATTTAAATTTAACATTTTAAATGTCCTTGTTTCAGTCAGGATATTATTGAAAGTTTCAGTCAACATTTCCTTTCCATCTTCTTCAGATACGGGTTTGAGAATTACCCCATGGTACTTAACTTTAGCATTATCCCACGGACAGGGGAATTGTTGGATTAGGTTGTTAGTAGGAGCAAAATTTAGTACTCTGGTCTTAGTTTTGCCAACATGGATCTTATAGTCTGAGACAGTTTAAAACTTCTTAAGCAGCCCAAATAAGTTTGGTACTCATTGCAAAATATGTGTTAAATATATCAATATAACATCAACAAACAAAGCTAATATGTGCTGATTTACAAACCAATGATGCCCTTTAATTGTGGATTTTCTAATTTTCTCTGTTACAGATTTTATATAACAAGCAAATGGCAGAGGTGAAATAGAGCACTCATGCTTAGTAAATCAGTATAGGGGAAAAAGTTCTGACAGTTTCTCAGCTGTCGTTATTTTTACTTTAGAACCCCTGTAGATATTCTATAAAAGATTACACAATGTGATGGGGAAGCAGATATGTAGCGTGAATCTCCACAAGAAATCCCATTCATCCCTGTCAAAGGCTTTTTTCTGCATCATGGCTGATCAATAATAATGGAGAGCTTTGATAGCCTCCTTCTTTCTGTATTACCAGAGTGTGATTGATATTGTCAAATATTTGTCTTCCTTCAATAAATCCACATTTATTGATACCCTAGCCATTGTATTTGCCAGTACTGACAAAAAAAACCTTTAAAATCATGATTTATGACCAAAATTTGCTATAGGATGCAGCAGTTGTAAGGTTTGGGTAAGGCTACTAAAATCTATTCTTTCCAAGTATTCAGAATTTCCCACAATTAAGGATGTATTTAAATAAGACTGCCCACTCTGTAAGTATTTCTATGTCTAGAAGCTGACATACCTCTAAGAATATTCCATCCAATCTCAGTGTTTTGCCCCATGCCTGATGAACAAGACCTTGTTAAATATCCTGCAGACTAAACTTCACTTCTAGTGTTTGATAATCACTGTTCTGTATCTTCTCCATTCAAACATACAATATTTGATTTGACTGCCAATCCCTTGCCATTTTCCTGATTTCTTTGAATTGAAGATATGGCCGGTGATGGTGACGGTTGTCTTCCATTCAGAGTACATAGGTGGTATGAGAAGCAGTCTAAGAGTGCCATAGCACTAATGGGCAAGTGTTTACAGATGAAGGTACCAGCGTGGGGGGGGGGGCTATACCAGCTCTCAGTATAAGACTGAGGCTTGGAATAGTTTAGCCAAGGCTGTCACCTGTGCTACTGAGATCCGACACATGGATGAATAGGGCTGTCACCATTACAGTGTGTTAATAAGGTGAACAAACAGGAGGATTATTTTAGGGCCCACAAACCACATCAGTTGTGTAAATATATGGTCCAATAACCATATATTTCTCTACAGTAACATGGCAACACAAACAAGTCTTCATTTTTTTTTTTTTTTTTATGTGTAGCTTCTGCAGAGATTGAAGGAAACTGAAAGGTGCATTAGCAGAGCCTGCAATACCTCAAAGAGGCATGGAGTAAGTATGAACACATGTATACCTCATAATAGCCAATAGGTTATTGATTATCTGAATATCAGGCTGTAAGTGGTTAGCAGACAACTATATGAGTATGCATATTCTATGTTTGCAAATGTTACAGACCTATGTAACTTTGCAGTAGTTAATGGTTATGAAAATACAGATGTACATGGATTCAGTTCTGTACAACAGGAAGCATTGTCTGATATTCATTTTACTATTCAATACCTAGTATTTGTAATCATGAATGTAATGAACTATCAGATTAAAAATAATCACACTTTTTGACGAATGTTTATAATTGTGAGTCAGAAATATGATAGCATTACTAAGCCATCAAGTTATGGCCTCAAACATTCATATTTATGACCCAGGAAACCCATACCATGCATTTAAACTTATTAGAAACATTAAGCATCCAACCCAATACCATATTCTTGGGTGATTTTAATTACCCCACTTTTAACTGGGTATCCTATATGACACCAAATGTACATGCACACAGATTCCTGGATTTTGTAAACACAAACTCCCTGGACCAGATAGTCAATACACCAACCAGGGGTGTAACCATACTGGGTCTGGTCCTCACTAATATGGGAGACTGCTGCACACCCCCTACTGTAATGCCTTCCTTGGTAAGGTCAGACCACAAAATGGTCTCCTTTGAAGTAAAAATCAAACCTGGATCCCCAGCTAAACCTGGAATATTTAGAATCTAGACTAAGGCTAATCTTCTGCTATTAAGTGAGAACCTTGCAAATTTCAAGCACACATAAACTCTGAAAACATTTCTGCCTATGCAGAACTGTTCACAGAAACCCTGTACAGGCATGTTAATAGCTGCATAGATGCAGCTGTACCCACCAGGAAGAAGTACAGAACTAACTCAAAAAGCAAGCCACCCTGGTGGAATCACAAAATCAATTGGCTGCATAACAGGAGGATGAAAATCTTGGCATAAATTAGGAAGTGCAGCACCCAACAGAATAAAGGCACTCTCATCAAATTAAACAAACAACTCAGAGGACAAATAAAGTCTACCAAAGCCAGGTTTGAGATAAGTTTGGCCTCCTAGACCAAGGACAACCACAAAGCATTCTTTAGCTATGTCCGCAACCTCAAAGGCAATACACAATTGTGTGCAGACCTCATTGTAAATGAAGCCACTATACTGATGCAGAAGATACAGCAAACCTCTTGGGCTGATAAATTCAGCTCCAACTTTATCCCTCTCTCTCCCCCTAAACCTTCCCTCAGAAAATATCATCAATAATAACTCCCCTACTATCACTAGGGAACAGGTCCTTAATGTTCTCTCTAAGACCAAGAGCACTGCATCAGTGGGCCGAGACAATATGCCAAGACACCTTCTAAATAGCATGAAACATGACCTATCAGGGCCTCTAGAATTACTATTTAACGGTAACTTCCAAACAGGCTTCATGCCTCATGAATGGAAAGAGGCAAAAATTATCCCTTTGCACAAAGGTTGGTCATCTACAGACCCTGGAAACTACAGACCCATAAGTCTCACTAGTCTTATATATAAAGCCATGGAAAGAATTATCATGGAGATGATCAATAGAGATATAGTAAACCTTCAGGCACTGGACCGAACCCAGTTTGGTTTCGTCAAGTGCAGATCATGACTACTCAACCTGGTGGACTTCTTTCAGAAGGTAATCAAAGCAATGGATGAGGGCAAAGTCATTCACACTGCCTACCTTGACCTGGCCAATGCATTTGACACAATACCCCACTCGGGTATTGTTGACAAACTCAAGAGGTTAGCTACAAACCTGTATGTCAACTGGCTCACAGACAGGACCCAGGAAGTTAGAAATGGGGAGTCCACCTCCACAAAGAGGCCAGCCACAAGTTGAGTCCTTCATGGATCAGTCCTTGGACTGCTCCTTTTTGGCATTTACTTCTCAGAAGTCAAGACCAATGTCAGTTCTCTCTGGCTGACTAAATGTGTAGATGATTGTAAATTAGAAGCTGTCATTGAATCCCACACTGACAAAAATGTTTTCACGGAGGGGCTGACACAGACAAACAACTGGTGTCTGTCAGAGTCATAGCCTAGTAAACACCTATGAACCTATATTTAGATGTCAAGATTGTTAAAAATGTATGTGGAATATATTGAGTATGTACTGACTGTGGCAATATTAACATTACAGAAATTAATTACATATATTTTGTATTTCTTTTTTCTCCCACCCTCTTTCTTGCTATCATTTCATTTCATTTTTATCCTTTCATTGCAAGGTTAGACAGGCCACAGTGGCTTGGAAAGCCATGCTCCCACACATACATGTGGCTGTGAAAGCACAATGACTAGCAGCACAGGCACCAAGCACTTCTGGGTAACAACCTGACTGCCTTGCCTCCACAGCACCTGAACTACCTGTATAATCTGCATCTGGTGCAGTGGTACCCACCCAGAGTAGTACTAGTGGAGGTGGTGAGTATGTCACCTCACTACAGCTGACAGGGCTGGTGGAGGAGATTATGGAGAAAGTCCTTGGTGCCTGTATCAGCCATATGGAAAAAATCTTGCAGGTAATTGCCAAATTGTTGTCACATGCTGCACTGCCGACAGTTCTGAGGCTGAGGGCTATATTCCTACTGTGTTCCTGCTGGATGGGGATGCACTTCCAATTCCAGTGTTCTATACTTAATCCCATTCATGTTTTTTCCTTCCCTCTTGTTTTCATCACCACCCCTGTCTGTCTTTTATGTCTTGTTATTTTTCATGCCTACTGCCTAACCTACCCTACTCATACTTATCCCTGCTATTTGCAAATACATTCTGCAACATTCCTCTCCCTTAAAAAAAATAAAAATAAAAAGGGCACCTGTCCAACAAATAAAAAAAATACACCCCATGCATAACTCTCCCTTCACATATTTATTTTTATTAGACACTTTTGGTACAGTTGGTCACACACCATCAGTAAATTATTCTTACACATCTTTTATGATGGGAGTATCCAAATTTCCCAAATTATTTAAACATATACAGTCTTAGCTTGTGAAAAAGTGGATAGCTATAGTTCTCTCCCACCACCATCGTGCGGATTCTGTAATTACTCCACCAGTGTCCTACCTTCTGCTTGCTCATCATTTTCAACACTGTCATACTAACCCCATTTCACACTTTTAATATGATCAAAAAATAGATTCACATATCAAACACATGGTCAAAAATGGCCTATAAATGAGGTTTGGTAACAAACCAATTTGTCCTGGGACATCTTCAGAGTAGGAGTGGAGGGCAGAGTGGGAGGAAAGGGTTAAATGGGAAGGGATGATTGGGAGGAAATGAGGTATGTGTAAGGAGGGGCTTAAGGGACGTATGCAAGTGTAACTGGGCAAGGAATCACACTTTGGCATGAACTTGCTACTGAGCAGGACTGCCTCCATGACGACCTGTAAGAATCTTGCTGGTCAGATAGGCCTTGGGTTAGTATTGCAATGAAGACTGAGGTGAGTATGGTTGTACAGTATTTTTTTTTCTTTCTCTGTTGTCAGGTTTTAAGTCTTTATAGTCCTAGCGGGGCTGTTAATACATTGGGATGCTAAGTTATTACAATTAAATTTTCAGGAGTTAGGAGGAATGGTGTAGGTTACCTCAGTTAGAGGTAAACCTTAAGGGCAACATTAGTACGTTGTTTTGTAGTCAAATCATATGATTGTGCCACAATGTTTATTAATGAAATCTTTCATTCCTACAGTTTCCTTGCTTCTTTGGGGGTGAGAAAAGTTATTCAGTTATTTTACTAGTGAGGGTATGAGTGAATTGAGGTGGTTAAGTAGGCAGACTGATCGAGGAGTTTGGGATTCTCTCTCACCCATGGTGCAAATGGCTTTGGGGCAATGGATGCAACAGCTTAGCTTACATGATGTTGGTAGTTGGAAGGTAGGTTACTTATGCAGGCACCCTTGAGTAATGGTTGGCGTGTGGCAGAATTTTTTGAAAACAACTTTGTGAAAGGTTATGCCTACATCAGAAAAATAAATAAATAAATAAATAAATAAATAAATAAATAAATAAGGGTGGGTAATAATGGTATAACATTACATGCAGTTGCAAGGCAAGTGAACCTTTCAGATTGTTGGTCGCTAACCCCCTGAAGTTCCCATTGTAACAGCAGCTGGCAGCTCGTTAAGTTATTTAAGCTGTTTTGGTATTCAGGAGAAGTGTGCGTTTTTGACTGCTTGGATATAAGGCCAGCAATAGTCGGGTGCTGTGCATGCTTGTTAAGCAGTAGCGGGTGCAAGGGGGAGGTTGGAAGTATTTTGGGGAGTCAGTGGTACCTCCTATGGGCACATGTTTTCCCAGGCTGTCTGGATTATGCTGAGTGCAGGCTTCTTCAAATTAATCATAACATCTTATGGGGATTTACTGTATGTTGATTTCTGGAGGCTTAGAATGGACTGTGCTTTCAGTCAGGTTAGGTTAATGCAAACTTGCTGTCCATTCACATTTTAAGTTATAAGCACAATATTGTAAAGTGCTAATGGTCGGAATGAATGGATCGCTGGTTGTGTTTTGTGTGTTGGGCTGCTCCTTCTGGAATTTGTGGATACTAAGGCCAGCATTTCAGTTGCAGAACTTGTTTATTGTCAGGGGCACATTTGTTGTTCATTCCACCGGGCCAGGAGTTACCATATGTCTGGGTGGCAATGTTAATTTTAACTGGGTGATTGGGGGGGGTGGTTGTAAGGCAGAATCATATGCTGCTTGCTTAGTTTGCATTTTCCATCGGTGGAGTATCTGGCTTGGATTTGAGTGTTGATGCTTGTTCTGGGCCTGTCTCAGCAATATGGATTTAATGGAATAGCTAGCTTTGGGCCTTATAACTTTATTCAAGTGAGAAGTTGCCAAGACCTATTCCTAAGTGCAATTTGGGTTTAGTTGATGTATTCCTTCAGCAACAGTGGTTGCGGGCTTTTCGTGGGCTGTGAGTGAGGTAGAGTTATGATTACCACAGAGCATGCGCTGTAAGACCATGTGCTGAGTTCCCCGGGAACAATGGTTGTCAGCTGGGCATAGATGCGTGGTGCTCACGACAGTGGGGGAAGGCTAAGGCATGGTTTGTGTGGGTTCCTTGGTTCGATGGTGGTGTGTGTTTGTTTTTTTTTTTTTTTTTTTTTGTGCTGTTGGTGGGTGTGTGCAATTGGCATGACTGACATATCTCTCCTCCATACAGATCTTGGAGTTGTCTACATTTTGTATCATGGCTTTGGTTATTTTCTCATACGTTATGGTCTTCTGGCACATGTTGATAAATCGCTGAATGTAGCTGTTAGAGCACACTGATATATATTTGAGTTCCAGCCTTCCTGCTGCACTAAGAGGTGAGAAACATCAGTAGTAGTATGTTTTATGTGGGTGCTGAAGTCAGGAGCAGTCCAGGAATTAGAGACTGTTTCCGCTGAACATTCAGTAAGTTGCAACAGTCATGGGGCAGTTGACCCACTTTGCAAGTGATATAGGGTCATGTCCTACCTTCACACAGGAGGGCTAGGTAAAGCGATACCTCTCAACTGCCCAGGATGTGGCAGATTGTCCAGATTTTTGTTCAGGGTGTTGGCCTACTCCTCAAGAAAGTTATTGTTTTGACAAATCACTGCAAGGATTTGAGGAACATGATCACTAGCTAAAGCATACATTCCATTTTCTTCCAGCTTCTAGGGTTCAGTGGCAGAGGGCTTAGTTAGTAGTGCAGTTTGAGTAAACAGTGGTGTATTTTGCTGTTTAGACTGGGAAGTGCTGTCAGTAATAGGGTTTATTTATGGGTTATCATCCTGATAATGTGCTGTTTGCTGGTAGGGAGGAGTTGGTTGTGGTGTTATTGCTTACTTTACATTTTGGTGAGGTCCAGCTGCTAGAGGAAACAGCAGTCCTCTGAAACTGGTATCATTGTGAGGAGTTGGTTGTGGTGTTATTGCTTACTTTACATTTTGGTGGGGTCCAGCTGCTGGGGGAAACAGCAGTCCTCTGAAACTAGTATCATTGTGAAAAATACAGATATAAGTTATAAGCGTACCTTTAGATCATTAACAGAGTTGGCCTTTAGGCCACATGTTTTCTCAGGAACTGAAATGTAGATTCCTTGCAGTTAAACCTTTCAGCATCCATATTATATGTTTATATTACCCCGTTTAATGAACAGGGTGACAAAATACCTTCAGAAACAAATGTCAAAAAGAAAAAAAAAATACACAGTACATCAACGAATACATAATAGTAAGGAATGTGTGCTAAATGGATTTCTCAGCTGATTCTTATTACATAATTCAAAGTAAAACTGTACAGCTGTACATGTAATATAACAACTCCACCAAAAAACAGCAAACTAAAACCAAGCAAAATTTATTAAAAAAAAAAAACATCATCAGTTCAGTAAGAGCTTTCGTCTCTTAATTCAGACTGTATAATGTAAATGCATTTAAATACACATTCACATGAAAATCTCCCCTTTTTCTTGCACATTAATGTTCTAGCACTTTCTTTTTCAGATAAACAACAAAATCTCATGGGATTCATTGTTCTTATATAAGGACGTGAGTGTCTGGGGTATTCTGGTGGGTGGCAAGGCATGGAGGTCCACACTTCATTCCAGTCAGTGAATTCAGGTTGAGACAAACCTTGTCTTCTTAGTTTAGAATTATGTTGGGAGTTGTCCCTATTTGGGCCTTAGAACATCAAGCATCATAACGGGGAAGTGAGGTAAGGGGGAAGTTCCATTAGAAACAAACTAGAGTATGGGATAATAACCTGAAAACCTTATAAGAAAACAAACATGAGTAAATTAGAAAGAGCACAGTGGAATATACAATGGGCATGTGTGGATGTGAAAATTTATCATGAATCATTGAAATACCTGAAATGGTACAGTGTCCCATACAGATGTTAACAGGAGACTTTATTCAGGTATATAGGGCATCTAGAGACAGTTACCTCAGGGAATATTTGGAGTTATCAAAAAGTACTAGAGAATTAGCAGGCAACCTCTGCAGAAGGTTATATGGAAATGAGAGATGTACTAATTATTTCTCTGAGAGAGTAGCTGATGCATGAATTGACTACCAAGTTATACTTAAGCCAAAACTAGTTTAGATATTTTAAGAACTTGGACAATTGTTATGAAAATGACTGTTTTGGTATCTTCTTTAACATGGTTGCCCTCACAGGCTCCATTCCAAGATGTATTGGCAGAGGTAGGGAATAGTTTAAGTTTTCGTTGCCTTGACTGTCTCTCCTTCCATTGCCAATATATAATATTTTTTCTCTATATTATGGATTAAAGGGGTAAAAAAGGGAACCTTTACTAATGCATTTCAGGATTTACAGTTATCTTTCTCTTTGCAGATGATGGTGCTATGATGGGGTTTTAGCTGGTACAGTGCTACATAGTGAGATTGCAGATGGTGGCGGCAGTTTGCAGTGGATGTCCTGATTGTCAGTGGTACAGTGATGTCCCACAGGACAAAAGCAAAGGGAGCAACAGAAGTGGATTTCAAAGGTGATGGATTCTGCAGGGGCGGAAGTTACAGTGCTGGACTGGTCCAGAAGAAAGTTACAGGTAATTTGGTTTCATTGAAAGCTGATTAAGTCACATCAGTATTGGTGCAGTTTGGGTTAGTGTGGGGCAAGAGTTCAGGGAGGATTGACAACCTTAGACTATTTTAGGATGGGGGTTTTGTTGCGGGAATAGGTGTTGGATAATGAGTTCAGGGGCGTTATAATTTCTGTGGGAGTTATGCTATGGTGGTATTTAGTCATGCAGCAAAGTGCAGTATGGTCATTACGTTCTACGCTTGTACTGGATAGTTGGAGTGATGGCAGGATTTTTATTGGACTTTATTATATAGGGCTGCTGTTAGGGTGATGGTAGGCCCTTGTGTGGTGTCACCTGGCTTTGGGTTTAAGGTTCTTGGATTTGCCCAGAGCAGGTGATGTCCTATGTATCATTACATGGTTAGCATTGGTAGACTAAGTGAGAAGTTAGTTAATATACAGAAGTTGTGCAAACATATGGTTATTATATCATTATTGGAAGGGATCATTGGTTTCTTTAATGGTTAGGCATCCAGTTGGTTTAGTCATGTGTCGGTTTTCGGTGCCTTTATTTTGTTATGTATGTGATAAGATTTATAAGTGGAGTGGTTGGGTTGGTGGCTTGTGGGAGGTGGGGACTTGATTGAGTGGATATTGAGTAATTGTTTTCTATGTTAAGCTGAGGTAAGAGGTTCATTTGGGTTTTTTGGGGATTACAGTTCATTTTCAGTTGTCAGTATGGAACTTGTAGGGCTTGTGGGAGTTGGGTGGCTAAATGCCATGATGGCCGTTTAATACAGTTGTCATATGGCTGGTTGGGATGATGTCAGGATTACTACTGCATTGACTTTAAAGAGATTTCATATGGTTATTGCATTTATTGGGTGGTAAAAGGGGGATGGCAATGTGGCATGATGGTATGCAATTGTCTTTGCATGGTTTTCAGTGGTAGTGGGTTTAGTGTTTGGTTGTCCAGTTGGCTGGTAATGCCTTGGAGCTATTGCGAGGCTTCCATTGCTCGTGAGGTAAGGATTTAGTTCATACGAAGCGATTGTGATAGGTTTATGAAGTTATAGATTAGGTTCATATATTAGTACTAAGCTAACTGCCCTTGCAAGCCATTTTAAGCCTAGCCAATTATCCCTTGTGAGACTCAAACCCTGCACCTTGTGTTTGTAAGGCAAACACCTTAACCATTAGGCCACCCTCCCAACCCAAATAAATGACCTCTGCAAGGCTCAAACCCAGGACCCTGCACATCACAGTCAATGTGATTTACCACTAAGCCATGGCAGATATACATGGCTGCTACCTTAGCACAAGAGAGGGATCAGTGGTTGGGCTTTAGCTGTGTAAGTATCTGACGGTTTTCATTAATTATGTGATAAGGTTTTAGGAGGTGATGACTCTGCTACAACTTGGTTAGAAAGAATGGCGTACACCAAATGATGTCTGGCTTAATGTCTTAATGGTGGCTAGGATGCTGGAAGTTTATTGAGGAGAAGGGGAACAGCCTGGTCAGGCTGGTGGGCAGTTAAGAAGGACAGGCGTGCCCTCTTTTGTTCCCCCTCTGGTTTTGGATGGTCATTCCAATGAATTAGGAAAGGAAAATGAGTATTTGACGGTGGCTCAATATATAAGCAAGCAGGGGTAAGCACACTGCTTATTTGGTTGGATGTGAATCCAATTAGTGGTAAATGAAGTGAGTAATGGATGCTGCTTCATAAGTAAAATAAGTGGGATGTGTAATTTAATAAATGCAAATGAAGTGAGTAGTGGCACATTGCTTCATAAGTAGGTGAGTTGGAGGTATGGATGCTGCTTACTGGGTGAGGATGAGCAAGGTCACGCAGTCCTGATTAACATTACATGGATGTGGATGTTGCAGTTCAATCAGCTATATTGCATTTCAGTTGTAATGAATAAATATTGGATAACAAAGTTATGTTAAAGTTTAATAAAGGTCGTCAAATGTCATTCGGTGTGATGTGTTTATTAAAGGGGACTGGGACAAATGAGGTTTAGTAACAAACCAATTTGTCCAGGGACATCTTCAGAGTGGGGTTAGATAAATACATTATTAGGAGTGGAGGGCTGGGTGGGAGGAAAGGGTTAAATGGGGAGGGATGATCGGGAGGAAATGAGGTATGTGTAGGGAAGGCTTAAGGGATTTATGCAAGTGTAACTGGGTAAGGAATCACACTTTGGCATTAACTTGTTACCCACCCTCCCTCCCTCTTTTGGTGGAATACCGGGGATTCTGATTATTTGTCAGATTGGGTAGGGTGGAGAAGAGGAACAGGCATGCCCTGTTCTGTTCCCCCTCAGGTTTTGGATGGTCATTCCAATGAATCAGGAAAGAAAAATGAGTGTTTGACAGTGGCTCAATAAATAAGCAAGCAGGGGTAAGGACACTGCTTATTTGGTTGGATGTTAATCCAATAAGTGGTAAATAAAGTGAGTAATGGATGCTGCTTCATAAGTGGGTGAGTTGGAGGTATGGATGCTGCTTACTGGGTCAGGATGAGCAAGGTCACGCTGTCCTGATTAACATTACATGGATGTGGATGTTGGAATTCAATCAGCTATATTGCGTTTCAGTTGTAATTAATAAATATTGGATAACAAAGTTATGTTATGAAAGTTTAATAAAGGTCGTCAAATGTCATTCGGTGTGATGTGTTTATCGAAGGGGACTGGGACAAACAGAAATATCTATTTTTATTCTCAGCATTTGAGTAACACTTGACATTGGCCAACAAAGCTTACAGCTAGTTCTTAATCCATGGAAGGATCTCAAAATATAATTACTCATGTACTAATATGTTGCCATTGGTCATGCAAATGAGATTGGCAGCATTGTGCTTCAGTAATAAATTCTGACTGAAAGTAATGTGAGTGGCCTTTTATTTGTGTATGCCTCATTGGTTTATTGAATACCTGCTATGAGGATTCCATTCCAATGCACATGTTGCAGTTTTATGTGCAACTGTGGGTGGGATTTTCACAAATGTTCTGTCTAGAGCCTTAGTGAGCTCCATGGAACTTGTGCAGTGACAAACATATTTGCTGATACGTACCGATGACTGCAATAGTAACATACATTGCATGCATACCTTGTTATTATCCCGTACCTTGTATACACATAGCATTGAGAGTTAAGTAATGCACTCATAAACACAACACTTACTTCCAATAATTAATGGCGTAGTGATCTGCACTCCACTGTTTAATGGCGGTCAATATTACCTCTGACTTTCTTGTACAATACTTGCAACAGCTACTTTGTGACTGCCATTCTGTATAGTTCCTTCACCTGTTTTTTAGACACTTGACAGTCCAAGTTCCTTTGTGACTTCACTTGTGATAGCATTGCTGTCTAATGTACCAGTTAGTCCAGTATGACTTCCACTGCTGTAATGTGTATGGGTCATCAGCTGTGCACCCATATACCCCACCCCCTACCATGGCAATTGATATGAAGTAATAAATGGAGCAGTTAACAGGCATGGACATAACACTTATAAATGATGCAAGAAATTAGCTACTGTCACCATTGCCCAATAGTTGGCATCAAGCAGCAAATTAGCAGACAATGAATGACACTTTATGTCCATGGCAAAAACTGATGAGAATTTGCTTTCAGTCACATTCGTATGTCACTCATATATCACTTATCATGCTGATATAATTAGGCCCGCTGTGCAATAGAAAGCAATATTGATAAGAATATGAGGAAACAAACAGGTTCCATGCTTTGATGTAATCATGAGGGGCTGTTTTAAATATCTATATGGTATTCTGTGAATTGTGATCCCTGAGGGTATATTTTTCACAAAGTTGTTGTGTCTTTCGGCTTTTCCCGGTTAGGGGTCACCACAGCGGAACTCCAGTCTGCTAATGATTGGCAGCAGATTTTTACGTACCCTATTCCTTCATAGGACACAAGAATACAGAATGTAGACCGAGGTATGCAGTAGCTCAAATCCAGCAGTGTGTGTGTGTGTGTGTGTGTGTTTGTACATGTACAAAAATATGTAGTAACATGCTTACTTAATGGATGTAATATGTACAATTTTCCTTACTGATAACATTTACACAGATGGAGGGTTTTGCTCCCCAATTGTTATGCTCCCTTTTAATTTAGGCCATATACATTTCAACAATCATCTTGAATTGATATTTCAACTGTGTGCTTTTTCACTGCTCTGATATGGTAACATTCCATTTTTAATTTCTCCAAGTCTTTTGGATTTCTAATATCATGATGGGAATGGACCCCATTCCTAAGTCAAAGTATGATTAAATTTCATGAAATTAGTACTGTTTCAGTCTTTGATGATCGCCAGAAGTGCTCTTTGCAGCACCCACAATGTGCCCAGTAATGACTATTTCTGCAATTCATATGGAGTTACATGTATCAGTAACATATCTAAGTATGATTGTAAAGTCTTTTTTGCAAGACCCATTACTCCTACTACTACTACTACTGTCTAAGTATCCTTCTTCTGCATTGCCCTCATTTCTGCCTGCAAATCCTGGTATTTTATGACTTTCTGTCTCTCTCTACGTAAAACACTGTAGTCAGTGGTGTAGCAATTTCAGTGATCAATGTTACTTTTGTCTTATTTTCATGGATCACTATATCTGGTTTTCTTGCATCTATTTTTTGAACTGTTGGTAATAGATGATCCCATGTGAATTAAACTTCATCATTTTCTGTGATGCTTTGTGGTTCATATTTCCAGTGTTTTTCAGCTACTTCAATATTATAATGTTTGCACAATCCCCAAGGCAACAGACTTGCCACATTATCATGCCTTTCAGTATACAGGCCTTCTGCCATTAGTATATCATAACCAGCAACAAGATGTGCGACTGTTTCCAATTCTGTTTTACAAAACCTACATTTGTCCTGGTCCCCCTCAATAAACACATCACACCGAATGACATTTGGCAACCTTTATTAAACTTCCATAAACCTGATTGTTAACTAATATTCATAAATTTCAACCAATATTTATAAATTTCAACCAAACATGGAATAGGTGAAAATAACGTCCATGTAGCATTAACATAGGACAGCGTCCCCGCTCATCCTGATCAGTAAGCAACATCCATACCTCCACTCGCTTACTTATGAAGCAGCGTACCACTCACTTCAGTTCCATTTATTGAATTACCTTCAACCAAAGAAGCAGCTTACCTCCACTTGCTTATTTACTTATCAAGCAGCGCAACTGCTCACTTGCCTTTCCCAACTTATTGAATTGAACAACCACCACCAGAGGAGAAACAGAAGAGGGCAAGCCTGCCTCTCTTTTCCACCCACCAGCCCGACAAGTCTGTTCCCCCTCTTTCCAACAAACTTGCAGCAATGTAACCACAATTAAAGCATTAGGCCAAACATCATTCAGTGCACCCTATCCTGTCTAACCAAGCTGAATCCGAGTCACCCCCTCCTAAAACACTAAGACATAGCTAGCGGAATAGACAGTCACCTCAACCACTGAAAGACCTCTGATACCTCACCTATGCTAAGGTAGCAACCATAAACTCATGACCTGGCATACCCATAGTCAGTTACCCAACTAGATAACAAAACACTTAGCCCACATCACTTGAAAGCATGCCAAGGCCATTGCATCACCTCCTCTCAAACTGCAGCCCCATTTTACTGTCCAATGAATATAATAACCACATGAAATCTCTTTAAATTTCAACTAATAACTATCTTGCCATCACACCAATGGCCCAGTATAAACAATAAAACACTTAAACCTCATCATGGCTTTTAGCAGTATGACCCCAAATGCACCAGCAACAGTAAACCAAGCCAGGCAAAACTAACCATCCACAATGTACCCCAAAAGCTTGAAAATGACCCATGCCACCAAGTCAAACAAGGTCAGGGAAATATGAACACCACCCAGAATGTATTAAATTAATCTGCCCTGTCTCCCCTAAAACTACAATCAATCTAAGCTAAATCCTCTTACACCAAACACCCCCTAGCTCACAAGCCTAAACCAAATTACTCAATGCATTCCTCTAATCCTCAACCCCTGCTGGCTGCTGCACTACCCGACCCATTCCAAGGAAGACCCCAGCTACCAACAATACATTGTGAAATTCAATCCTGATGCTCCCCGAACCAGATCAAGCAAGACAAGACCTTACCTTGTGACTGCAGACAAGGAAAATGACAAGTAAACAAACAACTCCATATTCGGCTGTACTGCTGTTAAACCGTGACCTCCTTTCATACCCCTCCATCAGCTGACATGTTCCTCAGCCTTCACTCTCACCTGTTGAGTCCACATTCCTTCAGCCCATTAAGTAATGTCTACTCTGCATGCCCCCATCTGCAACCTCAGTGTGAACTGTAAAAGAAAAGACTATAAATACTCCACACCCACATAATCCAATTTCTTAATGACATTATGCACCCCAAAAGCATATCCCTCTCATCAACTGCATAAAATGCACTCACTACTCAATGCAAAACACCAATGGAACTTAAGCCATCTTAAAGTTCCCATAAGATCTCATCCCACCTCACATAGTAACGATACAACTGATAACCCTAAGAAACCAAACAAATCATTGCATTAAAAGACTTATTCTACAACTAATATCACTCTTTAACCAACCTATGAATTCTCAACCAAATTGTGAAAAACTAGACCAAAGAAATGAAAACCGCCCATAGTCATGCTAATACAGCTGATCACAAAACCTAAGAGGCAAATCCCCCCCATGACTCCACTATGTCCCTTTTGGGCAAGGGCAACATCTACCCATGTCCTTCTTAAATCAGAGGGACATGAACTGCACTCTGGATTGAAGAATCTTTAGTATCTGAGCCTGGCTAGTTTAGTCAACCTTATCAAGCCCTTAGCCTAGCAATCACCCCAGATCCTGAAATTGGTGCTCCTCCTCCCAAAAAACACCCAAAACTCTGCCCATATAGTATGAAACCCTGCTATACTTGCCCCAACATACCTTATCCTACCTTAACCCTACACTATCCAACTGTACCACCTTGAAATGGATAGATAACTGACTTTTAAGGGCCCTAAAACCCTTAACCTAGTAACTTCCTATGCCTGTGATTGCTGCACGTTCACCCCACCTGTGGAAACCCCAGACCCCCCCCCCATAAAAATTCCCCACTCAGCTTAACCCAGCCCCAGCATACTCCCTCTTCACTTGCTGACACACTATCTAAACCATGCCAAATCCAACATACCATAATGAACAGTGAAAAAAAGATTACATGTGATCCCATTGCACACAAGTCCATCAACCAGAACATCCAGCCCATCAGGACCAATTACCTTTAACAACTTCCTCCAGGCCTGTAATTGCTGCTTACTTTGTAATCCCCCACTTGGACACCTATATGCACCATTCTATAAATTAATACAATCATCGGTACCTGGACCATTGAACCCACTTCCCTCCAATCAACTCTGCTGTTCCCCACCTGCAAAAGAAAAGAAAATTGTATATTCTTAGCACACACATCCAAAAGTTCCTGAAGCCAACCTTAAGTGTCCTGGGGCAGCCCTGTTCAACTGTACAGCCACTACAATGGCCCACAACCTCCCCCCCACCCATCTCCAACAGAAAGGCATCATAGCAGCTTCATCCCAAAGCTGCTTGTACTGCAATCATCTGGAATGCAGCACTATTATAGCAAACCTACCACCTTTCAAAAAACAAATAAGTGAAAAGATAGCAGATACTTCCTAAAACAGAGATTTATTAAACATTAAAAATGGTAAAGCGCCTTTCATCTACTCAATAGCAGACTTATGCTGTAGTTTCTATGTGGGTAAAACCGAGAGAACCGAGAGAACCCTTAGAAGAAGGATTTATGAGCATTTATATGAAATTTCTAAAAAGAAGGACACTAATGCTTTCTACAAACATCTTGGCACATGTCCTAACATGCAGTTGAAATTTATGGTTTTGCAGCAAGTTCTGCAGGACAGTAGAGGAGAGGACTGGGAGGCCCGGCTTGAGTATAAGGAGCTATTGTGGCAACTCAAACTGAATGCCACAAAACCCCCAGGCCTGAATGACAGTGTCAGCATTGCTAGTGTCCTTAAATTAAGAAGGGCTAAATTATAAATTATAAAATTACAATTTATAAAACTACAGTTTGTATGGCTGAGTCTATTTTATACAACAGATAGTTTTATTTATTTATTAACTAATACATTTCATCACTTTTTGTAGGCATTTTTTGCACAAAGTGTATTGAACACACACGCTGGGATTGTATAGGTTCTATTTATTCATTTACCCACTTTAACATAGATTTTTAAAAAAAGATTTTTAGGATTGATTAATGATGTATTAATGTTTTTCAATGTTTTTTAATGTTTATCAATGTTTCTTAATGTTTTTTAACATTTTATTGTTCTACAGAAGTGTTTTTATCATTGCATGGCTTACAATTTTTTTAAAAGCATGGCTCAGTGGTTCTGTTTGCAATAGGTTTCCAATTAACAATGTATTTGCCTATTAATTTATTTGCCTATCAACTAAGCTGTTAACACATTTGATCATGTGATATTATTACTTGTAGTATATAAATTAGTGTTTTTGTGAGTGCAAACTCATCTTGAAAAAGCCTGGTACTGATCCAGGTGAAAGCGCTTGATCTCATATGTTTTTCGTCTTTTATTTTGAATAAATTTGGCAGTGAGCTACAGCTGAACTGGTTCGCTTTTCTCCTTTGCACATTAAATGTAGTTATAAAGGCATTAACGTGATCAATTCTCGTGTTTTGATTAGCCCTGTGCATTTCCACCAATAATCCATCTTTATTGAGAATAGGTACAAAAAAAAATGTTATCTTTTTTTGTTTTACTTCGAGAAACAATTTATTCAGCAAGTCTTCTGTTTAGCCCCTACTCAAAAACATGTTTATAAGATTCTTACACTCATCAAAAAATTCAATATGTAAACTAACCATCCTTGTGGCACTCACCAGTTGGCCTTTTATAACTGCTCTTTTGTTAATAACAGGATGGGAACTTGTATAATGAAGAAAGCTATTCAAATAGATGGGTTTTCTGTGAATTTTTGCTACAAACCTCTTGTTGACCTTGCCTTTCTCAGACTCACATCCAAGTAATTACTCTCCTGTCCATCAAAATTGTATGTAAACCTGAAAAATTGAGTTGTATTATTAATATATTCCATAAAATCATCCATCTGCTGCTGTTCACCCCTCCATAAAATAAAAATATCCAAATATTGCAAATATAGGACAATATACTATTCATATGCACTATTAAATATGTGCTTCTGTTCCCATTGGGCCTGAACCAAGCTGAAAAAAAATGGTCCCACAGGGTCACCCATAGCAACTCCTACCTTTTGTAAATAATAATGATTGTTGAACATAATATAATTGTTGAGTAAAACACCAAAAAAGTTCCACTGGAGATGCAGCGTTCCTAAAAACTATATAAATGCAGTAAATCAATCAAATATAGGAACGCTTAGCTTGCGTTTTTAACACTCCCAACAAAGAGTCCAACAGGATATAGAAAATGCAACGAATCAATTAGATGAAGCAAAAACGTTCTTTAATGCATTCAGTTAGCGCTTTCACCCATCACGGGCTTCTTCAGACTGTATAAAACATTTGAACAGCAAAGTCCATATATAGTATAACTAATATATCAATTAGCCCATAAAACAATTAAATAATTGACTTATTTAAAATATTTAAAATATTTAAAATATTTAAAATATTTAAGAATTTTTTGCTTACACAATGTAGAACAATAATCAACCTTTCTATATAAGAACAAATATAAAAAATATAAAAAATTGTCATCAGTATTAAACATAAATGTAAAGGAGTATTTAAACTTATAGGACAAATACTTGTAATTCATACTTAGTCCACAAGATGGTGTTATACTCCATACATATGTGTAATGTTGTGACTATTATATGATCCTATTCTGTAAATCCATCTATAAATCTTAATAAATAACATTATGTCTAAAAGTTAGTAATATATCTCCCTATATGAATATAAATGAAAACACATTTGTAGTGTACACGTTAAGTATTTCAAGCAGAAACACTTATAGTTCATGATTTATCCACAGCATGGTGCTTTGACACATAATATTCTGTGGTGGTGTCTTATGTTGTAAAATCTTGTTATGTGAAATCAACACATATAATAAGTTTCAATACATATCAGCTAACTACTATATAAAATATTTATTAAAATAGAAGGCATTTACCAAAGTAAAGGCTAGTCCAAAAGATTATAAATGTTAATGCTTCAGTCCTCTGCCTAGTCTCCTTTTCTTTAAGAATGGATGTAGGCTGACTTTATCATTAAGGCCAGGGGGATAGTCAGCCTTGCATCTAATAATCCATTTAGTCTCCAATTCTAAAGTAAGAGTTTCTAAGTCCCCTCCCCTAGGGGCATAACTAACAGTTTGTAGGACGAAGAAACTAAAATTGTGTGCACTGCCCCTCACTTTATAATGTCTGGCTAGGGCATTCCGCTCATCACCTTTCCTCATCCTATAGTAATGCTCCCTTATCCTTTCTCTCAGTTGTCTGTTTGTTTTACCAATGTAAAACGCTGTGCAGGAACAGCACTGAGCTAAATAAATAACATTCTCTGTCCTGCAAGTGGTACCAGTAAAGAAATAGAAGATTTTACCTGAGACCGGTAGTTTAAATATAGTATCAGTGTTTATAAAACCACATTGGTTACAGTTATGACATGGGGTCGTATTGGTGGTATGTGCATATTGCCCATTTCGAGTCTTATGACATAAAATTCTTTTCAAATTCAATTTATTTTTATAACAAAACCTAGGTCTCTCACCCACCAAGTTATTGATTTCATTTTCTATTCCAAGTACATGCCAATGTCTTTCTACAATGGCTGTAATGTCAAATACATTGCTGGTATAATATAATGGTAGACTAACCAATGTATCCTTGTATTCTGTAGCCTTTATATTACAGTTCTCATATATCTCCGTGTTCATTAAATCAGAGAAATATGGTCGAGCTCTTGTGTGTCTCATACCATGTACATCTGAAATTATTTTATCAACTTGTCCTTCATTGTAATGCCTGTCCAATAACCTGGTCTTTAATCCTGTTATCTCCTCTCTAAAACCAGCCTCTGTGGGATTGAGCCTAGAGGCTCTCATAATTTGGCCTTTTATCACATTATCAAATATATGTTTGGGATGCATGCTGGTCCTATGCAATAAGATGTTCCTGAAAAAATCTTTTCTATGCACTGACGTGTTGACAATGCCATTGGAAAGCTTCATAATATTAATATCCAAGAAAGAAATGAATGTCTTGGAATAATTCATAGTAAAGCTTAGAAAATCAGTAAGCCTATTTATGTCTTTCTCAAATTCCAATAGTAAGGTCTCACTCCCCTTCCACACCAAAAAGAGGTCATCCACAAACCTCTTGTAGAAGGTGACATACTGTCGAAAAAGCAAGGAGGGGAATAGACTTTCTTTTTCCCATTCTGCCATCACAATGTTGGCGTAGCTATTGGCACAAGAAGTACCCATAGCTACGCCATCATTTTGTATGTACATGTGTTCTTCAAAGAGGAAGATGTTGTTTTCCAAAATGATTTCTAAAAATAGGGCCAACAATTCAATGAACTGAATATCCATATCAGTGTATTTCTTTAAGTAATTTTGTACACTTTTTATGCCTACAGCATTAGGTATCACTGTAAATAGACTTTTCACATCAAGCGTGACTAGGTAATATTCAACATCATCACCTAAGGCAGATAGATAATCATATAGATCTAATAAAAATTGTTTGCTATCCTTAAGAATAGTAGAATTCACATCAACTACTGTTCTTAAGTGATGCTCAACGAACAAAGAGAAGGGTTCGGTCAACCATCCCCGACCAGATACTATAGGTCGCATCGGGGGATTATCCAGGCCCTTATGCACTTTGGGGAGGCCCTTCAGAATGGGAATTAAAGGAAGATTCACTTTAAGGAACTTATAAAAATCCTTCTTTATTAAATTGCTCCTATATAAATCATCTATGGTGTCATACACTCTAAATATTTTCAACATTACTTCATTTATATCCAACTTAGTGTAGGATCCATCACTGCTTAACAACATGTTCATATTATTTAAATAATGTTCATAATCCATTATAACAATGGGTCCTCCTTTGTCTGCTGGTACTATCATGATAGTATTATCTTTACTCAAATCTTGCAACGCTTTTCTTTGTGAATATGTTAGATTTTTCTTATTCATATTCTTTTTCATATCCATTCTCTCATTCGAGTAATATGCATGCAAGTCTTTTTCGACCAGCCTAGAAAAAGTATCAAGTACAGGATGCAACACCGGAATGTATGTACTTACTGGTTTAAATACATCTATCACTCTGTCTTTATCAGACAGTCCAAAATCAAGTTTCAATTGTACATTTCTGACAAACATTTTCATATCTATAATAGAATCAGTCATATCACTGGTTCTACTAGGTATAAAGGAAAGACCCTTGTTTAAAACTTGTTCCTCATATACAGTGAGCTTTCTCTGTGATAGGTTAATGACTAAAGATTCCCTTTCTTTGCCCACATCTTTTTCAGAGTGGGTCCTGCCTGTTCTGTTTCTATTGTTTTCCGTTTCTGTCTCCCCCTGCTCATAGAGCGAGACCTCCCTCTGAGTCTGGGAGACTGTATAGGGAAAGGGACATCATGTGTGAAGATATTCATGTCCTGGTCCTTTTCATTATCTATGGACACAACCTTTTTCTTAACTACTGATGTGTCACCATTCTTAGTGTTAATGGAATTGACCATCCCTCTTACACTAGTGGAAACACTACCTTTTGTAAATAATAATGATTGTTGAACATAATATAATTGTTGGTCAAAACCACTTCAAATAAATCAACATATAACTTCGTGTCTATTTGTGGTACTCCTTGTTCAAACAGAAACTCTTCTATCATATTTATGCCTTCCCTGCTGGGGAATCACAGAGAAAAGATCTTTTACATCGATCGTTAAAAATAGAACATCCTCTGCATATTCAGCTGCATTAATAAGGCTGAGAAAATGCCAAGAATCTCTACAGGTTTGCTTTTAACCATCCAAGTAACCTTTCAATTTACAATCTAAAAATTTGGCACATGCATAAGTTATGGAGTTGCGCCCGTCCACTATTGGTGCTAGTGGTGGATTGTTTATATATTTATGTATCTTAGGTGAGCCAAAAATACAAGGAATGGTAGGTGCAATAATGTGTAAATAATTATAGGTGTCAATGTCGATTCTATTTTCAAGAAACAAGTCATTAACAAATACTTCAATCTTCTTATATGCTACATAAGTGCATTTCTGCTAATTTCTTTATATGTGGCTGTGTTATGTATCTGCATTATTTTATCATTATAATCAAAAACATCCATTACCACCAGTCCACCCCCGTTATCCGGCTTCATGATTCTAATATTCTGTTGCATTAAAAATACAAGTAATTCCCTTTCATTAGAACTCAAATTGTCCTTCAAAGGGACATGTTTATTGCTTAACAGATGTCTAATATCTATTTCACAAGCCTTCTCATACAGAATTAAAGCCGGATGTAACAATGGATTAAAGGTACTGGTGGTATGCAATTGCATAGCAGAATGGTTGTGATTTTCACCAAACATAATTCTAAAATTTGGTTTCCTAGGAAATAGTTTAAAATCCATGAGTACCGTAGCTAAACATGCCTCAGAGGCAAAAATAAAAGTCAAACCTTTGCTTAAGAAATCAACCATCTCCTGATCAAAAAATGTACAAGAAAAATTGTAAATTTTAAAATCATGTGCCTCATTAAAAATTACATTAGGTTTTTGTTGTCCAGCTTCATCTGAGATACCATTAGAACTAATAATGTCAATAGAACTCAGTTGACCAGTATAGTCAGTTAATAATCGTTCCTCTGGTATCGTCCGCTTCCCCATTGCTACCCTCCTCTGATTCCTCCTGGAAGGGGTATAAAAATCCTGACTGGGACCATTACCACGATTGTTACCATAATTATAGCTCTTATTCCTGATCCTTTTGGACCGCCTTAAAGGTGGAAATTGTTGTTCATAGTCATCATCATTACGCAAATCACTTTCATTTTGTTGCTCATTCTCTTCAAACAAACGCCGCTCCGTTATTATTATTAAACTGCAAATGTTCACCATTACTACTGTTATTATAAACATGTGGGGGTTTTGGATAGGCAACATTTTAACTGTATTGATGTTTGTCTCTAGCCAACTTTTCATTTTTCTTTCTTTTTAATTCCACAATATTGTTCTCAATACTAGTGAAAATACACTGATGCTTGTATTTGTACCTATCATAAGTCAGCTTCCGACAACAATTGTTTGCAATGAGTTACACTCAACAAACAACAAATCAGTGTCTTTAGTGTTATATTTAATGAGCAGTTCTAATAATTCAAAGCCATGCCTATCAAACATTGCTATTAAATCATTGTGCAGGGCTGAATTCTCAATTAGACCTGCTGGATAACTCCATACTCTAAGCCCTTTTGGAACCACCCCATTTGTAATACAGTCCTTCAAATAAACATTTTCACATTGCAACTTTTTCATTTTATACTGTTTCCTATTCAGTTCTTCCAATTTATTTTTGCATTATTCCCTCCAGCTACTTGTGTAGCTACTTCTTGTCCCACACTTCCATTTGCTAACCAGTCATTCAATATAGGAGGTTTCCAATTAATACTGTTAGAACTAGACATGTTACCAGCATTAAGGTTATGTAATTGATGTGTTTGAAAGTTCATACCTGGCAGTGTCTGCATGACTGCATTTGCGTTCTGTACTCCTTGGGAACCATTACTACGTGAATTAAATCCCTGGTTACCCTCCTGCTGTTGCAGTGATGAATTTAATCCACTGGGAGAAAAAACAGTTGAAAAAGATGCCAAACGCCCGACATTAGCATTGTTTCCTTCATAAACTCCATTACCTGCACTGGCAGCAGGAAGAACTTGCTGCTGCCCAGCTGGGAATAATGTTGCTGCTATCTGCTGGTCAAAAAGCAAACTGCATTATTTCTGATGCTCTCAATGCTGCTTGCCAGTAAATCCACATGTTGTGTCAATGAATGTATCAGTCTAAGTAATTCTGTAGTATCACGCCCCTGTTCTTCTTATGAAAATAAAACTGGGGAAGTCGATGTTCCATTAGCCATAGCTGAAAACCAAAAACCACTAGAAACTTTGCAAAAGTGAACAAACTGTCAAAAAACAAATAAGTGAAAAGACAGCAGATACTTCCTAAAACAGACATTTATTAAACATTAAAAATGGTAAAGCGCTTTTTATCTACTCAATAGCAGACTTCATTAGACCACCATTTAATACAGAAAATCCTTTAAATACTAGTGTACACCAACAGATACCGTCCCCAATCACAACTTCAAAAGGAAATGATGTAAGCATACTGTTAGTACAGAAAATTGTTAAACATACATTATGCTAGAAATATGTAATTTTTGACATATACATATAAAAATGAATGAAAATAAAACCTATGCCTATTAAAAAGTGAAGTTAATTATTAATTATTTGTTCATCTACTCAAAGCTTTTAACCTTAAAAGAATGTTAATGGCACATTGTTCATTACGACCTGGTTTATAGTACGATTGTAATAATAATTGCCATCTTAATTCAGCTTTTTCTAAAATTAAACTCCAGCGTCCAACCCTTGGTTGCTCATAAATCTGTGAACGGCACAAAATTCTAAATTATGATCAACTCATGCCTGTGTATGTTTCGCTAAAGCATTAGCTAAATTCCCCCTTCTTATAGCATACAAATGTTCATAAACCCGTTCTTTTAGTGTCTCTGTATTAAATGGTGGTCTGATGAAGTCTGCTATTGAGTAGATGAAAAGTGCTTTACCATTTTTAACATTTAATAAATTTCTGTTTTAGGAAGTATCTGCTATCTTTTCGCTTATTTGTTTTTTGAGAGTTTGTTCATTTTTGCAAACCTACTACCTTAGAATCCAGCAATGACCTAGACAGATCTACCAAATATGTTATAGGCATACACCTTTCTGAACAAGAATAACCAAACCAACCACCAGAAGTCAATCAATTAAATTAGCCAGGACAGCCTGTGGAACATGGCAGAAACCAAATAGGGACAAGTTTAAAAAATATCACTCCTACAAACTTAGAAAGTTGACAGAAAAGGTTTTGCATTAGGATGAATTTGCTGAAGAGTATAAAGCTGAAACCTCAACTGTTTGTCATTTTCCTGCTTCAGTCTCTAATAATTTGCCAGTAATTTCCCAAAATTGACAATTTTGAAAAACAAACCAAAATAGGAAACATAAATCTATACCTTCTGTGAAAATCTGTACAGTTGAGAAGTATGATTGACCTCCCTGGCTTGTCATCTTTGATGATTCATACAAGTAGCCCTGCATGTGGTTGCATGCAGAAAACATTGCCTAATGAGCTATCTCATACCCAGGCTGTGCCACAATTCTGCTGCATTACATTACTGCATAAAAGCTAAATCTACAGTACCCTTTCCCACACCTCTAGTGTGCATCTCACATCATCATTTAATCCATAGTTTATGGCTCTCCCAATTCTAATTTAAATTTATGCATGCAGTAAGATTGTGTTAGTCATTTCCAGTACCGAAGCAGATTCATTAAGACCAGCAACTGCTTCCGCCCCCAACTACCAAAGTTGGAGCCCATGATATATACCCTGAATTGCTCCTTTGTTCAAATCATATGATTGTGACCCAGCAGCAAACTGTGGAAATCAAATACTGAACAATAACCAACTAACAAACACTATCTTTCAAAATGTTACATCATATGCTATCCAGTTCAATGACAATCCTTTACCCAAGAAAGCTCATGAAAATACCCAGTCTCTGTCACAAATTCCTTCCACTACCAAGAAAAGATATAGCCCAGGAGACGCTTTTACCTTAACAAATCCCCATTTGCATTGGCATATGGCCAGAAAGTAAAATACTACCAAGAAAGCCAACGTGAGCCGAAAATCTGTACCAAGATATTGTCCAAGATGCCTGGCCCTCCATTTCCCTGAACACCACTCACCCCCAATTCAAATTCTCAGCTCCCATGTTCAATAATCCTGTACAAGCCAATGACAATAGTGAATAAAGGGCCAATACAGGAGACATTTAACACCCATATTGGAATATCACTTAAAACACGAGTAGGCATGCATGTATCAAAGAAACCATAAGAACATGTTCCCAGCTGCAAATATACATCAGGAATACTCTTTCTTGTGACTATCATCACTCTGAGGCATCACCTGTCTAAGACTAGGTACATTCCTGAATCACACCCCAGACATATGTAGGGTGAAATGCTCACCCTGTGTGTGTGTGTGTGTGTGTGTGTGTGTGTGTGTGTGTGTGTGTGTGTGTGTGTGTGTGTGTGTGTGTGTGTGCGTGTGTGTGTGTGTGTGTGTGTGTGTGTGCGTGCGTGTGTGTGTGTGTGTGTGTGTGTGTGTGTGTGTGTGTGTGTGTGTAAAAATGTATAGCATGCCTGAGAAAAGGGGTACAAGTGCAGTCACTCCAGAAAAAGCAATACAATTTTCGAATTGCAGTATACTCACTCTCTGTTTCACTAGATGTCCTTATCCACACACTTGTAGGCTTAGTTAGATATCCCGACTTTGCTACTCTACCTTCCTCTACAAAGTATACACAGCTTCTAAATCACAGATTTTGATTTCCTTTAAACTTTATTCACGAAGAAAGTTACCGTTAATAACGTAAAACCTTTGTATCTTTTCACTTTATCTTGTATGTTATGTGAAAGGGCCTGTCAGTTGGCTATGAGTGTTACCAGACGATACCATTCAGAAAATAAGAAAAATGCTTAGACAGCAATACTAGTGTACATTTGAGTCAGTTTGCAATTGGCCGCTTAAATATTTTGTTTTATATACTTATAAGCTATGGCATTAGTGCATCGCCATTATCTTGAACTTTTGCACTGATTATGTGACTATTCTGAGGCATGCACATATTTCCGATCACACTGAATGCTCCCTGTGTGATTTTCTCCCCTGCCAATGAAGCTAGAGTAACAGGTGTTGTGATAGCATGCATTTACAGAAGAATATGAAATTTAAAATTGGAATAGTGTCTTGCCCTCTAAAGCAAAGAGCAAAGATACTTAACAATCCCCCTAACTTACATTGTTTTTGGGTTTTTTTTTGTGTTTGTGGGACCAGAAAGTGTGCGGCACTGAACGTTACCTCTGCCCTGCTCATGCGCAAGGCTAACCATTAGCGAACTCACTCAGAGCCCCTGAAAAGCTGTTACTGGCCACCACTGAGTAAAACAGCGCAAAAAGCATCACCATAGATTGCCCCCAACTGAGCCCAACCACCACTTCTGACAACTCACAATGGACAAGCAGAAAGGGGAATATACGCCGGTAACTTCCAACCCAGAAGGTCACATAGCATGGTGCAAGCATTCTGGAACTACCCCAAAGACATAATGTAATGTATATCTTCCAAAGGTTAAATTCTGGTTGAATGTCACATACCCTCCCTTCTACTATACGATACAGAATTTCCAAGACTCAAAAGAAGGTACCCTTATCTAGAGGTGGACAGAACACTTGTGTTACTATCACACCACATGTACACTACTACCAAGCACTTCCAGCCACCGTGGAAATCTTTAACCGAGAAGGCTGACTGCAGCCAACAGTAAACCACTACAAATAAATATGCCAATGCTGAATATTTCCATTTATCCACCAACTGCGACATCAACTCCAGTGGAGATCAGAGGGGAAAAAAAGCTGCCTCCAAACACCCAGTGACTCAAAGCACATGGATAACCAACTACCACCCAACAGTATACCCACACTTAGCTAATATATACTCAACTACTCTGACCATCATTATACTAGACTAGTAACCCGGCAACCATGCTATCCCCATCCTCCTAACCTGCCTTTGACTACTATGACTACTTACCAACATTATCCCTTTCATCACCGCAAGGCCTATCTGCTCCACTGAACTTACTAGTCGTCAAGGGCATAGTACTTGCTATTGCAAATTCATGCCAAAAATGTGATTCCTACTCCAGTTACACTTGCCTAAAACCCTTTAAGCCACTCCCTACTCTTACCTAATTTTCTCCCAATCATACCTTATTCCTATTTAACCCTATCCTCCGCTTATCCTCCTAATTCCTACTACTCTCTTTATCTACCCCAATTGAAGATGTCCCTGGACAAATTGGTCTGTTCCAAACTTCATTTGTTTGTTTCTTCAACATATTCAATGGACTTTGCAACCAATGTGTATGTAGCCCACTATCTTAGGCCACCAATATTAACCTTTTATCGTTTGTTTTAAATTCAACTGTCCTTAATCATTCTTGCATTCAATCCTGATCAACATGAGGTTGTTCCAAGAATTTTCTTTACTTGCAACTATATTTATGCATTTTCCGCATTTCTTGCTTTCGCATCGAATCCTTCATCTTATATTCTTTCATTTGTTTTTTAGCAAAGTCAGTTGCTGCCATATGTACTTCGGGTTTGATTTCCATTCCCATTTGACACTGATATACTTCTACTAAACTAAACAGGGAAGTCATCTTAGACTTATTCTCCTCATGTTTCAAAACTTTCACTACATTTAGGTCTTGTGAGGTCAGCAGATATGTATGCAGTCCTACGATTGCAGATCTATACACCTAATCCATTTCAAGAAGGCCCATACCTCCTTCAGAATGGGAAATATATATAATCTTGCTATGCACTGATTTTTATAACTCATTTGATGAGCATGAAGCATCTTTCTTGTTTTCCTGTCGAACCAATCCAACAGCTTTTGGGGCCAGTCAGTCAGTCCAAAATTGTAAGTTAGGACAGGAAGAACAAATTGGTTTATAGATTTGTTCCTAGATGTCAATGCTGTTTACACAGAGAAAAATGTTAATTAAAGAGATTTTAGTCCTGTAAGCCATAAGTGAAGTTATATGATTCAGATTCCATCAAACAAACCACTGGAAACTGGATTCACTATACAATCTCGAAATACTGAAATGTCGAATTTCAGTATTTCGAGACTGAATAGTGGAAAACCCACATACACGAGAACCCAAAATCAAGAATACCACAACTGCGACCATTGACAAACACACACACACACACACACACACACACACACACACACACACACACACACACACACACACACACACCAGCACATAATCACACACACATACACCTACCTAACTACACTAAAACAAACATAACAACACAAACCCACCTAACCTACCTATAAGCAGGGGGAAAGCCCCCCTGCACCCCCCACACCCCCCTACTTATATATTCTAACTCCGAGGTCGCACTAAACACACAAAAATCACCACCGCACACACTCACACACACTAAAATCCCTACCCAATACCCTCACACACACAACACTTACCTGAAACCCCAGATAAATCCACAAACCGCACCACACGTCACAAATGTGACACCACAATAGCGTTGGATTCCACATTTGTGGATTCGACACTTCCATATTCGACATAGTGCAGTTTCAGGTAACTGCACTTTCCACTGTTCAGTCTTGATGTACTGGAATTCGATATTTCAGTACGTCGAGATTGTCTAGTGTATCCCTGGAAACTACATCAGATTCAAGAACTTAAAACTACTCCTTCTTACACTATTATGGGGAAAAATAAATTATTTCTTGCAAACTGTTTTCAATGACAATTTTCAGTTGACTAAATAATTGATTTTATTCAACGTCCCTATACTTAAATGTGTTCCCAAATATAGCATTCATTACTTTTAATCCTATTAGCCATTGCTTGTAAAACTATTACTACAAATTGGAAGAGCAAGATTTCACCTAGATTTAAGGAGTTCAAGAACATGACTCTCAGTGTTTCTCGAATAGAAATAGCTACTGTCAAGACAAGAACAGAAAGAGTCACTGTATTATAATGTTTGAATAAAAGTTACAGAGATACTTGAGTCTTGTCTGTAATATATTTTGAAACAGAACTTTAATTTGAAAAATATTTTGTATTTGTTCCTCTAGACACCCTTGTAAATTGTTTTTGTTTTATCTAGGTTTGATGTTTTGTGGATTTTCCTCTTTTGTTTAGTTGAGTGATTTGTTATGTATGATTCTATCTAAATTACATTATATAATATGAATTTTAAACAAATTTTAATAAAAATACTTGAGGAAAAAATTAACTTAACACTACAAATGATCACAAGTTGTTGAACTCCTAGTTCACTGCTGTCAGATAGCATAGCTCTGAGCTTCAGTATTCAAAGTGTCATAAAGCAGTGCCACCCTGTCAGACAGGTACAAAGTAAGACATAAGTTAACTTTTCAAATAACTCCCAGACCCTTTCGTATACATTGCGCATGTTGGCTGCATCAGATGCCATCCTCTTTTCTTGTGCTAAACTTGGCTAGACAGTAACAAACAAGAGTAATAGTGTGTGTCAGTTTGGGGAAGGAATGAATGAATGAAGGAGGCGGTAGCTAGACAAATATGATATCAGCCTGATAATTTACAGCAGAGAAATCTGTAGACATAGACTTATTTTTATGTGCTAAAGTTTGTTTTGTTTCAGATTCCAATGTATTATCGAGGCATTTTTTTCTGACAGAACTGAGTATTAACATATTCTACTGCAGTTACTTAGTACTGGAACAACAGGGATGTAATGACACTTAGCATTTTCAGATTTTGGCAAGGTGCTATATCTATAATAGCTGGCAGAATGGAAGTTATTACAGACTTACCCCCATTTTTCATGCGTTAATTCATTTAGACTTCAGCCTCAGGATCTAACCTGCTAATCTGATAGCAACTTACTTGATAACACTCAACACTGCCAAGTATTGCAGCTACAACATTTTATTTTTATATGGGCAGTTATCTCTTTTGGAGATGTTTAAGATAATGTATATATGAAAACAGGGAAGCCACGATTTAACATGATTGACTCTGTTATATATCATCAAAACTCTCACTACTGAAAATGATGCAATGCACATGCTAATAACAACTCTGACTACTGAAATGATACAATGTAGATGCTAAGAAGAATAATGCAGTACTGTGCAGATATGCAGAGCTGATGATGATATAATCCTTATACAGCATTCGCATTTAATACCCCAATTTGTCTAGATGCATGAGAACAACAGTGCATTTCCTTTCATTATCTACATGGTACAGAACTCTGTCAGCAAACAGATGCCTTAACTTTATTATATTACAGCGTCAGTGAAACAAATAAGCTTTGCATAATAATTTGCTAAACAGAATTGCCTTTTTTTCTGTATGTTTTTTTCTCAGAGGAATTTACAGGATGTAACTAAATTGCATTTTAAATTTACTGCATGATAGGACAAGCTAAACTAATTATGATTTAAACCATAACCATTGTAAACCTGTGTAAATTTTCAGAAGCACAGCTTAGTCTAGCAGAATTCAGTAATTGTGTTCGACTGCATAATCATTTCTTATTGGTAAACTTGAAGTCTCTGAACCGAATAACAGGTAGCATTACTATTTATTAATGTCTAAGTTATTGTTTACGGTTATTTGTATGCTGCCAAAAATATGTGTTCGGCAAGCATTTGTGGCAATATAATAAGTCATACATTTTCAAGGCGAAGTGTTGCAATCAAAATATTATTGTATATTGCTTGCATTGATGTTTCATATAAAATACAAAAAAATGGTTTAATCACAGTATTTTTTTTCTAATCTAAGGTATATAGCTGGATTACAGTGTGAGCACCCATTTTGGCATCCAGTGGAAGTTTTTTTTTAAGAATTTCTCATAATTATCTGAGGTCTATAGGATAACAGGTAAACAAGAATAAAGCAATTAGGTTGCAGTGTGGTGTCCCTAAACACAAGTTATTTAAAAGCAAAAATTGCTCAAATACAGTTCAAACTGAAATAATATTTCATAGGAGAACACTAGGCTAATTGCCTTAGAGGGCCATTTAAGTTTAACCAATAACAGGAAGTCAGAATAAAAGTTTGGACCTTGTGCCTATAAGGTGTAGACCTCAACCATTTTGCCAAACCCATAGCCTATGAAAGAAGGGTAGCACTCTCTCTCTACACCCCCCCCCCCATAACTATGTATATGAATAAGTGTGAATGTGTATGTGTGTGTGTGTGTGTGTGTGTGTGTGTGTGTGTGTGTGTGTGTGTGTGTGTGTGCATTTGCATGTGTGTGTAATGTGCAATAAAACATTTTTCTTTTGTACTAGCTAGAATAAGTTATAGTATACATATGAGTCATTGTGCATGAAGGAAGATGTGACCAAAGCCTTAGGTAGTAGGGTATTTAATAACTGAAATCCTATGCTGTAACTGTTGAGTTACACTTTATGTGAGTGCTACATACTAACATATGCTACACAAGATCAATGTATTATTGCAATGAATGATATTAGCAAAACTGCAGTGGTGCAGGACATAGTTGTTAGGGAATGTGAGCACATGCTTTCCTGGTGTTTTGAGGGACTGAAGTAGCAGAGGTGTTCAGAGGTTATGTACTGATAGTTAAACGAAATGCCCTTGCAGTGATAGCAGTTAGAGACTTAGGGAGAATTTATAAGTTGACTGATAATCAGGTAGTAAGTTCAGTAATAACAGCATAGCTTTTGGATGTGGCCTGGTCTGGTGTCATGCCTGATGAATAAGCAGATTATTTAAAGCATGCAAACAGGAGAAAAAAGCTGTTGCCATGTGGAAACAGTCAAAGGCTAAAACCAGGAGTGTCCTAAAGGAGTGGTCAGGTAGACTAGGAGTCAGCAGTGATCTATGGCAACCACATTGCTAAGATGGGAGCATTGATACTGGTATTTATTCATACCTAAGGATCTGCTGAATGCAACTGTACTAGAGTCACAGAAGAATGTGGGTATGTGGAGCAGAACCACAACAGTGACTGCAGATAGATGTACAGCTTGAAAAACAGAAGAAGACAAAGGAGTAGAGGAAGAGGCGTATGGGTTGTTCAGAAGGCCTGCAACTGAAGAAGTGAATGAGAAATGCTAAATTGCACTGGTGTCAGAATTGGGTGGAAGGTTCAGTCTGATATAGGAAATGTGGGAACCTTGATCATACAATTAAATAAAAGGAGTCTGGCGCAGATACAGTTGTGGAGAGAGTATGTGGTAATGATGCGGGATATGAAACTTACACAAAAAGGAGGTTAATAAGTTATGAAAGAAGGGATGATATTTTCCTAAAGCAGAGAATGTTATTTACAAGTGGAAGGGGAAAGTGCATCTTAGTGTCATTTAGAAACCTGGATGTTGTTGTTTCATTAAATCTTATATATTTCAGCAACTGAGACACAGACAAAATAAGGAGCAGGTTGATTATTACTTGGACATAGTTAATTTATCATATTTATTATCTTAGGATTTGAAAAAAAGTTTTATTATGAGAACTTAAACTTGTTTCCTACAGTTATACCCAGTTGGATGGACTTTAAAACTGATTTATTTAAGTTTATTCAGAAATTGTATTTAATTGTTTTATACAAAAATGATGGGGGAAGGAGGGAGTAGTATATGAACAGGAAATTAACATTCTGAACATGAACTGTTGGATAGAAAAGATGTATGCACATAATGAAAGTGATTTTTGGGGGTTATCAAGCTTTAAAAAAATTACAACAGATTACAAAAGTAAATTCTTACCTTATTTCATTAATCCTGTTATTCAAGTGTATTATATTTTATAAACTGACAGTGAAAGAAAAGTTTATGAATTCAACAATTGAATGAAATGGAAACATAATTTTAACTTAATAAAAATGAATGGAATGAATTTATTAATTTCCAATACAGAGAGGATTATATATGTAAACCATCAGATATTGCCACAACGAAAACACAATTTTACTATTAAATGTGTAAAAAATTATTGAGTGATTGTAGTGGTCTTAAAACTTTGTTGATGAGCTTAGTGATAATAATTTCCAAAAATCATGAAACCCACATAGTGTTCCAATTCAACAAGCCTCTATTCATCACAGACAAGCGTTCCTAAGTAACAAAAAAATCAGAAATATTTTATATTTCTGTTTCTGTTTAAATGTCTGTGCAGACATTACAATGCAACAGCAACCCTCATGAAATGAAAGTGTGGCTCAGCCTGAGTATACTTGCATCTGGGACATTCCAAATACAAATGAAGGATGCTGTAGAAGTGTCACAGACATCTGCTTGTCATATTCAGAAAAATTCCTAGCAGCAATATGCAGCAACCTGGATGTCTGTGTACACTTTCCATCTACCCCCATGGAGAACTGTAACAGACCAGTTTTGTAACACTGTAAACTTTCCACATATACTTGATGCAATAGATTGCATCCATATCCATATCAAGATCCCAATTTATTCAGCAGAAGACCGATACATTAACAGAAAGGGCTGGCCATTCCTGAACTGCCAGTTCATGTGTGCAGTAGATGACAGCATGAAAAAATCATGCCAACACACCCTAGAAATGTCCATGATGCTATCATATGGAGGGAAAGATACCTGAAGGCCGCATTCCAGCAAGGTGAAATACCTGAGGGACTACTACTGTGTATGTACAGGAACACAGCTAAGATGTAAGCTAAGGACATCCCACCCAATACCCATGCTGACAACGTGTGTGTTTACTCCTCACAACAGGTGATTGTGCTTATCCACTTGACCTGGTACAGAGAAACATCAAACCCTGCAGAGGAGTCCTGCAGTAGATTGCACAAGTTAACAAGAAATACCACTGAGCATGTGTTTGGCATACTGAAAACTAGGTTCAGATGTATGGAGTCATCTGCAAGTGCACTGCAATACACACCTGAGAATGCAACACAGATGATAACTCTGTGCATCATGCTACACAACATGCTAACCAGAGCACAGAGAGGTCTTCCAGCTGTGGGTGTGGCTGAACTACCCCAAGAACCCCAGATTTCTGAAGAGGATATCTCACAGGTATTAAACGAGGAGGACACAGGGAGCAGAAGACACAGACATGGGCAGCTGAGGTTGCGACCACAAGTACATCCCTGGGCAACACTGTAGGATCTGACACACAACTTTGAGTTATGACAAGCCACATGTACATGAGTACACAGATTAAACGTTGATGTTCAGGTGTTGCCCCACCACAGTAGCACAGATTGCATCTACTGGCAATTATCCAGTAGATGTACGCACTGAGCATCAGACATAATATAGTCATGAGATATTTTTGTAATAACATACAGACATCTATCACAACAGGGATCATCAACTTAGGACACATGACAGACGTATACATACAGACTCATGTTGGTGTATCTGTGTATGACAGACAATAAGGGACACACATCTGTGTGACACATTCCTGTCTGTCCACTATAGAAAGATACAACCAGAGAAACAACTTAGGACATAATGCAGAACTGTTATTATCACAAGCAAAATATATCATTGTAAAGTATGGATAAAGTAATTCAATTATTGGTGTCAGCTATGTTTAGTAAAACTGTTGGACTCCCATGGCATCAGACTTGTCAATGAACATAGACAGATGACATTGTCAGTCTTCTGCACAGCAATCATCATCATCACAGGGTGAGACTGACAAAATTAGTCAGAGTGGATCAACTGTCTGTTTTACTCTAATGCAGTCTAAGGTCCATGCTGACAGCTCACACCACAGTCTGGTCTGTCCCTGCCACTTATGGAAACACTTGGCCCAGATTCCTCTACAGAGGAGACTGATGAAGTAATGCCAGCATATGGAGATACACTTTGTGAAGGAGCATGACTGGGACTTGACTGTCTGGTTGTCACTGCTGGGCCCATAACAGATGGGCCAGCAGTGGAAGTGTGTGCATCGACATTGACACCAGATAAGCAGAGTTTATCCTGCTGAAAGGGGACCTGTCTGTCCCATGTGGCAATCAGCTAAGCACAGTCAGGGAATGAAGAACCCTGCTTGCACTACATCACTATGCCACTGCTGTAGTACTGTTGAGGCCAGGGATTCTACCGAGTATGTCACAGATAACATACATTCATTCTTGGCAGCCAGAGGTGTCATCACCTCACTATGTCTGTGCTTCTGTCCTTCATGCAGCACATCCAGCTGATGTGCAACATGATCTTTGGCACAAGCAAGTGCATAGATGTCAGATCCATAACCTCACTAGAAGCATTCATTTGCCTGTAGGAGTAGGCTGACACCCTCCTGACACATGACCATGCACACCAGCAGCATGCCAACATCTAATGTGGGGAACTGTAAACATTATCAGCAGTCTCAACATGGGTCTGTTGCCCATAGGTCTCATCATGTCTACCATTTGATGTTTCCTCATTGTCAAATTTCAGGGCATGTTTTCTTTCATATCTGAGGCTACAGCCACATCTACATGACTGTCACCATCTGGGACAGACTGTATCACCATATCAGTGTCCTTTGTGGCAAGGTCGTGCTACTATACCGAGGCACATCAGATTCCACATTGGGATCAGTGGATGGGGTAATGAAGGATACAGATAGCTGATCTACTAAAAGAAGAGACATATGACACAGATCAGGACAACATGCTTGCATCATATGCTGTATGTCATTAAAAACACATGACACATATATTTCAATACAGTGTAACAGATTGTCTCACCATGAGGTCTTGTCTGTGTATGAGACACAAATTCTATATAACACAGAGTTGATAATTATGTTACATATCCATCACACCTGACATATGTGAAGAAGACAATCATACTACGCACTTGACAAGTCCTTGTGGGAATATGGCATGGGAAGAGAGGGATAAAATGCAACTGTTATAGGGAAACAAAGTTATAGCATTCTTAAGCACATCATTGCAAGCATATACCATTTCAACTGTGTTAAAACATACAGTAGGTATTACATACACAGAGGATTTGTTTGTGAATGTGAAGATGATGATATCTGTCCTATGAATGCATAGAAGGACTCAGTATTAATGCAGAACAACAGTGGGAATGGCAGCAATTACATGTATGAAAGATAGTTAATAGCACACCACTGAAATACTCTTGATGTTGTGAGTTTGTGTGTTGTACTGTGGTCTGTGGATCCTGCAGTGATAAAGTAAACAGACAGACAACACAGTCATGTATGCAGCCAATGGAATACTGATATGTTGAAATATGCAACACAGTCCAGGGGCTGCTAATACTCATGTGATATAAGATGCACCTGTTGGCCATATATCCCTGGGTTTAAAAATAGTGGCATTAATGTTATGCAGCATAGATCTGCTACACATTTCTGCAACATGAGGCTGAGGCCATAACAGGCAGTTGTCACAGCAACACTGTATGGAGACAGTCATCTACCATTTCCTGATGATGTACAGAAGTAGATGAACATGCAAATATTAATGCAAACAACATTACACATGTTAGGTGGTGGTGCTGCGGTAGCGTTGTCACCTCACAGTAAGACATTGTCCTGTTCGATTCTCAGCTAGTGCGTCTTCTGTGTGGAGACATGCGTGAATGGGAGTACCTTTGTTGAAGGTTGTGTGTCAGAGCCGGCAACTCAGCACGTAAAAATTTACTGCCAATCATTAGCGGACCGGAGTTCCACTGTGGCGACCCCTAACCGGGAAAAGCCGAAAGACACAACAAGTTACACTGCTCTGTCTGTACTGCAGTTGTATGACTACATGCCATTACACTTACATCAATTGTTATCACACTGTGTGGTTTCCTGTGCAGTTCTGCTGCTGAAAAACAAAAATGACAATACATGAATATGCATGTACCAGCAATATGTAATAATTTACTCTGTAGTCATCAAAGTTATGCAATGTAACACATACATGTGCAACCTGGGACACTTGCTTCTATCCCACCCCTGGGTATGGGGCGTTCCCTACTTGCTGCATGCAGGGATGCAAAAAATATTGTGTTCCCATCACTGGGATCAATGTTGGGCTGCCACTGGAGCCATCCCTTGATCTCTCATACTTTTGTACCCTGTTGGCTTCATGGAGGCTCATGAGAAAGCAGCATCAGTGACAAGCCTCATGGATCTATTGTGAATTCCTACCACATTAATCATGTTGGTGAGGTCAGCCTAGACTACATTCCTCCACACTGTATTCCCTGCCCATCCAAAGAGCCTGCATCCATGTTGTTGCAGAGTATCTATTATAATCCTGTTCTCCTGTGGTAAGAAATTGTTGCCCTACATCAGTTTGACATCTGAAAGACAGTGATATGCACATGTTCAGATTCATGTGTGGCTCACTTATGGAGATGATTATGTGGACAGCTTATGCCACTGTAAACACTATGCATTCCTGTGCAATGCAAATTTCTATGAAATACTCACAGTGAGTATTGCAATGTGGTATACAAAAACATACAACAATGCCTGCATACATAACAGTTGTAAAAAAGCAACATAACCTGTGGTATATATAGAGTCAGTCAGTGGGATTTAAACCCCTTACAGTAGATATCCAGTAAATGGAGGCCTGCACACAACAGCAAGCATCTTTCCACAGGAACCATACAGTCTGAATGCATTTCACGTTAACATATTACACAAACGTATGTATACAGCTGAAATGTGTGATGGCTGTAGCTGTAATGCAATGGCAACCTACATACAAATTCTTCAAAGATAATCTGTCATAATATATGTTATACCTAATGATCTTATATTGAAATGATTATTACTGAGCAGTGAATGCCATCCACATCAGCAAAGAGTATTTATAAGTTATCAATTTAACAACTTATGGAAAGTGGTGGAAAACCTCAGGATATGTAAGCAGGTCACAGATAGTATGGATCCGTTTTGTATTGACCCAGTAGTTCTAACAGTTGTTTTAAGAATCATCAATGAATACCATCATAACAGCAAAAGGAATACATAGTACATAGCAACACATGAATAATGTCAGAATCCATAGACTTCAGTATATACACCATGGAATGTATGGATTCCCCTCAAGATGTATGGCTAATCCATAAAACTGTCTTTATGCATGGTTCAGTTTTGCTATTTACATCTGTGTGTACAACTGCATATGGAAAATTACTGAATGTCCTTGATGCAGATGTCAGCACCTATATGCATACAGGTAACAGGTAAATCACACACCGCTCCATTAAGTTAGAAACATATTTCATAATGCCCACATTTTCCATGAATGCATCAATTGAAACAGATACATTTGATTATGTGTGATGTTAAAATAGGTGTATAATAAGCTAATATTCCGCAAAACAGCAATGTTAGCAGGTTACAAATTACCTTAGCAGCTACCTATGACTAAGGCATAACTGAAAGTAAGCAGCTATGTGCATACATTTTTTAAGTACCATTTGCACCATACATTTTTAATGAGCTTAATTAAAGTTCAGATTTTTGGAATCCCATTTGCGCATGTCCATGTAAGTTCTTGAAATTTGTCACATTAACCAATAGCTCAGCATAACGGGAACATGCTCAATGCAAGTACCCATTCAATATCATTAAATGGTACCATGTGCAACACATGTGCATTATCTGGCAATGATCTGATAACATGACATAAGCACCACTTTTAAATACTGATTTTAATACACTTACAGAGCAAACTGTTGGTACCTGAGGACTGAGTGGGACCACAGTGAGTAATTTTCAGATCTGATTATTTTTCAATTGGACTATCAACATTATGAAGATGGCTACTTCCAGGAGGCTTTGACGTGTCTGGCAACCTAATTAGGCCAAGGGATAGAACACTCAGATGCTGACTGTCTAAGCTGGAGTGGAGCATCACATGGAAGCCAGAGCATGGAACTATATGATGATCAACATTTGGAATTAAAATGCTAGGGAGCATTGATGAAATACAGTGATCTACCAGACTGGAGTGGAGGCTTCCACTGCTATGATTACCTGCATTGGAGGGATGCAGAAGAGCTTCTTTGGAGGGTCACTGAGGGTCGTCAACAGCTGGTGGATGCCTACAGTAAGTGTCCCAATACTATGTATACCTAAGCATTCGTATGGAATTTAGACATATAGCTGTGCCCCAGATATAGCAGGTACATGCTTTTTTAACCATTAAGTAGCTGCTCTGACAATTAGACCCTCTGGATAATTGATAAGATGTAGTGATTGTTCTCCATAGAAGTATGTTTTATATTTCCCTGGGTTTTATTTATTTAATACTTTAACTTGTAGATATATATCTGTTTTCCAATATATAACAACATTGTTTCACACATCCAATGTAGTCGTGTATCAATGATGCCTATGACACCTAGGCAGCTGATGACTATGCATTTTGTAGTTATCCATAATACTATGACACCATTACCTAGTCTAGCTGTATACGTGTGAATAGTGACTCATAAATAACGTC
This sequence comes from Protopterus annectens, assembly GCF_019279795.1. Lineage (NCBI taxonomy): Eukaryota > Metazoa > Chordata > Ceratodontiformes > Protopteridae > Protopterus > Protopterus annectens. The sequence continues at coordinate 394,433,610 of NC_056725.1, read as the reverse complement.
TTTACTACGTTCCTCTTAATAAAGTGAACATTTTTATTACAGTCCCATTTGTTTATGCCAAGAGGAATGCTTGTGTGACTACTGACCTATATCTTTTCATTTGTAATATGTGTTGATAACTGTTGTTTGTGTAGATCATGATGGCTAATAATGGTTGTGTCAGATGTTTCCGAATTCATCTTTTATCTGCAGAAATACTGATACACACACGCAGTAACTGCTTATTAACAAGAAGAAACTCATACTGACTTTTTGCTCGGTCTGTTACAAAACAGACCAGCATGCTTATATATTGGTATGCTATGCATTCAACTCCACATAGAGAAAACATTTCATTATATTCTTATAATTATGTCTTACACATTCTTGAAAAATCTGGTCTGCATACCCACTTTTTAATATTTATGGCTATTTTTTGCATACCTATGAATAACTTGGCTATTCGCCAAATGTATGTGAATATCTTCATAATCTATAATGTTCTGTGAACAGCACAGTATTACAGTTAAAGCTAGGAAAAGGCTGTTATATTTTTGCCAAAAAGTTTTGTGAAGTATGCCATGATTTGCAAAAGTGCTATCAAGTGTGATTTTGTCTTTCGTTAGAAAATTCACTTCAACAATCACTTCATCCTTATCTTTGGAGGGGTCAGATGCTCAGACATACAGTTGAAATGCAGAATAGGCAGATACAGTAATGTGTGCATTTGATTTGTGATGTGCACTTTGCCAAGGAATATCTTTACATGTAGTCCATCCACATACATTACTGTATCTCTGATGTACAGTACCTTATACTGTCTGTTAACAGAAGTTATGTGATGCATGACACCGTCGCAATATCTGACGGATAAAGGTTTTCACTTGCTGTTACTAGATGTGACCACTGTGCTGACACAAGTTCATTCTTGCAAATTATTTACCTAAATGCCCAGCAAGTTGTCCTTTTTGTAAATTCTAAGCCATGATCTATATTATTAACCCGTCTTTCCACATTCTAAACTCCAAGGTCTTTCACTGTATTCGCAATACACACTTTCAAGCAAGATGGATTAGCTTAGCAGTTAGGTATTAGGGTTAGGGTGTGAACTTAGCTTGAAGTTGCACATCTGAATCTCAGGTCCTCCATTCTCTGTTCAGGTCTGTTCAAAGATGAAAAGGATTGTGTGTATAACATTGCACAATATGTATGGTGATTCTCTGATGTGCTTCAAAAGGAAACTTTTTTAGGATCTGATCTGTGCAATGTCTATCACTGGTATTAGAGGACTACATCATTTATAGTTGCTCTTTTACTTTTACAGGTGACGAGGACAGGACCTGTAATCATGCCCTGTGCATGGAGTTGGATGCAAAGGCTGGAGGAGCAGCAGAAGTTGACATGGCCTTATATGTCAGGCAGGTCACCTCAAGTGGTATGAGACTGAATAGAGCTAGAGTTCTTTCAGTTCGCAGCATAAGACATATTTTTTTACCCCTTTTTTCCTTTTTTGGTGAGAACTTTTGCCTTTCAAGCTGCAGCAGCAGCAGGTGGTCAGATACATTCATTCAGGCATTGTACCAATCATAGGTCTAATGAGTGATGAGTACAGGGGACTCCAGGGGGGGACCTATCTGATGTGAATTTCAGATCAGGTGGGATCAGGTGGAAGGTTTTAACTACTACTTTAAACTTTAGCAACAGTCAAAAGGAAGGCTACTACCCAACCTCCCTCCCCCCTGGATGACTTCTTTCTTCTTGCTGATGTGGATTGCCTATATGGTGGTAAGGGGGGTAACCTTGTTTTTCCGAAGGGTTGACTATGCATTTCTTGGGCTCGGGCTTTAGCCAGGCATGGCTCTGGCACCAGTTCTCCATTTCTGTGATCTGCCCTTCTGAAGGGTCTGTGTCAGATGTGTTTTTTTTCTACTATAGTCCTTGCAGTCATCTGCAAACTTTGTTGTCAGCCATAACCTCCTGTGTTTGTTGTACTTCAAGAAGAGAGTCAGTCACAAGAGTGGACTACTGACTAGGCCCTGACACCACTTGTGACAGGCTTTTTTGTCTGACATGGCTCTGCAACTCTGACCCAACTGTGTTTCTGTCCTTAGCCCCCAGTTTTGTAACATCTGTGTGATGTGTTGTTTTATTTGAGTTTGCTGATGACAGTTTTTTGATGATACCTGGTGGGGATAGGTTGTGGCCTTTGCCTTGGTCAGGGTAGGCTGTATGGATGCCTTCTCCTTGTCAATGGCCTTGGTGACTGAGTCCAAGCCAACCGTTAAAAGTCAAACCTCATTTAAGCCAACCGCTGCTAAGCCCTGGATCCAAAGTCTGCAGTTCCCCTATCTATTTATTTATGAGTTCCATTGGTTTCCTCTCTCTTGCTTGTTGTGCTAAAGGCTTGTCAAGCTAATGGGGGTGAGCAGGGTAATAATGGGGTGGACCCATGTGAGTGCCATGGTTGAGTAGTGGCCGTGAGAGGAAACGATTCACGTGTCCCTGAAGTGAGGCTAAGATTAAACAGCTGTCCTAACTGTGGGTTTAAAACGCTGTTTAGGGTGTGGTGTTTACACCCCTAGCATAGCCCATGGATGCATGGATGCTGTGTTTTTCCATCTCATGCCACTGGTTCATTTTGCCTTTGTGGGAGCTGTGGGGGGATGGGGCTTGGGAGTCTGTTGGGGGACTCTCCTCCTCTGTTTTGTGGTTCAACCTGAACCTTGTGTTATTGTTCTCAATGTGGAGTAGGTTCCCTAAATTTTCACTATATTTTTGAACTTTTATATAGCATACTATTTCCTCTCCCTTTTCTAGTTCTAGCATTTTTCCTAGAAGGCCTTTTTTATGTCTTTTCCTTGGCTATGATTTATTTTTGGAGTCCTTTGTGATATTTTGTTCAGCCTTTGTTTTTTGTCTTAAATTTATAAAGTTTGTTTATTACCTTAGCATTGGCCTTGGTCTTGTAGTAGCTTCCTTTCTTTTGTTGTAGAGCTTGTTTATGCTGGGGTCCAGCTGGTAGAGGGCTCTTAGTAGGTAGGGTAGCTTGCCTGTGGACCAGATGGATTTAGTTTTGTACTGGCTTCTTACCTTTGAAGTGTGGGTTCAGATTTTTGAAGTTGAAGTTTTCATGTGGTTTAGTTTAGTATTTTTGATATAGTTGGGTGTTGCATTAGAGAGCCAAGTTTTGAGAAGTGTTCAAGTATTTCAGTTGTTGAAGTTTGGGTTTTGGTTTTCAGTGTTTTGATTCCAGAATGATCACCAGGGAGGGTTGAGGGTAGAGGTGTTTCAGTATGATGACTGTTCCATGGTGATTGAGTGAGATCACCCATGAATCTTCCATTATGATCTCCAGTCATATGTAGTGTTTGGCAATATGAGTTCTCCCTCTGTGGGATCTTGGGTTAGAGTTAGTTGGTTATGAGGGTTATGAAGTCCAGGAATCTTTGGGTTAGTTTGTTAGTGTTTGATGTGGGTTATTCAGTCTATTGGAGGAAATTGCTTGTCACCTAGTATGTTGGTGTTTGGGTCTTTGATGTATCCCGCCTGTATTTGCTGTGGATTTGGTTGTGCCTGGGGAGGATGCACAGCCCTGGACAATTTCTCCTGTCTCATTGCTGGACAGTCCCCTTGTTGATTGCCTGGTCCCAGAATTGGGATGGTGCTGGCTGCTGGAGTGTTGAACCACCAGGTTGGGGTTGCTGCATGACTTGATGTTTCAGGTTTTGACAGCAGTCTCAGGGCATGGGGGTTTGATATTGAGAAGGTGCTGGAGCATACCAGGCTGGTTTTTTCCTTTTTCGTATCAAGGGGGTTAGGTTTCACAGCACAGCCTGTAAAAGGTCCATACCATATTGGGGCTGGAGAGTTTGCATCTATAGCCTGAGACTGGGTGGTAGGTTGCCCATTACCCTTAGTTTTGGTTTTTTTGTGTTCTAGGGTGGTATCAGTAAATAGCAGATCCTGCCCAGATGACACCAGAAGGCAGGTGCCTATTAAAATCAATTTCAAAGTCACCCTAAGTTGTGCAAATCATTGGAGGTGAAGGCAGGTGTTTGCATAAGCGAACCAGACCTTAACAGGCTACATAATCATGTCTGCTTCGATGCAACTTTCTCATGTGTGGTCAAAGAGCGGCCGGCTCGAGGACACATCAAGCGCGTGGGTAATACTTGAACTTGTGGCGTCATTGTGAGAGACTCGGAGTCCTTGGAGAGCAGGGCTGGGGCTGCATGTGGACCTGATAAGGGCTGTCTCCTTCTCCTCTGTTTAAGCAGTCTGGGCAGCTGGACGTGTGCGTCTTGGGTGAGTGAGTGACATGCGTGCTTGCGGGGTGTGTGTGTATGAGAGGGCTGTTCAGACTGTGTGACCTGACAACTATGTGTGGCTGATGTGAGTGTTGTCCTGGTGTGGTATAAGGGTGGTTGTCTGTGTGTGTCGGTGGCAACTGATGAGTTGTTTGATTTTTGGGCTGTGAGTGTGTCTGTTGTTTGGGTGTGTATGTGTGAGGTGTTTGGTTGTGTTTGTACTATGTGTGACTGGTGTTTAGCGGTATGGTTTTGATCTTGTGTGGGGTCTTGTCTTGTTTGTGTGATTTGAGCTCAGAGGTAGTTTTGGTGGTTTTTTGTGTATGATTTGTAGTGTATGTGGTAGTATGTTTGTGGCTCCTGACTGTTCTTGCCAGTCCCGTGTTGGTGTACTAATGTAGTTTCCAGTTCAATTAAGTTGGTGCTCTTCTCAATATTTGTGCCAGTCCTCTTGCATCTCTTGGAAGTATCAGTGTTTGATGTAATAGAGGACACTGACTGATGTATTTGTGTTTTTCGTGGGAGTAAGGAAGGGAATTCTCAAGTTGCTGGGATCAGGTTAGCCTAAGGTGCAAGTAAAAAGACTTTATTCACCTTGCTTAACAGAGGACAAGGGCTGTAGGGGGGAAGTGCTACTTACTTGTGATTCATATCTAGTCTACACTGTTTAAGAGGGGATGTGTGGTTTAGGCAGGTGAGGTACTATTAGGTGTAATCAATAGTTTAAGTTTTGTGGGAGGAAGTTAGTAGGTTAACTGTAGTTTATTACAGTTCTTAGAAGCAATGAAAAGTTTTTTAAGGAAAATTTGAAGATAAGAATTTAGGTGGTCTGTTGCTCTTTGGTTAGCATAGCAGTAGCGCTATCAAAGGAGAGAGGTATGTTGCTTACTTTGCATGTTTTAAATATAATGTATCTGATCCTTGTTACAGGCCCATATTTTTTTACATTACTGCATATGTTACTTATAATGCAGGAATACCAGTGATGCATCAGTAAGTTAAGTGCAATAATCACACTATACCTGTGCTTAAAAGTATGAATGAAATACAAATATGTTTAAATATAATTTAACAGCAAGCAGTGTTTTCTGAAGACGGTTTTTGAAATGTAGACCACAACATAAATGACAGGTATGTGTAACTAATACACAGATTTTGAGGTGAATGTTTTCCATACAAGTCTGTAGTGTTTTGCCTGCTGTTTATAATGCATGCGTTATATACTTGTATGTGTGGATGTGATTCCTGGTGACCAATCTGTTGTGCATAGCCTGCCTATTCACATACTGAATGGGTGTCTGATATGGCAGTGTTCACACTGTCATTGGCAGACTGTGTGTCATGCCCTTCATTTCAACATTGGTTTTGCATCTGCCTACAACACCTTGGATGGTTTTGTTAAAATATACTTGTATCCTGTGCTGCAGAATATTTGTGCCCATAGGCATTACTTTACTCCATTTCATAATCAGCAATCATCATCAGGAGGTATGCATTTTCAGGTTTGTGATTGCTAATAAATATACATAGGTCATGCATACAGCTGTAGACTGGCAATACTGTTGGTACGACATATACTAGATCCCCATATGTCACAGGCTGTAACTGTGTTTATTATTGAACATTATTAATATTTGGTAGTGTTATATTCCTTATATTGATGTGGGGTCAACCAATGACCATGCTGCCTAGGTCAGCTGTTTGTCATATGGCTTGCATATTTTCCAAGTTATTGTCATCTCACTTTGTCTTCCTTTCAACAATATTCCCTTCTAGCATGTCTCCATTCCTGCTTTACCTTACTGAACTTCTCTACTAGATCTTTTTTCTCCTCAACTTATCTAACCTATTTCCTTAACCCCTCTATGCTTCCTATACTCCCCTTTATTAACTAACCTGCTTATATCTCTGTATCCCCTCTTGTGCCTCTAGATCCTCTTCTCTTTCACATTTCTTCAAAAGATGAAGCAGATTTTCTGCTACATGACTACAGATTTTAACCCCATCCCCCCACATTCTCTGTAAATCAGCTGCTAGTCTCACTGGTGTATATTACTTGACAAATTTAATTATTTTTGTAAATGTACCCCAACTGTCTGCCTGCAAATCATTGTAATTGATAATTTACATGTACAACTTATATTTATGTAATCTTTTTTTTCCCGTTTTTAGTGTAGTGAATTTTTCTCCCTAGGCCTATATGTAAATGTATAACAGTTGTTTGCCTTGTAAGTTACTGTAACCTACTTTCCCACTTGTAAATCTAATATTTCTGTACTATTTCTTTATAAATGTTTACTGTTCTGGAGCTTTTCTCGCTGGGCCTCCACTGAAAATAGGTTCCTGACCTAGTCTGATTTTACTGGTTAACAAATGTCAAATAAATAAATAAATGTTAAGTGGTTGTTCATATGACTCAGTACATGCACAGACTACAGTTTACCTTCACACTGTTCAGGGACTATGTGCAAGGGGAAAAAATTGGAATGCTCATATTCTGTCAGAAACTCAGCAGAAGAGTTTGCTGAAGCAGACAACATTATTAAATAGTGCAGGTCCCAGTGCAAATGTTTTGTTGTCATTTACAAGCTTTTCTTTTGTCAACTTTCAGTAATGGGAATGTTGCATGGGGCAGCATCAGGACATGTTTCCCTTCAAATGTCAGGATATGTTACTTGTGCTTGCTTTGCATATGCTTGCCATGCTTAACATTGGCCAATAACCAACTGTTCAGGTCATGTCATGATTTCCACTGGTAAGCTATGTTATGCATGTCATTGCACGGCCTTGATTAGATAGCTCACATTGTGTGATATATACATTGTCCCTGACATGTTCTATTACTGGACATGTTCATTAGTATAGATTATGACACATAGAAAAGGTGTTATGTGCATGAGGAGCCATCCACTAGCAGCAAGTCTGTTAAGTATAATTGTGCTACTTGCTGATGTTTGCACCATTTCATCTTGAACTGTGTTTTAAATGAGACCTTCAATGTAGGCAAATATACCTTTATTCTCATATTCTTATATGCGTAACTCACATGTGCAAAGGATGTTAATTAATGTATCTTAGATTTCAGATGTGCACATCAGCTTCAGTTTAATGTCAGCTATGATCTTCATCAGAGTGCCCAGCCTATTAGACATTTGCTTTTCATTTTTACTGTTTTGATTACTGACGTAAATTGCATATGGTGGTACAGTGAACTTTGGTCATAATGTACTTTAACATTTCACGAGGACTGTTTTCTTTCTGCTCATTGTGTCACAGTGAGTATGTTATGCATACAGGTAGTATCGGGTATGTATATGTAATTTCTTTCCTGTGTTGTGATTCATCTTGACAGAGCATGGGACTCTTGGAAATCACCAGTCAGATATAGACGATGACTGCATGCCAGACCACTGCTGAAGTCCTCAGATAACAATGACCATGACAATGACAAGGAAGCTGGACTTATTCATGGCATTGTGCCATCATCTCTGTTGCATCCCAGAGGAGATGATGCCAGGAAAAAAAGAGAGACAATTATCGGGAGCAGATTTGGGAGATAGTGACTGATGTGTTTTGAGGACAGATGAGGGACATGATGGGGAATGTTTTTAGGATATTGTATGGGTTATGCACGGCTCAGTCTGTGAGATAGCCCAAGAGGTCATTTGTGATTTTTATTCCCATCAGGGAGGTCTCACAGGTCCTCAAGTATTGTCTATAAGCTCCAATTGTGTAATGCTGCCACCATGCAGTTTGCCATATAATTGATTGGACTGTATATGCACTTTTGTGCATGGATACAATTTTGCTGTCATGCATATCTGTTGTGCAAACTTACAATGCAGATTTTGTCATGTGACATTTAATTATGTTTCAATATTTGCATGGCACACAATAAAGCATTATACTTTCCTTCCACATTTAGCTGTATATGCATTGTGGCAGTTAATGTGCATCGGCCGCTGCAACAATTACCTTGTAAACGTGTTTTAGTGATATATACACATAGACAGCAACATGTTGTCCACAGTCCAGCACTACCACAGTGGTATGGTTAAGATTTGTGCATTGCCATCATGTATGTGCAAAAGGAGGACTTCATTGACCATGTGTTTTGGATGACAGTTGTCATGCTGTCCCATTGGCATGATGTCATGTTGTGTGACATGTGTTGGCAATCCTGATGCCATGTTGGGTCACATAAAGGTATGTCATACATATGGCAGTCCTCATTTTCTGACTATATAGAACTCCAATTTAACATCCATGTATAGAACATGATAATGATAATTTATTCAGTAACAGTACAGTATGGCATGTTTGGTCTGTGTTACACTTCCACATCCATTTGTTATGCACATAAATTTGCGCCTTTTGGCATAGTTATGAACTATATTTTGCAGATGTGTTTGCTGGAGTCTATATTATACAATGAATTGCGAACGCTATATAATCGGCCCACAATCCCCGAAAAACTAAATATCAATCACACGGATCAACAATTTTTTTCCCAGGGAAATAAAGTGGAGTGCTGTGCCCCACACCCCCCCCTACTTAAATATACCAACTCCAAGATCGCACCACAGTGTAGGAAATGGCAAAGTCCCAAAAATGGCCCAGTGATTTTTTTTCCCCTAGGAAAAAAAAATCGATGTTGCGTGCTTTCGGTATTTTGCCATTTCGCATACTGATGTTCGACCAAACAGCATTCGCAATTCATTGCGTTCTCTAAAATAATAGTCACCAGCTTGCCATTGTTGCAATTATTGTTCACTGTCATATATTTCTTTGTTTACAAGATCAACATGTTTCATCTCTATGGCCATTATACAGATGCAGGACATCTGCACACAAGACACTGGCTACTGCTTACAATACATCCTTCTTCTCATTATACTTGTGTGTTAATCAGTGTACATTACTGAAATTCATTTGCATAACCTGATATTTGTTTTTTAACTGTAGTATTAGATTTGTGAACTGTGGCGACCCCTAACTGGGAAAAAGCCGAAAGACACAACAACAAGTATTAGATTTGTGAACATATTCTTACATGTCATTGGTGAGTGTATGTTTATTGACATTACTTTCATATGCATTCCCTTTAGGCCACTGACAGTCATACATATACACGTATGGGTGTACTTCTAAATTTATTTTCTTTCAAACTGTAAACTTTCTTATGATCAAGACCATAAGATTGATGCTTTGAAATTTTTGAACCATTTAAATGGAGATTACTGTACAGCGCAGAACGGTATATTTACCATTTTCCTCACTGTAGTATGATCTAGGAATGGGTATATTTAATTAGCGGAGGATGTGGGGGGTGCAGGGAGCTTGCCCCCCCCCTACAAAAATGAAAACAATTTTTTTTGTTTTTTATAGTTATTTATTTATTTTTGTTATTTAAATTTTGAAATTTCAAAACTTCAGTCTTATGGTTTCAACCATAAGAAAGTTGATATTTTGAACATTCAAAATTTAGAACTAGACCCACCCCTATATCTGTATGTTGCCTTTGATATGGTCTACGTGTGTCACATATATGCATTCAATTACATGCCTTTTTGGGTTGTGTATACCTAATTGTGTATGTAGCATCCAGTTTGTTGCTGTTTGGCATTGTGCTTGGTTATTTGCCTTTCACATGTATAGCTGGAGGTTCTGCTCTGTCCTTTGCTGAAATTATCTAGCATTCCAAGATCTGTATTTGCTTATCTGTGATGTTGCTTGGCTTATACTTGCACTGCTGACAGACAACTTGGATATGTGCTTATTGATCCAATGTGTACTGTGATCCTTATTTATTACTCTCTAATACACATCTAACATTGGTCATACACATCTAGGTATGACTGACACACATTCTGCAACATTTCATAATATGATAGTGCAGAGGTAGATATGTTTTTTTCTGTATTTCACCATATGTATCCCACCCTGTTTGATGACTTTACATTGCCAGTGTTGTGCAGTGTGCTGTCTGTGTAACTTACCTGTCCTTACTTTCCCTCACCTTTTTCTGTCATGTGTTCTGATATTTGTTCTATGGGTATACCTCCGGTGATGGTCTTCAACTCCTCTTTGTCTGTGTTTTCCTTTCCTTCTATTCTTAAAATAATGTAAAAAAAATGGGGCTTATTCCTACCAAAGGAAAAAAAGGAAAAAATTGGCATTATTCCTCTAACTTTCCCTCAGATTTTCCTGTTCCAGCATACCTCTTGTGTGTCACATTCGTTACTCACACCCCACTTCTGCTTTTCCATCTCCCAATTTCCTTGGATGTGTGTATTATCTGTGTTAACCACATACATCCTGCACCCATTGTTACCTAATGTTAGCTGAGGTGATGTGAACATGATTAGCTTTAACTTCATTAATTTTTATTAGAAATTTTATATATAGTTTAATAATAACTGACAAATATTATTCCATAGTTGTCTGTAAGCTTACCAGAGAGATTTGGTTATAGATATGTATTTATGATTGCCAAGCTGCATAGATTGTAAGATTGTCTCCATAACAAAGTTAATGTACATCACACTTTGACAGTGATGTTTCATTACTTACAGATTACCTGCATGCTGATACTGCTAGGATGTTCCATTCTGCACTGAGATATTTTGAGTTCACCGTTGCATATTTTCATATTACATAGTTATCCACAACTTCTCTGCTGATATCGGCATAATGGATTGGATTTAGCTGACTTTACATATCCTGCCTCTAATTTTTTTGACTAAACAAGAAACTAAAAGTCTAGTAGTGGAACATCCACTAATACCTGTCTTTTATACCTTAAAAAATGCATAAACATAGGGAATTCCCTCCAGGTTGACCTATGTTGTCTGGTATAGGAGGTGTAGGGCTCTAAATAATATATTCAAAGCTTCAAAATTTTGAACCTCATATGTTCAACAACATGTGAACAAAACTTGAAACCTCGAATATATAATAAAAAGTAAAAAAAAAAAAAAAAACCTTACCTTAACGCTCTGAGCAGGGGGGCTATACTTAAATATAACAACTCTGAGACCGCACTTCAGTGCAGAAAAGGGGTTTCCATTCTGTGCATACGGAGCCATTGCCTTTCACCTTGAAACTTTTCAAAGTTCGATCATATAGTGTCGACCATATGACATTCAAACTTTGAAACATTCGGCAATTTAATAGGGACCCAAGTGTAAATAAATGTGTCTCTATGTATCTTTAAGAAGCTATCCAAGGGTTTGAAAAAGTGTATAAATACTGACCACTAGACTGCCATTTTGTAGTAAACCATTGAGATGTAAGCATGTATATATGTAAGGTCTGTCTGTTAGCCAGTGTGTTAGTATTTTATGATGCTGCCATCCATCCTGATGTGTTTCTATGTATTAAAGCATCTAAACAAAATACCCCGTCTGCTTGTCATCTATGAGAGAGAGAGTGAGAGAAGAGTGACATGGTGTCAGAAGCGGCATGTCTAAAGTGCATGAAGTTAGAGGCAGCATGGCTAAAATGGCTTAAGGCACCTGCTAGGAACTGATGGAATATAGAAGAGAGAATCATCCCTATAATGTGCATACTTCACAAAACAGGTCAGACATGAATTTCAGATATTAAAACTTGCTCAGCACTATTTCTTTTTTGTAAAATATGAAACAAGGCATACAGACCATTCTAAATGATATGCGCATAAATCGATATGCACGATATTGAAAAAATATTTGAATTACTACGGAAAATGTTTGAAATAAAGCCCAAATTGCATAAATGAAATAAAATAAGGGGAAACTATTGCATTTTCACAAAGCATGTATTTTTCATATTAAGCAAAGATATCTGACTTATCAGAAGTGTATAAGGTGTTTGCATGTTTGTGCAGTGTTACAGTAAAGTTATTTCGCAAAAGTATAGCCATTATAGGGCATATTTCACAAACTACAGCCATTACAGAGCACATTTTGCAAAGTACAGTATTTCGAAGAGTTTATTGTGCATTAGAATGTTATATAAAACCTGCATTTGTGAGTTTTTTTGCGCTAGTATACAGCTCGGCAAGCTCCTGCCAGGTGCCCTGCAGAGTTCTACAGAAGCAGACAGACAAAAGAGAGACTTTGGAGTGATTAAGCATAATTTTTTCTACATTTTCTTGCTGCCTCTAGCTAATTCCACCTAAAACACACATTTTCTAAAGTTTATGTGATTTAAAAAGGTTGTTTCAGCTACATATTGTACTTATTTTACTGCCTACACTTTATCAAAGTCATTTTGGTGTTTAAATTACCTGTTTAACTGTTGTAGGCTACACACTCAAGTGTGATAGCCATTTCTGTGCATTTAAAGTGTTTTTTTATTGTATCTGCTTTATTTTCTGAAAAAAAAAAATACTTGTTTTCCTGCCTTTCTAAGCTAATATAGTCCAGTTTTCAGGTTAGTGCTGAATTCAGGGCTGTGTTATAAGTTTCTGTTTGCCCATACCTTACTTGAATAGAAGGAAGTGTCTCTGTTCACTGTGAAATAGGGAGCTTTGAGCAGCCTATCTGTCCCTGGAGGAGCGGTTTCAGTCCAGAAATTAGTAGTTTACTGTCCATTTTGAGATAATTTCTATTTTTTTAATTTCCCTGCAATAAAAGCCGCATTTGCGCGGTTTTGCATACCAGGCAGCGAGAGTTAGCTAGGGTATAACTATTCCCGGCTCCACAATGTCTACTCTTCAATTTTTCCCTTGGAACTCGACAACCTTTCAACTTAAGCACGCAAACTATTCACTTCTTATCCTAGCACTTGCTCAAAACTCAAAGCAAGCATTAATAAACCTTAGCACTAGACTACTGTATAAAAGGACAAGGCTCTCTAATCAACCTTACCAGCCAATCAGTAAAACAGTTTACTCTACCTATTCAGGAATGTCCAAAGGGCAGTTTTAGGTGTACTCTCCAGTCCAACTGGTGAATCTGGGCATTTTGAGGCAATGTTACAATTACACAGACAACCCTCTCCTCCTTCCACCAAACACTAATACATGCGAGAGATGCAATTATGCAGCCAAACTGAAGACTAAGCTCTCTCAACCCACGACTGGACCAGGCAGTCAAGAGGAAAAGGGATTTACTTGCATCACTCCACCAGTCTCACATAGACCTATGAAACCAGCACCGGCAAAAAACACACATAACTACATGAAAACATACTTGGAGGCTCTAAATAAAAATCTGCAAAAGCAACAGAGACCTCCAAAGCAAATATCCAAGCAACCTTCACCCCCAACACAAATCATGAAACACATACTTCACAAAACCAGTGTGCCATGCAATCAGAACCCTTAAGGCAAATAACATACTCAACACACTAGTAATAGGTGACTCTATAGTCAGGCACACTGACGTCCCACTCACTAGGCTGAACAAGGAGAAGGTTACTGTTAGCTGGCTGTCCGGTGCCGGGATCCGCCACATAACACAAGCAATCAGGTCACTCCAGAACAAGTATAAATTAGACTCTGTCATTGTCCATGTTGGTGTGAATGACTTGAGCCGTACCTCCCTGGACTACATGAAAAGAGACATGGAGGAGCTCTCTGATCATGTAGCCCAGGACAGTATGACCTTGACCCTGAGAAGAATCCTGCCCTCACCAAGAATGATACCGTGGCACAGAGAAAAAAATGATCAATTTCAACAATTGGCTAAGCTTCAAGTGTCATTCAAAGCGGATACAGTGTCTGTCAGCCTGGGATGACATGCGCGACAAGCCACGCTGCTTCGCTAGAGATGGCTTGCACCTGTCACACTTAGGCTTTCGAAATACTGGCCAAGGTTCTTGCCAACCCCATAGTGCCTTTTCTAGGCAAGGCTCAAAAGACAAACCCACCACCATAAATAGCACAAGTAACAAAAAACTGAGGGTAATGCTACTCAATGCCAGAAGTGTAAACCTCAAAATGCACACACTCGAGGCACTTCTCAGTATGGAGAAAATTGATATATGTGCAGTAGCAGAAACCTGGTTTAAGGCTACAGAGAGCACCCCAGCACTACCAGGCTACAACTCATACCATACAATTCGGCCACAAAACCCAGACTGAAATACAAAAGGTGGGGGAGTATCCATATTCATCAAGGATACCCACACCTCCAAGTTAGTGGCACAGCACGATACTTCAGAGATCATCCACGTGCAACTAACAAAGGGGAAAACTGCTTTACAAATTATAGCTTGCTACAGATCACCCACCATGTCTCAGGACCCCCATTCCGCATTCCTGGAAACACTGGCAAACATAAAGGTCCTACCAAACACCCTGATATTGGGTGATTTCAGTTACCCAAACATTAATTGGGAGAACTACTCAAGTACAAACTTCCTTTCCCTATATTTCCTAAAATTTATAAACTCAAATGCCCTGGATCAACTGGTCAACACCCCCACCAGAGGTGACAACATATTGGACCTGGTCATCACCAACATGGGTGACCAGTGTTCCACACCAGGGGTCAACCCCTCGCTGGTTAGAGATGACCATAAACTAATCATTCTGGATATCCACATTCCACCACCACCCCCAGTCAAAGAAACTACCTTGAAAAACTTTTCAAAAGCAAACTTCACGTTACTTAAGACCGAGGTGGGAAGTTTCAAATCCCCCATGCTAAAGGATAATGCTGTCCAAGCTGCAAAATCCTTTACTAATGCACTCTACGGGCACCTACAAGAATGCATGGATCATGCTATCCCAAACAAAACCAAGACTCACTCCTCCAAGAAAAGGAAACCAGTCTGGTGGACCCCTGCCATAAACAAGCTATACAATAGAAGGAGGAATCTAGTACAGAAAAGAGTAAAATCCCAAGAAGCGAAGACATCCCTGATCAGTATCAGCAAGAAACTATGTTCCCTCATAAAATCATCCAAGGCTAACTTCGAAAGAAAAATTGCCATGGACTCCAAAGATAACCACAAGGCATTCTTTAGCTATGTCAAGAATCTATGTGGCAATTCTCAGATCTGCTCGGAGTTCATAGGTTCATATGTTCATAGGTTGGTACAAGGCTATCAGCCCTAGGGCCTATACAAGCCTAGCCATAACAATTCCCTGGATATTTCTTCCCACAATATTTATTTCCCTGGAATTAGTTAATTAATGGAGTTAGTGCTGAATGGCACAAAGTACACTGAACTGACCGATATAGCCAACATCCTGGCAGACAGGTTCAGTGCAAACCTCACCCCCTCTCACCCCTAAAGGGCCCATAAATATATCAGAAGAATGTAGTGCCCCTGAAATCACAGACACTCAGGTTAAAACAGCCCTCTGCAAAGCCAAAAACACAGCATCAATGGGACCGGACAGTGTCCCAAGCTGCGTCCTACATGACCTAAAAGATGAACTAACCCCTCACCTAAACACACTATTTAAACTCAGCTTCTCCACAGGCTACATGCCCACAGAGTGGTGCACAGCAACAGCTATTCTGCTCCACAAAGGTGTAGCTACAATGTACCCCGGGAACTTTCACCCTATAAGCCTGACTAGGTTGGTCTGCAAAGCTATGGAGCGCATCATCATGGATCTCATTAATAGAGACATAGGGAACCTCCAAACACTAGACTCTACCCAGTTCAGCTTTGTTAAGGGCAAATCATGCCTCCTAAACCTGGTGGACTTCTTTGAGACAGTTACCAAGGCTATAGATGAGGAAAAGGTGGTCCACACAGCCTACCCAGAATTTGCAAAGGCCTTCAACACCATTCCCGACTCAGGTATTATAGACAAGCTCACCAGCCTAAACATAAACCCCTACGTCACGAGATGGGTTGCCAGCTGGCTCATGGACAAAACCCACATGGTAAGAGTTGTGGGAGCTAGGTCTGACTCTAAACCGGTTACAAGTGGTGTTCCTCAGGGCTCAGTTCTAGGACCCCTCCTGTTCGGCATATACTTCTCAGAGGTACAGGCAAGCACAGGAGGACTATGGTTGACCAAGTTTGCAAACAACTGCAAACTATGGGGTTATAATTAACTCTCCAGCTGACACAGACATTCTCCAAAAGGGTCTCACTGAGACAGATACCTGGTGTCAAAACCATGGCCTCAAACTAAATGCCAAAATATGCATAGTCATCCCTTTTGGAAAAAACAAAGTACCCACTAACTACCTCATATGTGGTAGCACCCTAAATACGGAAGATGTAATAAGGGATCTGGGGATCCAAGTAGATAGTAACCTCTCCTTTGATAATTACATTACCAGAATGGTTAGAAAATTTTTCTATGTGGCCCAACTAATCACAAAAGGGTTTGCATCCAGTTCGAAAGAGGTCATTGGGCCCCTCTACGCATCACTCATCAGACCCTTCATAGAGTACAATGCCCCATTTGGGATGTACCTTACAAGACACCTGCAACAACTGGAAAGACCACAGAAGTACCTCCCCAAGAGGACCACTGGCCTCAAGCAGATGCCCTATGCAGCTCGACTGAAGAAACTCCAGCTGTACTCGGTTGCATACCGCCTGCTCAGAGGTGATCTCTGCCTGACATACAAGGCCATGTCTAATCCAGAATTGATGGACATGCTCCACCTAAAGAAAACCATATCCCCTCAAGCCACATGCTCCAGGGTTCTAAACCTCACCACAGCAATAAATAGGATGTGCTGGAGAGATAGATTCCTGTCCCAGAGACTTCCTATGCTCTGGAACAAGATTCCAATCTACATTAGGCAGAGCTCCTCGCTAACCGTCTTCCAGAGAAACCTTGACGAGTGGATGGGAAATAGAAAGTTTACCCCAGGGATCACTTCAGTGGCTCTGCTGGACAGAGGCACAGGGAACTAATCTAAGGGGGCAGCGAAAGCCAACACATTCTGGCTAGGCTTATAAATGCCTTTGGGCAGATATCCTAGTACCTACCTATGAACCTATTACAAGCTCACAGAACAGTTTGTTTGTACATAATTGCAAGGACCATATTTTCTGTGTGTTTGTGCATACTTTGTGGGCATGGCAGATGGATTTCAGAAACCCAATGCACTTGTGTTTGCCAGCAATATTGCTGAGAACTGGAGAGTGTTTGAGCAAGAGTATGACATTTTCATACAGGCTGCATTTTTTGATAAAGATGACGGTAAAAAAGGCATTTTTTCTGCTTACTTTAGCAGGGTCAGAGGCATAGAAAGGGAACATTCATTTGTGTATGCACCTGGTATATATACCGAAGAGGGGTATAACCATTATATTGTTGTACTGAGCCAAGAGAGGACCCTGAGTGCTTAAAACATAAATTTATAGAAATGTGTAACCCCCAGACAAATGTTACAATGGAAAGGCACTTATTTTTCACAAGGGATCAAAATCCTTGCGAAACTTTCGAAGCATACATAACTGACCTGAGAAACAAAGCTAAAACATGCAGATGTGATGATTTAAGGGATGAGTTGATAAAGGACAGACTTGTGTGTGGTATTAAAGATGATGCTGTGAAAAAGATTTTGCTTTGTGACAGTGATTTAACTTTGAATGAGGCTATTAAGATTTGTCAGATATACAAGCTCACAGAAGAGCAGACACATATGCTTATAAATGGGAACAGCTCTAGAAGGCACAGTGACAGAGCTCATGATGATAGTATGCAGAATGTTATTAAAAGAAACAGGCCCAACCACATAGCAGTAACTGTAGCCCCTGCAGCACTCACTGATAAACCCCAAAGCTTTCTAGCAAATTCCAGGTTTGCACAGTCTCAGTGAAGCATAAGAGTGAGTCAGCAAACTCAAAGCATGAGCCACAACCTAGTTTCATTGCCAGCTGTTGTAATTGTGGTGGAAGTCATGAGTCTAAAAGGGAAATATTTTAGCTTTTGGTCAGCAATGCCACAAATGCAATAAATGGAATCATTTCAAAAGGTTTTGTAAGTCAAAATGCCCACATTCTTTTATTAAAAGAGAAGATTTTAAGAAGCAAGTTGATCAATTAGAAAGCTGCAGCCCTACTCTTTATGTGGATGGTGTGTCAGTGCTTCATGAAGCAGTCAGTGCAGTAGATTTAAGGGCAAAGAATGAAGTATTTTGTACTCTTTGGATAATGAGCTCAAAGCTGAAGCAGGTTCCAAGTGCAATGTTATGTCAGCAGAAACATTCACGAGTATGTGTCATGGCGAAAGGCTTGATTTGGCAAGGTTGTGCGAAGCTTGTTGCTTATGGAGGTGAAGAAATTCAAACTGAAGACTCAGTAGTGCTTTCATGTTACTCATGTTATGTGGTCAAGAGGTACATCTAGTCATTACTAGGACTTAGAGACAGGTTGGAAATGGGACTGCTTCCATTTAAGTCTGCCATGGTAGCTTAAAAGACCACTACTCTAATTTCGCCCACTACATTTTTTCTACCTATGCTGACCTTTTAGAAAACAAACTAGGCAAACTTCAAGTTGTGTACTCCATGACGTTAGGCCCAGAGGTCAGTCCAGTTATCAGGCCAGCACAAAAAGTTCCAATAGCCATGCAGAACAGAGTCAAAGCCGAGCTAGATACAATGGTGTGATAAGGTGTGATTTGTCCAGTTGCAACTCCAACTGAAATGGGCATCTTCCATAGTGGTAGCTCATAAGAAAAGCTCAGATGACATCAGAATATGTATTGATCCATGAAATTTGAACAAAGCATTTGAAAGACCTCATCATCCAATGCGCACAGTCCAAGAAGTTGCAGCCTTGATGCCAAATGCCACTGTCTTTTTCAGTATTAGATGCAAAAAGTTCATTTTGGAAAATTCATCTTGAGAAAATATCATCATTGCTCACTACATTTAGTACTCCATTTGGCAGGTACAGATTTTTGAAAATGCCATTTGGGATAGATTCTGCAAATGAAGTCTTTCACCGTGCAATGGAGCAACTTTTTTCTGGGTATCATTGTGCTATTATAGTAGATGATATACTAGTAGGAGGCCACGGTGAAGTGGTGCATGGCAGAGACCTCCGAAAATTTCTAGAAATGGCACATCAAGTGAATCTTAAGCTCAATCCACAGAAATGCAAATTCAGGCTTTAAAGAGTTACTTATGTTGGTCATTTATTTACCAATACAGGCCCAGGAACAGACCCTTCTAAGCAAACAGCCATTCTTGAGATGCCAGCTCCAGACAATGTTCAAGCCCTGCAACATTTTCTTGGCATGGTTAACCACCTAGGCAAGTTCATACCAGACTTGAACCAACTATCAGCACCATTCAAAGTGCTGACATGTAAAGATGTATCTTGGTCTTGGTTAGAGCAACACCAAAGATAATTTGAAGTCCTGAAACAGAAAACTGCTAGTCCACCAACTCTCAGATACTATGATGTTCACAAGCAAGTTACACTTTCCTGTGATGCTTCAAAATTTGGTCTTTGTGCAGTCATTCTACAAGAGGATCAACCTGTTGACTATGCATTGAGAACTCTTACCCAAACTGAGATGCAGTATGTTCAGATTGAGAACGAGCTTTTGCTGAATGTATTTGCTTGTTTGAAGTTTCATGATTATGTTTATGGTAGACCTATCCAGATAGAAACAGACCACCAAACTCTGGTCACTATCTTGAGAAAGCCTATGCATTCAACTCCAGCCTGACTGCAACATATGATGCAGGGATTCCAAAAGTATAATTTCAATCTTGTCTACAAGAAAGGAAAACTTCTTTATCTTGCTGATACATTGTCCATATTGTCCAGAAACACAACAGAACACAATGAAAATGAGAACCTTGATTTTGAAGTCATGCAAGTGAGGATTTTTCTTCCACACATCTTGATGAGTTGAGAGATCACACGGCCATAGATCCAGTTTTACAAAGGCTCAGTCACTTTATCAGTCAAGGATGGCTGTCAAATCAATCTAGTTTACCTCAAGAAGTGCAATCTTATTCTCCATACAAAGAGGAGATTTTGTCTGACAAATGTATCACTATGAAAAGTCCGAAAGTGATTGTTCCAAAGTCTTTGCAACAAGAGTACATTACTATCTTGCATCATGGTCACCCAGATGCCAACTCTACTCTACCAATAGAGGGGCGAGAGTACTAACATTTTGGCCTTCTTTGTCACAAGACACTGACAGAGAACTTTCATGTTATTTGATGTGTAATAGTGTACCAACAGAAGGAACCACTTCAGCTAAACCAGATTCCTAAACTACCTCGGTCGACAGTAGCCATGGACATTTTTGAGTGGAATGGTCAACATTATTTGTTGTTAGTAGACACTTACTCCAATTGGTTTGAGATTGACCTACTTCTAATTTAGCAACCAGTACTGTCATTACTAAGATGAAGTATGATTTTGCAGTACATGGTATTCCTCACAGTTATTTCTGACAATGGCACACAGTTTACAAGCCAACATTTCAAAAGATTTGCTGAAGAATAGGACTTTACTCATGTCACAAGTATGTCAGAGTACCCACAGTCAAATGGCTTGGCAGAATGTACAGTTCAAAGTACAAAATAGTTACTAGAGAAGTCAAAATGAGACAATAGTGATGTTTTCCTGAATCTCTTAAATCTCAGAAATGTTCCTCATGATAAACATCTTGGTTCTCCTGCTCAGAGACGTCTGTTGAGACAAACCAGAACCACATTACCAAACAGTACTCAGTTGTTGGTTCCATGTGTCAAGAACAACAGGTCAGTGAAAACCAATCTGTTGAAGAAATGCCTAACCCAGAAGTCCTATTGCAATAAAACCAACAAACCGCTCATTCCATTATGAAAAGGAGAAGTGGTAAGAATGCAAATGTTCAAAGGTTATGATTAGATTGGTGTCATAAAAAACATTTGCCCAGAACCAAGATCATAGATTGTGGAATCACAAGGAGCAATTTTTAGGCAGAATCAAAAGCATTTGAGACCAGTGTCTGAGCTTATACCACAGCACATAGCCCATGAGAAAGACTCTTTATCTTAGAGTGTGTTGTCCAGTGTTCCAGTTCCAGAGGAAGTTCCAGATGACACTCCATTCATGTGATGAATTCAGAAGTTCCTGAGATGAGTTGTGCACTGCAGACTGTCCCTGTTACTAAATTTAGTCCACATCATTATGTTACAATATATTTTCGCATCTCTAAAGCCTGTAGCTGATATGAAGCAACTTGGACATGAGCATTGTGTTTTCTTTCTAATGTATATAGTAATGCATATCTAACTCTGATATTGTTTTTAAAAAAGGGCAATCTTTTTAAGAGGGGGGTTTAGATCAGTGTGTGTGTGTATGTACATTTAAGAAGTTATCCAAGAGCTTGCACAAGTGTATAAATACTGAGCACATGCAAGCTAGACTGCCATTTTGTAGTTAGTTGTTGAGATGTAAGCATGCATGTATGTAATGTCTGTCTGTTAGGCATTTAGTTTGTATTTTATGATGCTGCTATTCATCCTGTTGTGTTTCTATGTATTAAAGCATCTAAACAAAATACTCTACCTGCTTGTCATCTACGTGCGAGGAAGAGAGCCAAGTGACAGGAGGTATGCTGGACCCATTAGGACAAGTTGTAAATCATTTTTATATCATATGTAAGGAAATTGAATTCAAATATGATTGATAGTTTTGCTCTAATAAATGAATTGAAGGAGGTCACATGAGGAGGAAAAGCTATTATTGGTTGTCATGTGATGTGAAATTATATGGAAGTGTTATGGATTAGAGGCAATGCATGTATTTATGGGATATATACCTCAAACAGTTTATATTTGTAAATTATTATGATTTGCTTTGACACATAAAATATTTTAGATATAAACAAAGTTTTTACTTGCAAAAACAAGGAACTGCAATAGGAGCTCAGTTTGCCCCAAATTATACAAATCTTACTGTGGGAAGTTTTGAGTTAAAATACAGTTTCTTATTATAGGTTTACTGATGATTTGCTATTTTTTATTGAAGCAAAGGAATGTACTTTGATAGCTGACTTTCTTTGGAACATTTAAGGATAATAGATTTGGAGATAGATTTACTAGTCATATGCACAGTGATCAGATTTCATTGTTGAGCATTAATCTTTATTTCGCCATCTTTCTTACCCTGTGTTCTTACCTGGCTGCTGTGCACTCTGCGTCGGGCTCCTGACCTTCTATACATGTAAGCATTGTTTTTGTTCGATGGGACCTGTTAATAGCTGCTCATCCAGCAAAGAAAATCTGCTTTTGCCTAAACATGTATGCTAAACATGAAGGCTTTGTATATGTTTTAATGTGACCATATTTATCACTGATCAAACGCTCTACTACCTTAGCGTCTGCATGTGTGGATTGTGTGTGCTACTAGTTTAAGGTTTACTTAGCCAGTACATTTTTTGTTCATGCTCTAAAACTGGTTATGTGTAAAACGCAGTGTGTTTAATTTACCGTTCTTGTTGCCACTACTTACGCTAATATAGCGGCTCAGCATCTGTGAATACTGTTAAGGTTTGTTGAATGTATTGCATTCTAATCTGATTCTAGTACTGTTTCCCTTCGCTTCTCATTTTTCACACACTCTCTGCTGGGTTAAATACCTGTTCTTGAGTAGCGCTCTCACACTAGATGCTAATAAACATACAACGCTGTTAATAGCGCTCTCGCACTAGACGATAACAAACATACAACGCTGATAAGTTTGGATCATAAATAAATGTTAGATATTGGTAAACCAAGTCATGCATGTCCATAGTGCCATTTTAGAGTTTAATTGAACACTCTACTGAAGAGCACTATATTAATAAATGATATAATACCTATTTACATTATTTGCTTTATCGCAAATAGCCGAGAAAGCTGGTAACTCTCTGACACAAACAGCGAGTCAGACTTGTTTTGTATAATCAAATATTGCATTGCATATAGATTCATGTGTTAGCCTTTACATTTCTAACAACTACATTTGAATGAGCCTATTGTTTATGAGTTCCTAACACTGCTCATATGTAGCTGGGGTATACATACTCATTTTCATGCACTATGCGTTGTGCACGTGGAACGCATCTAGGGACATAAGAATCACATATACCTAGTACTACTAATTACACACTTTCTACAGATGAAACTGTTTCTACCACTGTTTATTCTTTATCTCTGCATTTTGCATAACTGTTGAGTCACAAATATACCTATTTTTGTAATGTACTTACTAAGTGATTTGAACAGTGTTGATTTTTACTGATTTATTGTTGCATATGTAACTAATTTGTGCCTAAAAAAACCTTCTCTTCTTTCTTATCCCTGTTTTAATGTTTGGCTCACTACCTCCTCTCTCTACCTACTTTCTATAGTCTAGTGAACTAGTACATCCCTGTACTGAATAACCTGCATAATCCCTCCTGGAAGCATTGGAAACTTGACTGAACTTGGATTCCACCTACCAGTCTCAGTGAAAACAACCCTTCTAAGACTGATAAAGTACGTGTATATCCAGCTATCTATACTTTATACCACTATTTAAGATTTAATGGTTCTGTCTCGCTAGGCCAGCTTCCCACTCAGAATAGCCAGCAGCCGACTTGCCCCTATTTTTCCCTTCTTGTTCTCTTTAGCTAACCCTTTATCCAGCTTATTCTCTCTCTCTCTCTGTGATACTTCCTTACTCATTATCTCCTCAGCCTGTTACCTTGTATGAGAACACTTAGCTGTAGCTTAGTGACTATAGTCTAGGTGGCACTCTATCTTCAGCTTTCTGCATTTCTATCCGTACACCAACTTCATTACCTTACTGCCCCAACCCTGCTTCTAAGTTTTTACTTTCATTGACTTATTCTATCACCTCTCCCACACAATTCCCAGGGTACCTTTACCACACTCTAACTCTTTACTTCCCTACTTTTCTCTCTCTAGCCTCATTACATACTTCCACATACTTACCCTCTGACATACTTGCTTACATTTCCTGCTCTACACATTGTCTTCCTCGACAGCTCTTTCTCTTGTCTCTTCCCTCTCCGTTCGCCCTGTGGGCTCACTCCGCTCCCCTACCCTGCCCCCAATTCCCACCCGCCTTCAGTGGTCCTACATTTATACCACTAGAAGACACACCCTATCCTTTCCATACCAGTCAGACACCTAATATCACAAACCAACGCAAATCTCTCCTTGAACACCACACCCACTAATTATCTAAACCTCCTCCCCCTATCTACTCTCTTTTACAACTACCTCTCAACATACCTCAGACTACATCTTAACTCTTTCCTAACCTCTATTCACACAAAAATGGGTATATCAATCACCCCTCCACAGCTTAAACAGCTCTTCTGCTTATCACTTATATCTTCTCTTATAATTACTTACATCCTAACCTCTTATGAATACCCATTGAACTCTTCTTATTCATTCCCCTCTAAGTACACCAGTACATATACATCACCTCTCTCCCCTTCCCTCTCCAACCTTACCACACAACCCAACTATCTACATGCCAAATACCATAGACTAGCTCACTTCAAGTTAAGTAAATCTAAACCCAGGAAAATATCTGACATCTTTTACTTACTCCATCAATCAAAATACCTTAAACTCCTCCACCTTTTGTTAGATGGAGACATTCATCCTAATCCAGGCCCACAACATAATAAAACAAAAACACACAAAGTACTAGATAAAACTACATCTCTCTCACTTTCCATACCCAATAATTATCTCTCTATTGCCCATCTCAATATACCAAGTATTTGTAACAAAATGAGTCAAATCCATGCCCTCCTTGAAACCCATCAATTTGATATGTTATGCTTAACTGAAACATGGCTAAAGCCATCAATCAAAGACAATGAAATCACACCACCTGGTTATAATATCATTAGACATGATTGCACTACCAACAAAGGGGGAGGAGTAGCAATTCTCTACAAAACATAACTCCTAATTAGTACTTTAAATCTGACTTTTTACCTTGACAATAATGCTGAAATAATTAGATCCAAACTCCAAGTCAATACTACTAAAGCCATAAATGTCATATGTGCATATCTCCCTCCTGGAAACAATATCAACACTTTCGAACATATCCTCAATTTTCTCTTTACCAACCTCCCTCAAGAAACACTAGTCTTAGGTGATTTTAACATCAATTGGTACTCCTGTAACAGTACTAACCCCACCTCCCATATAAACCTATATGGCTTTAAACAACTCATGAGTAGTCCTACAAGAACTAATAAAACCAACAATAAGGAAACCATATTAGACTGGATTCTTACTAATACTCCCCAACAAACCTATCAATTAGGACCCTTCCAGATGATCTAAGTGACCACTCACTAAGTTATATCATTAGACACAAATCAAACCTAGCCTTACTTACCACCTACAAAATACTACGATCAAAAAAACAATTCAACTCTGATCAGTTTCTTGCTGAACTAAGACAATGTAATTGGTCCCGACTAAAATACCTTCCACTTAATGATGCTGTTGAATACTTTAATTCTACATTCCTATCCATACTGGATCACCATGCCCCAAGTCGCACTATTAGAACCAAAGCTAAAACAGCACCCTGGCTAACCAACAATACTAAGCAAAAAAATCATTCTCAGAAATAAATCTTGGGATAAATGGCGTTCCACTAAGAACCTAACTGACCACCATAACTTCAGAGAGCTTAGAAATAGTACAAAAAAAGCCATCCTGGCAGATAAAAAGAACTATTACTTTCAACTACAACAAACCACCAAAAAAGAACCCAAAAAATTTTGGGCTAGTATTAATAATCTTCTATCCCTAGGCCAGTCATTCACACCAACCCCCCAAGACTCTAATCCAAACAATCCTACACAAATAGCTAATGACTTCAACTCTTTCTTCACCAATACTGTCCAAACTCTAGCAAATCACCTACCTCCTGACACCTCTAAATTACCCACACTTACTTTACATACTTCTCTTCCCCTTTACCTTCAACCTGTATCTACCTCATTTATCTCATCCCTACTCCATAAACTTAAACCCGCCACCCCCTCTGCAGACAAACTTCCTGCAGAATTTCTGCAGATAGGAGCTAAAGCCATTGCCTATCCCATCTCAATCCTGATAAATAGATCTATAAAGGAAGGAATTTTCCCTTCCATTTGGAAGATATCTCACATCATCCCACTACACAAAGGGGGCAATTCTAATGGCTTCTCTAATTTTCGTCCCATAGCATTGCTATCACCTATAGCCAAAATCATGGAAAAATATATCCATAAGCAACTCCTTAACCACCTTCTCCATAACAACCTACTTGCTAACAGTCAACATGGATTTAGACCTTCTCACAGTACCACTACTGCATTACTTTCCTTTACTAACACTATCAACCATAACCGTAACCACACTAATCTATCATCTTCTATCTTCATAGATCTTTCAAAAGCTTTTGACATGGTTAATCATAAACTCCTTCTGCACATACTAAAATCTCTTTCAATTCATCCTTCTTCCTTATCCTGATTTACATCTTACCTAGAAAACCGTCAGCAGGCAGTACTTTGGAAAAACTCATTATCTAATCTCCTTCCTATCTCTTTAGGTGTACCTCAAGGGTCTATCCTTGGCCCACTCCTATTTTCTATCTTTATTAATGACCTCCAGTCAGCTATTCCAAACACTACTTGCATACAATATGCAGACGATTCCACTATAATCTGCACTGCTTCCTCTCAGACTGAACTCCTGTCACTTACCCAAGAAGCTTTTTCCACTGTTGAGCACTGGTTCTCTGACCGTTGCCTACTCCTCAACCCCAAGAAAACAAAGTTGCTATTGTTCTCACCTACCCACAAATCAACCTTTCTTAACTTCTCTATTACTTCCTCTGATAACACTCTGATTTCTCTTGATTCTACTACAAAACTACTAGGAATAACTATTGACAACAATCTCAATTTTGATTCTCATATAAACAACACAATAAGAGTAATAAACAAAAAGATTGGTTCCCTTTATAGAATCAAACCATTCCTTACACCTGAAGCTCGGCCCACCTTAGCTAGTTCTCACCTTATCTCTACCCTTCTATATGCTTCCCCTATTTATAACAATCTCTCTAAAAATAACCTCAAGAAACTTGTTACATCTTACCATAATATTGCTGGATTTGCCACAGGATCCCTCTTCAGCACTCATCACTGTCTTAACCTAAAACAACTAGGCTGGCTTGAACTTCCTAACAGGCTCATTTATCAACAGCTCTTAACTGCTCACAAAATTCTATATCAGCCTTCTAAAACACCAATTCTCTCTAACCTCATTACGCCTTATAATAACGTGAAACACCTACGCTCTTCAAACAAACTACTGGTTAATATTACCAAACCCAATAACTCTGCAGGTGACAGCCTTTTTTCTAACTTTGTTGGAAAAATGTGGAACAAACTGCCATCTGATATCTCATCTTTGTCTAGTCTTCCACTCTTTAAAAGACAGCTGAAAACACATCTCAATAAACACTGGCTTTGTTCCTGTAACAACCCAGATTAACCTTCCTTTTTCCTTTCCTCCTTAATTCCTCCTCACACAACATCCTACAGACATATGTAAAAAAAATATATATAAATATATATTTTTACTATTTTCTTTTTCACCTTTTTCCATATTATATACGTATATTTTTAGAATTTGTATAGCAAATATCAACTAACATTTGTTTATGTAATTTCCTGCTATGACTATGCCTGTCTGCATGTGTATCTCGTGTTCTGACTCAATGTGTTTATAATTTGTACCTTGTTTTGCCTGTTTCTGTGAATTACTTGTAATACCGTTGGAGCTTTTCTGTCCGGGCTTCCACTGAAAATGGACATATATCCAGCTGGACTAGCCGGGTCAACAAATGTAAAATAAATAAATAAAAATAAATAAATTATTTGTTTGGAAGTAAGAATATTTGCTCAAAGATTGTTAAAGAGCCATAACTTCAATACATTTTCACATTACAGTAGAAAAGATAGTAGTATAGGTGATAGGATTTTACATAGTAATTATTGGTGGTTCGATGAAAATAAAAATTTAAAAATGGCCATTTTAAATTTTGGGAGTGTGAAAAATGTTAAGTATATGTTGAAGGGGTAAATTTTGTTTTGAACTGATGTAAGTTTATTGTTAAACAAGATTTAAGATGTACATCTGGAGGGGTGATTTATGCCTTATGGTGCCATATAGGTGAAACAAAATGAGTGGTGAAAAAAAAATGAATTTTAGAGCATATTGGTGATATTAGATTAACTAGTATGGTAGATAAACATTTCTTTCAATACGAACATAATGCTTCACCAATGATTATATACGGTTTTACTATAACATCCATCTAATTTAAGGGGTGATATTAAACAGTGGTTGTTATACAAAGAAAGCTTTTTTAAATATTGAAATAAACTGTAGAATTTTTTTGTAGAATTTTGAAGTACTGTAACTTTGTTTAACTGATTTGTCTATAAAACTATTTTTGTGTTAATGTTTGATTTCTCCTTGAAGGATGGTTGGCCGTGACACTAGAGAAATAAAGCCATTTCAACAAGCAAGCATGTTATCCATGTCTTCCTTCTCTCCTTAATGTGATTTACTTTACTCAACTTTTCTCCACTCTCTAATTCTAGCTACTTCATACTTCCTAAAAATCCCTAATATTCCCATCAACTTACATACCAGTGTATTTTCATCAAATCGCAATGCACCTTTTCCTCATAAATTTCTTCATCTCTACCCAGTCTTCACCTTCATCTGTCTGATCATTTGTCTTATTGAATCTTTACTATCCCTACCCCTGTTTTTATCTGCATTACATCTTTACCTGCCTACGCATGCATCTCTATTTCCATATCAAGGATAACATACCTTTCTTCTACAAAAACATCTGCTTAGTCTCCGGCACTAACTTCTTGGGTAACTGTGGCTTCCTTATCAAAAACAAATTAACCTGTTAGTCCACTTACTTCAGCACCTAAGAAAGAGAAACTTACTTCTTTTGTCTGCTTATGTGTTCCACTGTATGCACCCAGATTTCTCTCTGTACTTCCTTAATCACCTGTTCTGTGTTTCTTACATTGTATTCTCTGATCACTAAAAGCCTGTGTAGCATTGTCCTGACCATTTTATTAAAGTCAGTTCAAATGATCATTGACTTAATCCCTTCTCCAATCTTTTCCATCTCCACACAAAGTAATAAACATAACTGATATACCACTGCTTGACTTGCAGATTTAATTAAAAGTTTATTGACAGTACAAAGGATCAGAGAAGCTGGTGACCCCAGAGCCAGAGGGTAGGTTCAGGATGCATGCGGAGCAGTGCAGAATAACCCTCTTCTTCTTGGAGCTCAGGATGGGATAGATTGAGGGGAATTAGTGTTTTTAAAAATCATTGTAAAGTAGAAAGTTGAATGGGGAAGGATGGATATTAAGTACAGTACAGGGAGAGATTAGAGAAGGAAACTACAGGGCCATTAAGCATCTCAAATGGTGGTAGTTATCTGGAATGATGGATTTCTTATGCAGTTTTATAAACAAGTGGTTAAGGTGACTGCACATTACTTATGGTAAGGCCTTTCATCTTGGTAGTGGTTTGCCTTACCTGAATGAATGACATCTTCACATCTCTACACTGTGTACACCCCCCACCCATGTTCACCCTGCTGAAATTATACTTGCGATCTGTAAACTAAATAGTCATAAAAAGTAATGTATTGAAGGTACATATATCCCTCCAGGGGAATAATATCCCCATTCTAGAAAATGTTCTCTCCTGGACCTCCAACTCTATTTCAACTAAAACAATAATTCTTGGTGATGTCAATATTGACTGACAAACCTAAAGATTAAAATTGCAGGAAACCACAGATATTTATGTAAGATTGTTCATCAATGCAGATTCAAAATATAATGTTTTACCACAGCAGATCATGCATGGTGCTGGGTCCCCTGTAGAGAGGACACAAGTGTTTTTTTTATGAAAGAAGGACATTTGATAGATCAATGGGTTATCAAAACTTGATGACAAATTGTAAAGGATTGTTTCAGAAGTGAGAGATGGGGATAAGGTTGCATTATTTGATATAAGAACATGGTTTAATGGTGTGTAGCATGAAGTTTTATATACGATATTCAAGAACGAACAGGAATTTTGGTGAGAAGACTAAAGAAGAGATAAAATTCAGAGTTGTAGAGAATGAAGTGTAAGCAATTGTGCATGTAAAGAATGTTGAGGTAAGAAAACAGAATAAGGCTTGTCTGTTCCCAGTCCTTACATATGCTTTTATTCATAATGAAGGAGTTAGCAAGGGCTATGAAAACAGAAACTGCGGAAAATAAAGGATCATGTAAGGTAAGACATTTAATATGTTTACAGATGTCTTACTCCTTTACTTAACAATGGTGGGAGGTAGATATATCACATGAGATGCTGTGTGATCTGCACAGATTTGATGGGAAGTCAGGTTTCAGGATTAATGTTGTAAAGTCAGTCACTGTCCCTTCTGACTGGTGTGAGAAAAGTGGGCT
This sequence comes from Protopterus annectens, assembly GCF_019279795.1. NCBI lineage: Eukaryota > Metazoa > Chordata > Ceratodontiformes > Protopteridae > Protopterus > Protopterus annectens. Next base: position 394,402,860 of record NC_056725.1, on the reverse strand, counting down.
TGCCAACTTTGAGGAATGGGGCCAAGTAATTGGGTTTAAAATTGCTACTAAATGTGGAATAGAGAGAAGATAAATTATAAAAGTATTCAGAAATAATAAAGTTGACTGGATAGGTGGTGCACAGTCAAACCTAGGCTGTTTGGTGCTATGAGCTGTACCCCCCCCCCATTTGGTTCTCCCCTACCTCAGGATCGATGTTGAGAACAAAACAAAATGTCCTTGCATTGATGAGAAAACAAAAAGTATAGAGTACCTCTTTGCACATACCTCTGCTAAACTGTAGCAAAAAAAAATTGTGACAGCTCATGCCTATAGCTCATTGACTAAAAAAATCAACAGCAACAACAAAATATATTCTTCCCACTACACAGAGATGTTGCAAATCTATATAACAGCTCTTTACTAAACTGCTTTTACAAACATTAGGAACAAGGCTTACAAGCTGCTACAGTTGCTAAAACAGAAGCACCATCTGACTGTCATTTAAGCTGCCCTGATCATGACTACCAAAGCTGCTTGTAGGAACTGATTGCTACCTCAGTTACACTCACATCCCTGTACCTCTAATAGCTCAGTTCCAAGGCAACTGACCCCTTCATCTATTCCCCAGTTTCTTATATTTACATATGGCTATTGATGTGACTGCCTCATCAATATTTACATATGGATATTGATGTAACTGCCCTGTCTATATTTACATATGGATGCTGATGTGACTGCCTCATCTATATTTACATATGGACATTGATGTAACTACCCTGTCTATATTTACATATGGATATTGATTTAACTACACTGTCTATATTTACATATGGATGCTGATGTGACTGCCCAGTTTATAGATTTGTTTATGAGAGTATAAATGTCCTCGGTAAATCTATCTGTGCAGGCAATGTCAGGATTGATGCTGGTTGATCAACACACAGTGACTCAATTTGTAGCTCCCAGTGGGAGAGCAGTATACCAGTTCCAGACGACTTACTCTTGGCGTTGAAATTTATGTTTGGACCTATTGCTGTTCATGCGTTGGACCTGGTTGATCAACACTCAGTGACTCAATTTGTAGCTCCCAGTGGGAGAGCAGTATACCAGTTCCAGACGACTTACTCTTGGCGTTTAAATTTATGTTTGGACCTATTGCTGTTCATGCGTTGGACCTGGTTGATCAACACTCAGTGACTCAATTTGTAGCTCCCAGTGGGAGAGCAGTATACCAGTTCCAGACGACATACTCTTGGCATTGAAATTTATGTTTGGATCTATTGCTGTTCATGCGTTGGACCTGGTTGATCAACACTCAGTGACTCAATTTTTAGCTCCCAGTGGGAGAGCAGTATACCAGTTCCAGACGACTTACTCTTGGCTTTGAAATTTATGTTTGGACCTATTGCTGTTCATGCGTTTGACCTGATTGATCAACACTCAGTGACTCAATTTGTAGCTCCCAGTGGGAGAGCAGTATACCAGTTCCAGACTACTTACCCTGTCTATATTTACATATGGATATTGATTTAACTACACTGTCTATATTTACATATGGATGCTGATGTGACTGCCTCATCTATATTTACATATGGACATTGATATAACTACCCTGTCTATATTTATATATGGATGTTGAAGTGACTGCCTCATCTATATTTACATATGGATGCTGATGTGACTGCCCAGTTTATAGATTTGTTTATGAGAGTATAAATGTCCTCGGTAAATGTATCTGTGCAGGCAATGTCAGGAATGATGCTGTTAAAAGTGAATATTGAGATTTCCTTGTAGAACTTGAAGGGATTTGTGCAATTGAAGTCTTTCAGCTGTGATACATTGATATCAGGGTGTTAGAGAGATTGACCTTATGGTCTGACTTAATCACAGAGGGAGTTACTTGGGGACTTCTGCATGATGATGATGAAACATTTGTAAGTACAAGGTCAAGAATACTTTGTCCTCCAGTTGGTCTAGTAAAAATCTGCTCTACTGAATTATTTATTAGATCTGAAAATTTCTGAGTTTATTCTGTGCTGGTGGTGTAGGTACTCCATTCAATTGAGGGGTATTTAAAGTCTCACAGAATGATGGAGTTTTTATGTATAGGGAGTCCACCCTTAACATTTAGAAACCTGATATGGACTTCTGAGGTCCTACGATGGTTCCTGTAGCAGATGATAAATTGATAGTTCATCTGATTAACATGATTTAGAGTTTGATAGGTTCAGTTTGTTGGTTTGTGACAATTAGTCTTGAGTTAATTTGGCCACTGACAAATATAGATTTGCCACCACAGTTGCCATTAGGTCTGAAGGTGTGAAAGACACTAAACCCAGTTATCGACAGAGTGCCTTCTATTAATTTAAACCAGGTTTCAGTGATTACACATCTATTAGTTCATAAGTTGTATTACGGTGTTCTGGTCAAATGACCATCAACAAACACTGACTGCTAACACCTACCTAGTTGTCTAAATTAGGCTTAAATTTGGTAATTTCTTGTGACTCCTTCACTGAAATAGGTAGTTTATTCCAAAGTAAAGCAGCTTGTATAGGTAAGAAAGATGCTGAGAATGTAGTATTATACTTTGGAACAGTAAATCTGTATTCTCTTTTTTCTAAGAGCTGAGGTGATTTGACATATTTCAATTTCCAATGATACTTGAAGATATTTATTATGACTATTGTAACTTTTAAACAATGCATTTCAAATTTCAACCTTCATCATCATCATCAATCCCTTTTTTCCGATTTTTCTGCTTGGGGTAAAGGATATCACATTACTTGTTGCCATCTCCCCTATTTAATGCTACTCTCCTACCTTTTTCGGTACTCATACCTGACGTTTGCAGATCTTATCTTACACAATCCATACACCTCTTTGCTGGCCACCTTCAATTCCTCTTGCCTTCTTCCTGTGTGTCCCAAATATTCTTTACCAGATTGTCTTCTGCTTTTTTGCAGATGTACCCGAAGTACAGTAATCTGCTCTCTTTGACATTTTCTGCAGTTGGAGCTACTTTGAATTTTGCTTTATGTCGTCATTTCTGTGTATGTCTACAGTGTGCATCCTACCACCCGTCTCATACACTTCATCTCCATCACTGCTAGCTTCCTCAACTGCTCTGCTTTTAATGACCAGGTTTCTGTACCATGCAATAGTACTGGTTGCACCATTATTTCATACACCTCAATTTTCACCTTCTTAGGCATTCTTCTCTCATACAGTATACCTGATACTCTGTGCCAGTTGGTTGCAGCCCCTCTGATTCTAGCTTTGACTTCCTCATTCAGACTTCACTTCTCTTCGACCACCCCAGCCAGATATTTGAAGCTGTTAACCTGTGCTACTATTTTCCCTTCTTTCTCAATTTTCAGCTTCTTCTGATTTCCTATATTTGCTACTATTACAACAGTTTTACCTATACCCAGTTTCATCCCATGTACCTTCAGTTTTGCATTGCACTCTGCACCCTTTAAGTTCTTTCTCAGAGTCTGCCTGTAATGTCGCATCGTCTCCATACAGCAACTTTGATGATCTATCTCTTTTGACCTGTTTGCTAATGTAGTCTATCACTAGTGTGAACAGCAGTAAACTCAGAGCTGAAGCCTGATGCACACCCACTCCTATTGGAACCCTGCTGTAAGGTGGAACACTATTTATAATTAAGAAATTGGGTCCTTGGGATGTCATACCACTGCAGGACTGCCCGAATCAGCTTTCCTGGGACCTTGTCGTATGCTTTCTTCAAGTCAGGGAATACCCAGCTGGATGCTTTCCTCATTTCTAGCTTTTTCTCAAGTATCTGTCTCACTGCAAACATGAAGATGGTTGCCCTGTTCTGAAGCTAAACTGCTCATTTCCCATCTTACTTTCTACTACTCTGCTAATTTGTTTATTAATCAGAATTTGATACATCAGTTCTACCCAGAGTTATGAATGCCCCCCTTCATTCATGAACACTGGCAATATTATGCTTATTCTTCAGTCATCTGGGATACGTCTTTCTCTCCATATTGCTATGAGTATCATCAGGACCCATTTCTCCCCTATTTCATCTAACATCTTGATCATATCTGCTGTGACCTCATTTGAGCCTGCTGCTTTCCCTGGCTTCATTTTCCTTCGTGCTGTTCTTAATTCTTCTATGGTGGTCTTCTCCTCTTCTTTCACCATATGCTATGTCTGGGGCAGTACAGCTTCTGTGAGGTTTTCTTCATTCAGAAGATGCTGGAAGTACTCCTTCCATCTGTCTTTGATGTCCTGTGAACTGTAGAGCAAGTTGTTGCTGGCATCCCTTATAAAGGGTGTCTGACTATCCTATTTATCTTTCTGTCTTTGCCTTGCAGCCTGATAGAGATTCTTTGTGCCATCCAATGAGTCAATTTCCAGATGCTGGTAGAGTGCCTATGACTCCTGTCTTAGCCTCTTTGTTTGCCAACCAGTATTCCCTTGTAATGTGGTCTGTCTTTTTTATCTCCCACTTTTTCCTGCACTCCTTTTTTTTATGACTTCCTAGACTTCTGCATTCCACCACCAGCTTTCCTTATGTACCTTCTTTCCATACCTGGTTCAACCTCATATCTGTTCTGTAGCCATTACACATACTGTTTTGAGGTGCTACAATTCTTCTTCAACTCCACCTATTTCCTCTTCTTCTTGGGGTAGTAGAGCCCTGAGTAATTCCAGGAACTGTTGTGCTTTCTTTCTAGTCAACTTCCAGGTCTTTAGCCTGATCTCCGTTTGTCTATGGAGCCTTCTTTGACCACTGCTTGCAGCTGATTTTGGAAATAAGTGGTTTATACTGTGGGACAACTGTTTAACTGGGGATGACTTTGCCATTGCTGATTCGGCAACAGTGCCCTTTCCTTAACAGCAGGAAGTCTACCTGAGTTACATGTTGTCCACTTTTGTATGTTATCATTTGACTTTCTCTCTTTCTGAACCATGTGTTGGTTACCATCAAGCCATTTTCCAGAAAGAAGTCTAGAATGGCCTCTCCTTCCCACCCATGTGGTCACAAACAGTCCTCATATCCAGTCTGTCCCGATATGTGCATTCAGGTCACCCATTATCCACACCAATTCCTCTTGTCCTGCTTTCTGTAGTACATCCTGCAAATGCTGTCTGAATATACTCTTCTCCTAACTATGACAACCCTGCTGTAGGGTATAGGCTGAGATTATGAATCCTGCCCTAACCTTAAACTGGACTCTGATTGCCATGAGTCTGTGACTAACTCAGCTGACATCCCTCACTGTCTTCTGAAGCCTCTTCCTCACTACAATTCTCATACCATTTCTAGCCCATTCTCCTCTCAGGCAGTGGACTGTGGATCCCAAGCCAATTGGCTTTGCAGCACTGCCCTTCCATCTTGTGCCCTGGATACAAAGGATGTCCAGCCTCTTCTTCACCATCATGTCATCCAGGCTTTGTCCTGTCAGTGAACCTACACTGTGTGCAGCAATTCTTAACTCAAGTTTGGCAGGTTTATGGGTTTTACAACCAAGTTTCATTTGGTAACTGAAGCTGAGCAACTGAATACTAGCTAGTAGCATACTGACTCAGGGTTGCTGTTTTATTATGGGCACACATTGACCAATAGGGGCACATGTTCCCCTCCTGCTGTTAGCATTGGTCCCTGGAGTAGTGTCCTCATCCCCAGTTATAACCATCAAAAACCCCTCAGAGATACAGAGAGAACAGGAAAACTCCAAACAGGCATCGGCTGGTGGTTAGGATCAAGCCTTGCACTTTGTGCATGGGAGGTGAAGAAGACTTTAACCTTTATGCCAATTGGTCTAGTGTTCAACAATCTTAATTATTACATTTTGCTCATAATTCTCATTTGTCTCATAACTGTTCTACTAATGTAGCTCACATGCAGCTCAAAGGAGAATCTGCTATGCTACAATGATACCTAGATCCTTGTATTGATATACCCTTTGAAGCACATTATCAATATATTTAATATGTACTAGAATTTTTGGTTTCCTGAAATATATAATATTACATTTGTCTAGAATAAAATGTAATCCAATATTACTTGAGGTAATATCTGTTCCATAAAAAAATTAGTCAACACATAATCATTGTTATTATCATTGATAAAGCCTAATTTACTGTCTTTAGTATAATTTCTTATTCAGCCTTTGTTATTGGTAGGAACAGGGGAAAATACTAATGAAAAGTACTGAACCCAAGACACATCGGTATGGAACCCCAGTTTTTATCCTTAGGTAATCTGATTTATTTTCCAATTTATAACAGCTGCTTGCTCTCTGTCTGAAAGATGAGTCATGATCCAATTGATAATGTATGTATTTATCTTTAATTTGCATATTACATTATATATAGTTTGATGTGATAGCATATCAGAGGCCTCTACAAGGTCTATAAGCTAGCACCAGCTATTTATCTGTTATAATTAGCTATATGTATTTGATTATATAATTCTAACAAGTTTTTAAGAGTTGACTTGCCTCTAATTAATCTGTGTTGATTTGATATTAATGTGATTCATACAATGAGTCTGATTTATTAATTATATTATACACCTTTCTAAATAGTTTCTGAATATGGAAGTCAGACTTATTGGTCTATAGTTTGATACCAGTTCACTTCCACCCTTCTTATTGGTTGTCGTGACTTAAGAAATTGTCCATAGATAGTGAACAACAAAGTTGCACAGTAACTTGATGAAGGTAATTGTTAAAACTGGTAACAAAACCAGTTTTGTATTGTATATTAAGATTCCTGGAATCATATCTGGTTCAGTAGATGTATTTTTTTAATGTTATCTAAAGCTTTCTTTATAATACTATTAGAAACAGAAGGGCATGTTATCTCATACTTTCTATCCTTCATATCCTTATTAAAGGTAATGGATGCAAAATATTTATTGAATATAGTTATAATTTTCACAGCATCCATTATGGAAAAGTTCTTTATGGTTTCAGATGTTCAACCTGATTTTTTATACAAGTTTTATTAATATAATATATTTATAGGTTTATAGGTTCATATATAAGTACTAGGTTATCTGCCCAAAGGCATCTATCCCTCTAGCACATCCTATTTATCATTGTGGTGAGGTTTAGATCCCTAGAGTGTGTGGCTCTGAGGGATTTGTTTTTTTTTTTAGGTGGAGCATGTCCATCAATTCTGGGTTGGACATGGCCTTGTATGTCAGGCAGAGATAACCTCTGAGTAAGCGGTATGCAACCAAGTACAGCTGGAGTTTCTTCAGTCGGGCTGCATAGGACATCTGTCTGAGGCCAGTAATCCTCTTGGTGAGGCACTTCTGTGGTCTTTCCAGCTGTTGCAGGTGTCTTGTAAGGTACATCCCAAATGGGGCATTGTACTCTATGATGGGTCTGATGAGTGATGAGTAGAGGGGCACAATAACCTCTTTTGTTCTAGATGTGAACCCTTTTGTGATTAGGTGGGCCACATAGAAGGATTTTCAAACCACCTTGGCAATATGATTATCAAAGGATAGATTACTATCTACTTGGGTCCCCAGATCCCTTATTACATTTTCTGTGTTTAGGGGATTACAATATATGTGGTAGTTCGTGGGTACTTTGTTTTTTCCAAAGGAAATGACTATGCACATTTTGGCATTTAGCTTGAGGCCATGATTTTGACACCAGGTATCCGTCTCAGTGAGACCCTTCTGGAGGATGTCTGTATCAGCCAGAGTGTCAGTTATTACCCCCAGTTTGCAGTTGTTTGTGAACTTGATCAGCCATAGTCCTCCTGTGCTTTCCTGTATCTCTGAGAAGTATATACCGAACAGGAGGGGTCCCAGGACTGAGCCCTGGGGGATGCCACTTGTAACCAGTTTAGAGTCGGACCTAGAGCCTGCAACTCTCACTGTGTGGGTTCTATCCATGAGCCAATTGGCAACCCATCTCATGTCATAGGGGTTTATGTTCAGGCTGGTGAGCTTATCTATAATATCAGAATGGGGAATGGTGTTGAAAGCCTTTGCAAGGTCTAGGTAGGCTGTGTGGACCTCCTTTCACTCATCTAAAGCCTTGGTAACTGTCTCAAATAAGTCCACCAGATTTAGGAGGAATGATCTGCCCTTAACAAAGCCAAACTGGGTAGCGTCCAATGTTTGGAGGTTCCCAATGTCTCTGTTAATGAGGTCCATGATGATGTGCTTCATAGCCTTGTATACCAGGCTAGTCAGGCTTATAGAGGGGTAGTTCCCGGGGTCCGTTGTGGCTCCACATTTGTGGAGCGGGATAACTGTTGCTGTGCGTCACTCTATGGGTACATAGCCTGTAGAGAGGCTGAGTTTGAACAGTGTGTTTAGGTGAGGGGTTAGTTCATTTTGGAGCTCGTGTAAGACACAGCCTGGGACACCATCCGGTCCCATTGAAGCTGTGTTTTTGGCTTTGGATAGGGCTGTTTTAACCTGTGTGTCAGTGATTGCTGGGGTGCTACATTCTTCTGGTATGGTTATGGGCCTTTTAGGGGGTGAGAGGGGGGTGAAGTTTGCACTAAACCTTTCTGCCAGAAAGTTGGCAATATCATCAGTGTATTTTGTGCCATTCTGCAGTAACTCAGAGCAGATCTGAGAGTTTCCACTTAGGTTCTTGACATAGCTAAAGAACACTTTGTGGTTAGCTTTGGAGTCATTGGTAATTTTTATTTTGAAGCTAGCCTTGGATGATTTTATGAGGGATCATAGTGTCTTGCTGATACTGATCAGGGATGTCTTTCCTTCTTAGGATTTTACTCTTTTCTGTACTAGCTTCCTCCTTCTATTGTATAGCTTATTTATTGCAGGGGTCCGCCAGACTTGTTTCCTTTTCTTGGAGGAGTGAGTCTTGGTTTTGCTTGGGAGAGCGTGATCCATGCATTCTTCATTCTTCAAGGTGCTTATAGAGTGCCTTTGTAGGGGATTCAGCAGTTTGGATAGTGTTGTGCTTTAGCATGGGAGCTCTGAACCTTTCCAACTCGGTCTTAAGTAATGTGAAGTTTGCTTTTGAAATGTTTTTACAGTGGTTTCCTTGATTGTGGGTGGGGGCAGAATGTGGATATCCAGAGTGATTAGTCTATGGTCTGATCTAACCAGCGAGGAGATGACCTCCGGTGTAGAACTCCAGTCACCCATGTTGGTGATGACCAAGTCCAATATGTTGTCACCTCTGGGGGGGTGTTGACCAGTTGATCCAGGGCATTCGAATTTATAAATTCTAGGAAGCGTTGGGCAAGGGAGTTAGTACTTGAGTAGTTCTCTCAGTTAATGTTTGGGTAATTGAAATCACCGAATACTAGGGCATTTGGTAGGACCTTCATATTTTCCAATATCTCCAGAAATGTGAAATGGGGGTCCTGGGTCATGGTGGGTGATCTGTAGCAAGCTACAATTTGAATTGCAGTTTTGCCCATTGTTAGTTGCACATGGATGATCTCTGAGGCATTGTGCTGTGCCACTAACCTGGAGATGTGAGTATCCTTGATGAATATGGATACACCCCCGCCTTTTGTGTTTCGGTCTGGGTTCTTTGGCCGAAAAGTATGGTATGAGTTATAGCCTGGTAGTGCTGTGGTCTCTCTGGAGCCTTAAACCAGGTGTCTGTTACTGCACAGATATCGATGTTCTCCATACTGAGGAGTGCCTTGAGTGCATGCATTTTGAGGTTTAGACTTCTGGTGTTGAGTAGCATTACCCTCAGTTTTTGGCTACTTGTGCTATTTACGGTGGTGGGTTTGTCTTTTGATCCTTGACTAAAAAAGGCACTATGAGGGCGGCAAAAGCCTTGGCCAGTATTTGAAAGCCTAAGGGTGACAGGTGCAAACCATCTCTTGTGAAGGAACGTGGCTTGTCGAGCATGTCATTCCAGGTGGACAGATACTGGATCCACTTTGAATGACACCAGAAACTTAGCCAATTGTTGAAATTGATCATTTTTTCTTTATACTGTGGCATCATTCTTGCTGAGGGCAGGATGCTACTCAGGGTCAGGGTCATACCGGCCTGGGCTACGTAATCAGAGAGCTCTTCCATGTCTCTTTTCATGTAGTTCAGGAAGATACATCTCAGGTCATTCACACCAACATGGACAATGACCGAGTCATATTTGTACTTGTAATGGAGTGACCTGAGTGCTTGTGTTATGTGGCAGATCCAGGCATCCAACAGGCAGCTAACTGTAGCCTTCTACTTGTCCAGCCTAGTTAGTGAGACATCAGTGTACCTGACTATAGAGTTGCCTATTACTAGTGTGTTGGGTATGTTATTTTGCCTTAAGGGCTGTGATTGCGTGGCACACTGATTATGTGAAGTATGTGTTTCATGGTTTGTGATGGGGTGTAGAGGTTGCTTGGGTGTCTGCTTTGGATGTCTCTGTTGCTTTTGCAGATATTTATTTAGAGCTTCCGAGTATGTTTTCGTGTATTTTTGTGTGTTATTTGCCAGTGTTGGTTTTGTAGGTCTATGTGAGACTGGTGGTGTGTTGCAAGTATTTTCCTTCTCCTCTTGACTGTCAATTCCAGTCTTGTGTTGAGAGAGCTTTGCCTCCAGTTTGGCTGTATAATTGCATCTCTCACATATATTAGTGTTTGGTGGTAGGAGGAGAGGGTTGTCTGTGTACATGAGGCAGTTTTAACATTGCCTCAAAATGCCCAAATTCACCAGTTGGAGTGCAGAGTACACCTGAAACTGCCCTTTGGACATGCCTGAATAGGTAAAGTGAGCTGTTTTACTGATTGGCTGGTAGGGGCAAATAGAGAGCCTTGTCCTTCTGAACAGTATAGGGGGTCTACTGCTAGGGGTAATTAGTGCTTCCTATGAGTTTTGAGCAAGTGCTGGGCTATGAAATTAATGGTTTGAGTGCTTAAGTTGAAATTTTGTCTGGTTCCAAGGAAAAAATTGAAGAGTAGACTTCGTGGAGCCGGGAATAGTTTAACCCTAGCTAACCGGTGCTGCCCGGCTAGCAAAACCACGCAAATTTGGTTTTTATAGCAGGGAAATGAAAGTGATAGAAATTAGCCCAAAATGGCCAATAAACTACTAACTTCTGGGCTACAGCAAGCAAGGCGCACAAATTTCAGAAAGAAACAGATCAAATAAGCAAGCACAATAAGCCTTTAACCAGAAATTTCCAGCTCAGAAGGGCATAATCTAGCCTCTCCTCCCACAAGAGTGCAGACCACATACCTTCTTAATGTAAAATAACTGGCCTGAAGCCCAAGTGCTTAAACCAGAACTAATGCACTTTTAGAATAACAGGCACTGAGCCTTCAATCAGCAGTTCACAACTTAGAAGGATGTAAGCTACCTGTCCTGCCACAACAATGCAGTCCACAAACCTTCTTAATGTAAAACAAGTGGTCTGAAGCCCAAGTGCTTAAACCAAAATGCTTAGAATAACAGTTACAATTTAATCAGGCTACTACCAAGCAGTAATAACTGCAGCAGAATAAATAAAACTGAGTACTTTTAAGAAGAAGCGCAAGCAAAATAAGGTAATAAAGTGGGAAGAAACCCAATTACAGTAAAAGCAGATGAATAAAGTGCAATCATTTTTTATATAACAATAGAAAATGAGCAAACTCATTTAAACAAATTACCCAATTAACCAGTAAAAAAACTCAAAACTGAGCCCTGTTGCAGCAGTCTTCAATCTGACAAGTTCTAACCACACATTCATGCCACTAGGGTGCAGGGGAACCTTCTCCAAAAAAGATGGCCTGGATTAGTGCTCAAGTTATACAAACAAAGCTAGATTCAGCAGGCCTGAATCTAGTCTACGCTACAGCAGACAAGGTGCACCAATATCAGAAAAACAGTTCAAATAAGCAGACACAGTAAGCCTTTAACCAGAAATTCCCAGTTCAGAAGGGCAGAATCTAACCTCCCTCCCACAAGAGTGCAGACCACAAACCTTAATGTAAATTAACTGGCCTGGAGCCTAAGTGCTTAAACCAGAACTAATACACTTTTAGAATAACAGACACTGAGCCTTCAATCAGCAATTCCCAACTTAGAAGGATGTAAACTACCTGTACTGCCACAACAGTGCAGACCACAAACCTTCTTAATGTAAAACAACTGGTCTGAAGACCAAGTGCTTTAACCAAAAGACTTAGAATAACAGTTACAATGTAATCATTTAATCAGGCTACTACCAAGCAGTAATAAATCCAGCAGAATAAACACAATTAAGTACTTTTAAGAAAAGGCAAAAGTAAATAAGGTAATAAAGTAGGAAGAAACATAACTACAGTAAACGCAGATAAAGTGCAAAATTGTTTTTTTTATTTTTTTATTTTATATATATATATATATATATATGGATCTATCTTACTACGTCGACATGTCAAAACGCCGACAACAAAATCACCGACACCACATAACCGACATTTCACAAACACGAAACCTCACATGCCCGACACACCATAATCCCGACAAGCAACAAACAAAACAAATCCCCGGTCCAAAAAGCACACACACAACACAAGCACACCAAAATCCTTACAAACCAACACTAAACCTCACATACACAACTACCTACAACCTTAACCCAAACCCTAACCCTAAGGTCCGCCACTATCGCACACTCACCTAACCGCTCTAACCCTAACTCACTTAACCCTAACCCACAAACTATCACAGTCGACACTTACCTAGCCCCTAACCCTAACTCACTTAACCCGCTAACCCACAAACTATCACAGTCGCACACTTACCTAGCCCCTAACCCTAACTCACTTAACCCCCCTAACCCACAAACTATCACAGTCGCACACTTACCTAGCCCGCCACCTAACCCTCACTCACTTAACCCCTAACCCACAAACTATCACAGTCGACACTTACCTTACTCGCACCCTAACGTCCGTCACTACCGCATACATACACAGCCTTTTCCCATGTCGATGTTCTCAGCGTCGGGGTTTTGATCCGTCGGTCTTCTCCGTTTCGATCTTCTGGCGGTGTTCTCGCTGTCGGCGTTCTGACTTGTCGACGTAGTAAGATAGACCCATATATATATATATATATATATATATATAACAATAGAAAACAAGCAAACTGATTTAAACAAATTACCCAATTAACCAGTAAAAAACGTCAGAACTAAGCCCTGTTCCAGCTGTCTTCAATCAAACAAGTTCAGGGCCTAAGTGGGTATGCCTACTCAAATGTTCACTCTGTATTAGGTAGGATGAGCTAATAAGACTAGACTAGGATGGAGCTGGGATGGGGCTGAACAGATGGGAATGGTAGGAGTGTCTGAAATCAAAATATGATCTCACTGTACTCGGTTGAGTGAGCAAATGAGATGGGCCCAGGAGGAGTGTTCAAATGCAAATTTACAGGAGGGGCGATCAATTCCAAAGCCACCAAGATTAATACCACAACAAGAACAAGGAAGCAGGTAAATGCAGTACTATTTTTAACACAATATTCAATGAAACAATAAGACAGAAAAAATAAAATGCTGTACTATCATATAACACTGCAAGTTTGTACTTAGCTTGTAATAAAGTTGATGTAGGTATATAAAAGCTAACCAAGCAGTTGAAGTATGAAACTATTCAGCAGAAATAATTTCAGAGATAAGGGATAAGACTTTAAGGCACAGAGAAACCCTCTAGGCTAAAACTTCTACACCAAATATCAATGAAGAGAGAAGAATAAACAAACTAACTGCAGACAGAGAGAGAGCTCACAATTTTCAGTGAACAAATAAATAAGCAGATAAATGCAGTACTATTTTTAACACAATATTCAATGAAACAATAAGACAGAAAAAATAAAATGCAGTACTATCTTATAATACTGCAAGTTTGTACTTATCTCAGCTTGTAATAAAGTTGATGTGTTTATGCAAAAGCTAACCAAACAGCTCAAATATGCAACTATTCAACAGATTTTTATCTGTTATCTATGTCTTTTATCATTTTGTTTTGCTAGATTTTCCTCATATTTCACTTTGTTTACATACATTTTATATTTCAACTTCCTGTGAGATAGTTTGTTTTTGTGGCTGATGCAAGGCCATATTTTATGCTTCATGTGAAACATTTTCTTTTTCTTATATGTTCTAACTGTATCACATTCTGTCATTGGGAGTAGAAATTCCTTAGATTGCACTCTTTCTTAGATGCTGTAGGTGTGACAGCATTGTGTAGAATCTATTGAATCACTGTGTAACCATAGTCACTTTCTTTTACAGATTTACTTTACTGGATAATTGTTCATTGTCAAACATCTCGTTATTGAATATTTTAACAGACGTAATGTTTGTATTATGTGCTTCCAGATTAGACATTGAGTTATGATGCAAATCCAGGTTACTAAAACGTATAGCAGTCATGATGTTTGTGATACATTACAGTTAATCAGTAGCAATTATGCCTAGCATGCTGTTTCTTCTGGTACTCTCAGAAACAAGATGATTCAAGTTAAGATAATACAAGATGTTATGAATTTCTTTAGAGTATTTATTACAGATTGACACTTTATATCAGGATAACAAATCACATACCAGAAGATTTTTTTTCCTTCCGGAACCTCATCCGTACTATGGAAATATGCTGAATTATCAGATGAACTTAATAGTAACACAAAACTTTTTCAGTTTATGAATATAAGTGTTGCCTAAAATGTCAATTGTGATACATTTCACTATTCTGTTGATTTTTACAAAAAGAGATGTTAAAGAATTGTGAACGTATTGTGCAACATATTCCAAATGCAAGAGTGCCTCAAGGCTAGGCAGCTTTTTTATTTAGACTCCTAGTATTGAGCAGAGCCACTTTAATTTGATCTTGTTTTGATATTGATACATTTTCTATGTTAGAATGGTAATTAACTGAACTTGGCTGAAAAAGGTGCTACAGACACTATGGGGGCAACAAGTATGTAGAAGTCTTTATGCAAGAGGTGCAGATGATCCATTGTAAGACAAATAGCAAATGTAAACATCTTGTTTCATATTGGACCCCCTAGGAATGGCACCATTGTTTTAGCCAGCTAGTAAAAAACAATTATCTTTTCATTGTACCTAGGCAGCATCTCTGGATATGGAAGGATCTTGCTCAGTATCAGGGTCTTGCCTGCATTTTTTGACATACAATGAGAACTGAGATATGTGTCTTTACATCTCCCTCTGTTTTTTTTTTGCCCAAAATCACCCACTCTGTATGCACCTCTACCGCATTATAGTTATTTTTGTCTAGGGTAGGGGTCCTAAAAGCACTTCAGATGTCTGAAATACTGGCATGTGAAGAATAATTAACTGTCACCAAGTCTTTGCCCAGCCTGGTGTGTAGGTCATATGATTATCTACCTATAGGGACACCAATCAATAAAACATTTTTGTTTGTGGAGTGGTCTGGTGTACTGGAATTGAGACCCTTGTCTCATTGTGAATCTTTTCTAATGGTGAGACATGCACTGTCATGTTTCATTTTAATTTTTACTGAGACTAAATCCTTTTAGGCCTACAGGACTTAGGTAAGGATTTATTGACAGTGGTGTCAGCATATGACATTACTTTATGTGTCAAGGTTGTATGCACATTTTATGGTGTGTTAGTGAGAGGTTCACAACCTGAGGTATTTTTTAATAGTAAGGCCTGTATATCTCTCAAATATTTGTTCTTCTCATGATGAAAGTTATTTACATTTAGGAGTTCACTATCTGTCAGCATAAGACAATTGATATCCTGATTTATATATATGAGGACGGCAACAGAGTGGAAATAAGTAGTCTGAATTCCATATTGTGCAGTATAAAGTACAACCTGATTGATTTACAAAGTTTTAGTGTTGAAGTAAGAGAGACTTATGATCTACTGAGATAGTTTTTATTTAAGGGGTGGAAGGTGCATTTAGATATGTGTACCTATTTAAGTGTATGCATACTTTGAGTATATGTATGAATGTGATAGCACAGCTCAGCAGCATTACTTTACAATTTTGTGAAACTGTTTGGACTGGCTAAAAGCTAAGCTGATTCACGGTCGTGTTGATCTGTTTAGAGCAGTTTTTTCAAGGTTGTACAATGTAGTGCTGCTAGAAGATGATATGAGCTATGTTTAGGTTCTAGGTGCATTTCTGTGCATTATGCAGTTATACACAACTTGCTGCAACTTTATACAGCAAGAGTCTATTCACTGGTTGTATCTGGGCTAGATGTGTTATATTAGATAGAGTTACAAGTAAAAATGCCTCCATCTATAGATTTGCAGGCCCAATGTGCTAAGAGATTTTTGAGTAATTTAAATTAAATGGGAAAAGACCCAGTGTGCTAAGAACATTTTAGAGCAATTTAAATTGAATGGGAAAAAATTAAAGAGCCAGTGGAAAACAACTAAAGCTCTAACCAATAGTGTTTATCTTCCCAGAACTGCAGCAGTCACCCCTAGTCTTTCTCTGTGACTAATCAATAGAAACTCTATATGACTCACACTGGCTGTTTGCTGTACATTTGTAAAGTGAATAAAAGCAAAGCAAACAAATTTAGCAATACTGACTAAGCTCTTAATACAGAAAGAACTTAAAAAACAGTGCAAACTACCAGACAATTCAATTAACAATTGCAGCTTCAAATGTAGTGAAAAAACACAGAAAAAAATGCAGAAAATGACAGACCCACTCAAAACTGATTTAATTAGCTTAGCACAACACAGAACCCACTTAAAAAGCATTGCAAAAAGTAAAATGCCTTCAATTAATAGCTGTAACTTCAGATTCAGATAAAACACATTAAAATATAGAAAAATAAAAGGAACCACTCAAAACTGATTTAAATAGCTGGGTAACTAAGTGCAGTAGAATAAATGTATTTTCCCACTTTATGAATGTAAAATGGACTCAAAAACACCATTTTATTTGCTTTTAGTTTGTGCACAGGGCATTTAACTTCCAAGGATCTTAGAATTGTGAAAAAATGTGTTTGATTTGGAAGAGATTAGATTGGAATTACAAACATTGATAAGAATGTTTGAGATTATATTTTAGTTGTCTTCAGGTGATGGGAGAATTTGTAAAAAGGAATGCTAGATGTCTAAGAAAGATGGTTACTAAATGTTGTAGGGGATACTGGTACAAAGAATAGGAAAAGAAGTAATAGGAGGGGGAGGATGAAAAGGTATGTATAGGTTGTGCAGCTGAGATATAGAAAGTAGGAAATGTGAATTATTCAAGGAGGCTACAGCAGCTCTCAGTATAGATAATTATGATCAGATTGACTATCTTAACCTGTTTTTTATGTGTTTAGGACATGGATGCCAAGATATGCTACTGGTATCTATGTTCTTTATCACATAATTAAAGGTTATGATCAGAAACCTGAATTGCAGTCAAGGACTGAATTCATAAAATAACATATGTTTGAGTTGCAGATTTTGTATCTTTCAGAAACTGCAAATGAGCACACATCCTGTTTTTCTAGCTGCTTTCTAAGTTCGTGAGAGGAAGTGAGGGACATATTATTGGTATGGAAAACAAACATAAACAAATCTGTTTTTTATTCAGCTGATGTATTTACAAGTCAGCACTGGCAGATTTGACTGCATAGTGCAAAACCTCACCTTAACAAGTTATGCAGGTGGTGATTAACATTCGTTAATATTGAGTTTGTGATATACAAGTTCATAAATTATTTGTCTTTTTCCAAATGCTGGAGCATAATCATCATACTCCATGCACTACAAGAGAGAGTTCAGGACTATAGGGGAAGAGATATTTTTGGAGCAGAAGAAGAAGATTGTGAAATGGTAGAGTACTTAAGTGTTTGCTTTAACTGGAAGAGCTTGAAGAAAGTGCTGTGAAGGACAAAATCTGTCATTGAACATTTTTTGCAGTGAGTGGTGTGCAGTGATTATGTTCTAATACTGGTGAAAAGGCAAACTAGTTAAGCACTTCAAAAGTATGTTTAACCCTCCCCTAAGTGCCTCATTCAGAAATGAATGACAATATTGCATTTCTAGTCAGAAGTGAAACACATTAGCACTCCATGTTTGGCATAAACTGTAGCAACTGCTTGTCACAAGAGTAACAAGCAATGTGCTACAGTTTAAAGAGGGTAATCATTTAAAATGTAAGGATGCAGTAGAGCGAGTTCCACCATATTGAAAATGAATGGCCAAAATAATAGATTTACATATACCAAGTCCGAAATGCCATATCTCAGAATATTCCCTTTCTCCGAGATATAGCAAGCTTGGAGCTGCTATATATCAGTTTGGGGGGGGGGGGTTGTCCTCCTGCAAAAAAAAAAAAGTTCTAAGGAGAAGAGCACTTTTCAAAATTCACTCTTCTCCTGTGTTTTTCGGCCTTTTTTGTCATCTGATCAGCACTCAGCATTTCAAGTGCCAACATTTCAATAGGGAGCCTTTACAAAGTACAGAGGAGCATTTTCTTTGCTCCTGAAGTCAGCATCGATGAACATAAATATGGATATAGTTTGCTGCTTAAGTGAGGAGTGCCAGCTGGGGAAAGGCCTATTATTTTGATTCTCAACTTAAAATTGAGGGGGGGGGGCAAATTTGGGGATAGCATCAGATGCTGGAATAGTTAGTTACACCTCTAGCAAGTCATGTTACTGTAAATTATTTTTGTACATTATTAATAAAATTTTTGAGATCCTTTCCCCATGCAGCTATTAGAGACTACTAGAAAAAAGAACTCCTACAAAAACTTACCTAAGTATTTTCGAGATATACCTCAGAAATGAATAAAAGAATGAACAAAGTAAAATGATTTGCAAAAAGTAGGCGGACATAATCAGATGGAGACTTATTAGCTATTATTACAACTAATTAAATAAAAAAATGGATTATATTGACTTCAGTACTTGAAGTGAACAACTCTCCAAAGTATGAGATATTTATTTTATTATTAGTTTTTTCAAAGGCATTTATGATACTCACCATTCTGATGGCTTTATGTGCTCCTGGACTTTGGTTTCTTGTCACAGATTAGCAAAGTACAGCACTCCTCATTGATCAGACCACAAAACCCATTTGCTTCTGCTGTATTTATGTCATCATGACTATAGACCTCTGATTGATTTAATGTACCAGTACAGTTTCCTAATTCTCTATTTCTCCTGACATTTCTTATTTTACCTTCAGGTAATTCTTTAGTTAATGTCATTGATGGTACTACATACCCTATATAACAGGTTCCTTCCCACTCCATAGGAAGCCATTTATATGGTTTTGTACTGCAAATGTAGTATTCCTAGCTACTGTGATATTGCATCACTGACCCCTAATGGGTTTGATCCTGTCTGTTGTATACATACACTTCCTTTTGGAACAGTACTTACTTTTAAGGTCGGAACATCTACCTTCTCTGGTTTACCACAACTGTATTCCTGTTACAAAGTTTTAGCAAATATTTTAGATTACATTCTGTACTCTTAGGACCAATAGTCCAGTTAATTCCTTTACTTTGCTCTTTGGCTGTTTCTTGGCATACTTTCTGCAGGTCTTTAATCCATAATTGATGCTTTGCTTTTAACTTTAAAATACTGAACTGTTCCTGCAACTTGTACTTATGAATCAGTCCTGCACTATCAAGTGAACCATGTTTTAGCCCACATTGCCATATGTAGTTTCAGAAAATTTACTACATAAGCACTGTCACTCTCCCTTTGTGCTGACATGTATTTTGCAATTTTACTATTGCAAACCCAGTGAAGTACTTCCCATCCTTCCAGAAATGTGTACCATTCACATACACTGTAGGAATGCTTGACTAACTCCTTCAGTGATTTTGTTTATCTCACTGTCATTTAGCAAAGTCTTGATTGTAAAATGTAGAGTTTGAACTATAACCTCGAGAACATTGTGAAATACTCTGTCTATCTTAATCCCCAGTAAATCGCCAAAAGCTGTTTAATGCAATAATGATATACTTTTTTCTACGAGTCATTCTCCTGCTACAAAAATTAACCTGTGTTAACATAGTGTCCATTCCCTGAGATGCCTCTTATGGCCAAGACTCTAACACCACTGAGATTGTATCCTTCTCTACTGCTGCTTGAGAAACAAAAAGTAATTTACTGGTGGGCGCTGTCAGCTCCATTGCCTGTGCCGGCTTCTGCTTTAACGTTTTGAATGCTTTTTCCAGAATGTCCTTTGCCCTTTTCTGACAAGGAGTCCTCCTGTCAGTGTGATAATGGTCCCTAGAAATTTTACCTTTTATGACAAGAACTGCATTTTGTCTTTGTTTATTTTGAAACCTGCTTCTTGCGACTGTCTCAAAACTTTTCTCAGCTGTGATATGTATTCTTTCACAATCTCTGACTGTATTAGAATGTCATTAATATAATGAATAATCTTGTCATCTTTACTCACATTCTGTAAGGAATGTCCCTACTGTCTAATAAAAAATGACAAGACTATTCGGAAAACCCTGAGGTAATCTAATAATGACATACTGCAATGTTAAAAGTAAAAGCATTTTGTCATTTCCTTTTTTGAAGTGGTACTGCAAAAAAATGTGCTCAATCAATCACTGTAATATAATCCCTTGCACCGCCCACTGTAATCAGAACTTTTAATTGTTTTTGTTTTTACCTATAAGGTCTGAAATTCTTTTCCTATGGTATATTGTCATATACTTATTGGTTAACACTCAGTTAATTTTGACCCTCTGTGTTATCATCCTGCAACTTTTGCTTTTCCTTTTTGACTTTTTTCCCTGAGTCTCTTACCAAGAGAAAAAATGTTATGCTTAAAATATTTCTGCTGTCACTCATTACTCTCCCTGTCATTAGCTTATGAACACATTGCCCTAATGTGTCAGCAGTTTTTTCATAAATACACTTAATGTCACCTTGTACTTCTTTATTTTAAAATACATGTATAACTGCAATAAACTATTACTTTACTAAGAATACTGTCTTTAATTCAGTTTGCTGAGCTGATGTAATGAAATATGAACTGATCTAATTCTGAAACTTTACTTATCTGCCCTGTATACAAGTATAACATAAGAGTTGAAGCTGTGGCTTAATATTTATGATGCACATTTTTCATTCATGGGATCTGAACTTTTGACAGCACTGCCACTGTTAAAATGCAGCATTGGCTTTAAATTTTAAATTCTGCAAACTAGCAAAAAAGAAATCATTGCCAAATCTATAATTGTAAAACCTTTATTCTGTGAATTAACTTGACTGCCCTTTCTGGTATACCTTATACAACATAAATGTGTATGGTTACTCTTTTTTTTTTAACTGGCCACACCCAATATGTCTTTCTGAGCACATTAGCTGCATCAGCTAAACTGGAATTTAATTTATGTTTAACCCATAAATCTGCATGTTTCTGTCATAACCAATTTTTTTCAATGCTGTATATTTGTATAACATTCTACAAGCAATTTTTTACAAGTGTCATCTATGTGCACTACCATACATTTTGTAGCATACATCTATATTTATACCAGACTATGCTGTATTACATTTAACATCATTACTGGCTTGTTCATACCACTGATGCAATAATGTCCGATCTTTATCAGGAGTCTGGTTTAAGTCTATGGTCACAGAATGTGTGCATCTAGCACTTATGTCCTTGATGGTATCCATGTGATTTCAGAAATAGGCTTACCATTTTCAGAAGTGGCTAACAGGTGATCAATCTGTAAATAAGACTACAAACTGGAAACTACCTCTGTATTGAAAATGCTGGTGAACATCTCAGAGTAGATGCAAAGACGAAATCTCATTTCATCCACTTGGAAATTCCTGATACTTCGGAGCTGTTTAAGACTGATTGTATTGAGGATGGTGCCGGCAAAATATAAAATAGTGCTTATCATAGTACTTTTATGATATTTAAAAGGGTCTGAATTAGGCCTAGTCACTAATGTTAAATTGAAATTAACAGCAACAGGTCACACTGACAAGCTATACAACTGCATATTCATAATTGCTGACAAATGTATTGAAACAAGCCAACCAAACACTACTGTGAGATTATAAATAAACATATTAATTACAACACAGATCAATTATTGTCAGATACACTGCACTTCCTCAGTGGGCTCAGATTACAAAATATCCATCAAAAGGTATTCTACAAGCTAGATTGAGTGACCATTACTGTACACATACATTCTTTGCTTTCCCATAGTGAACTCATTTTGCCAGTCTTACATTCTTGTAAGCTAGAGAAACTAGTATACAGATGTGATCCATGTAGAAAATACACTCAGCAAGCACTACAACAAACACCTGTATACTACTTTCTGACTCACAATATACTGCATATGAGGAAAATCAGGTTATTTTTGATTTTTTGTACTTACCTGATTTTCCTTGTATGCAGTACATTGTGAGTCAGAAAGTAATATACGGACATGTTACATATATAAAACATAGTCACCAAGCAGTAGAACACACATAACAAGAGGAAATCAGGTTATTTATGATTTTTTTATGCACCTGATATTCCTTCTATAAAGAACATTGCAAATCAGAAAGTAATATATGGACATGCTCTGTATACAAAGCACAGTAACCAAGCATACTCCATACATAAAACCATAAAATCCTTTAAAAACACATTCAAAACCATAAATAGAAGCATTTGCCACTCTACCAGAGCATACAACATAGTAAAAATAGTGGGTCTATATTATGTGATTGACAAATCTCTTCTTCAAAAACATTATAATCGACACATATACAGGGAACACTGTAAATTGTGAATGGCCATGTCCTCACATTTTTTCCTCGGGGAAAAAATGTATGTGGCTGTAAAATAAAAAACAAACTTTAAAACACTAATTATGTGAGGGGCTTCACCCCCACACCCCCAGATGTGGGGGGCTGTGCCGCCCACACACCCCCTAACTAAATATACCAACTCCAACATTGCTCTACATTTAAGAAAAGGGTGATGCCCGATAACAGTCAACTGAATTTTTTCCCGAGAAAAAAATTTGAGGAAATGGCCATTCATGGTTTACAGCATTCACTGTATATGTGTCGATTATTATGTGGTCAAAGAAGAGATTCTTCAAACATAATATAGACCCAAAATAGTTACAGCCCCACAATTACGTACAGTGTCTATAACAAACATATTTTAACTCCAACTGCATAATAAAATATCTAGAATTCCTTACAATCTAAATAATAAAACAATAAACTAACTGAACTTGCATTAAAATAAAAGAAAAATGAAATAAACAATAAACTTGAACTAAAAGTCTAGAACTATTTTCTCTCAGAAAAAGTGGAATAATACAAAATAAAACATAAACATAAATAACAACAACAAAAATACAACAGACAACTAACACCATTGTCTGATAGCAATAACCCATGGCTGGGTGTGGGTAATGCTGGATTTACCCATGGTTGGCTTTATTTGGTCACTCGGGAATATGCCAACCATGGGTAAATCTAGCATTATCCACACACAGCCATGGGTTATTGCTATATTCACTTATAGGATTGCAGATTTTATATAATTATATCTAGTATTCACTTGCAAAATGTGTGGCTTATTCACATCTCAATACTTTATTAATGATTCAGCTGTAACTAGTTTATTTATCATTCAACTGCTTTTCAAGTTGAAAGTTCCATTCTCAGGCTGCATGTTGTTCTAGCAGCTTTCTCAGGGGCAAAGACAGCTCAAAAATTATTAGGTACAGTGTTATAAGACAGCCTCTTTGGGATCATTGTCTTGTCATGGTGAATGAGATCATGTATTTCAATGAAGCTATACCATGTTAGACCACCCAAGATGGGCAGATCATAACAGAGAGTTCAAACTAAACGTTGCCCATTGGAGACAGTAATGATAATATGCCTCAGTATTATCACCAAGAAAACAATATGTACAAATTGTTACTCAGAGATGAGACCACAGGGTAATGAAGGTGTTCAATATACTGCTCGGGAAGGCAAGGGTGAAGTTTGAGTAGTACTAGAAATATTGATGAAGATGGATTAAAGTCAAATGGACATCCATTTTCTAAGATGATCAGAGATGACAGCTAAGTCAGATGCTCCAAAACCTATACACCACTGGAACTGAGATCATAAGAACTATGAACCAAGGCAGCCTTGCCATGGTTAAGGAAAAGATAACAAGAACAAACACTGACATCTTGGCAAGTAGTGGACTAAAATGACTGCAATGGGTCATTTGACATCAAGTGATCATCATATCTGCTAATGTGGACAAGAAGTTTGCAAAATACATTGATTCTTTATGGTTCATAAAACTGTGTCAAAAGCAGTGCCCAGTTTCATCCAGATAAAAGTG
Source organism: Protopterus annectens (assembly GCF_019279795.1). Lineage (NCBI taxonomy): Eukaryota > Metazoa > Chordata > Ceratodontiformes > Protopteridae > Protopterus > Protopterus annectens. Next base: position 394,378,603 of record NC_056725.1, on the reverse strand, counting down.
ATAGAATGATTTCAATCAGACTCTTAGGTAAGCCTTGTAAAATTATAATGAAATAAGCTCATGCTGCAGCTGCAGATGCTGCAGTGGAGGAAGTTGACCAGTTTTATGAGGAGTTGCAGCAACTTCTAGAAATTATAGACAAAAAATAGATATTGCATTCATCACAAGGGATTGTAATGTAAACTTAGTAGTAAAAGTACAAAAAGTCTTTGTAAATATGATGATTAATAAAAGCAGCTCTTCTTCTATATCAAATCACTTACCACTTGCTACAAATGTAATAAAAAGCCTGCCAGTGTTAAACTACCACATATTAAGTGTTTCACCACTTTAGCTGTAACCTCAAATGCAATATTAGCCATAGCTACACTCTTCCACCAGCAGCACCTGCTGACTGTGACCCTTAACACCTTGTATCCAGGGCAGCCAACCTTTTGCCAAGCCTCACTTATGCCTCTATGACAAGTTCTTAGAATCATGGGAATTCCAGGTCACCTCATTTGCTTCCAATGGAATCTGAATACAGAACAAGAAGCAACAATTAAATCTTAATATGAAATAAACAACTGGTTCAAGAATTGTGAAGGAGTGCCACCCATTTGCATATTAATTCCTTACTTAATTAATTTATATACTAACTATATCATGTAGATGATACATATCTTGGGATGAAAGTTGCTGGATAAAACACTAATGACCTTAGGTATGCAGATGATTCTGCACTAAAGGTTAAAACTGAAGAAGAAGAATTGAAGAGCATGCCAATGAAGGTGAAAGAAGAAAATGCAAGAACTGATTTGGTACTCAATCAAAACAAAATATTTCATGTTTACCTATCAACTCTTTCCAAATAGATAAGGAACACATGGTGGCAGTGACAGGTATGATTATTCTGTGCTCAGTGATCTTTCCACATGGTGACATTCTTGTAAGAAAAGCTATGCAAATCTGGATTCAGTTTTAAAGAGAAACAAAAACATCACATTGTCATCAAATGTCCATATTTTTCAGCAATAAGGTATGGTGGCTAGAGTTGGCTATATCTCAGAAAATAAATTCTTTTAAATTGTTGTGAAGACAAAATCTTTTGAAAATTACTATGACTCAAGATGATCAAATAAAAAATACTAAGGAAAATAAACCCAGACTGATCAATGGATGGTCTAACAGTAAAACTAAAACTCAAATACTTTGGTCACATAATACAAAGACAGGATTCAGCAGAGACCACATTCATGATGGTTAAGGTTGATGGCAAAAAAAGTTAAACAGGATAATACAGACAACATTGCTGAAAAAAAATAATATAAATGTACAAGAACATAAACTACCACTTGTTGACAAACATGCCTGATATGCTAAAACCCTTGCAATCATAAGGGATGGATTTAAATAAAACACCAAACAAGAACAACAATGATGTTGCAGGATACTGCATCATTACTAGATGCTGTAACATCTTCTGGTCTTCTGGTGTTGATATTTGTGCAATTGCTCTAACCTTTTTTTATCAGTAATAAGTCCTACTGAAGTTATACTATGATGCCTGTATTTCGGGTCTATATCGTGATATCCGCATGTCCTCCCCGTGGTTAAGTGACGTTTAATGACATGCAGGTAGGTGCGTGCGTGAATGGGTGTGCCTTCGTTGAAGGCTGAGCATTGGGCTGGCACTTCAGCACCCTAAAAATCTACTGCCAATCATAAGCAGACCAGCGTTCTGCTTTGGCGACCCCTAACTGGGAAAAGCTGAAAGACAGTACTATCATAATGTCGAATATTAAGTTCAAAGCACTAAACTTCAAACTTGAAAGTTTGAAGTCTAAAAAATCGAAACATAGACCGGAGACCGCTATAGAGTGCAGGAAGGGAAGATTTCCCTTTACTGTACTGTAGTGCGATCTTGGAGTTGGCATATTTAAGTAGCGGGGGGTGCAGGGGGGCTTGCCCCCCTGCATAGAGTGTTTGTTTTGGGTTTTTTTTATTTGTTTTGGGTGTTGAGTGTTTTTTTTTTTTTGACATTCGAAGTTGTTAGATTTCGAACTTTCAGTTTCGAAGTTTAGTTCTTTGAACTTGTCAGCATTCGACAATCTGATATAGACCCTGTATTTCACAGTCTTCTCTTGTTATATATTTGTTCTAATTTAGTCTGAAATCCTACTATCCTGGTATATTTAGCAGCTGTAACACTCTCATGTCATGCTCTTCTTGTGTCTGACCCTTCAGTACCTTCCGACTCTTCTATTACCTGTGCAACAGATTTTTTAATACTTCTGATACTAAAGAAATAGCAGTGAAAATGCCATATATCCTCAGTTTTATATTAAATATACACAATTTGGAGATTTATTTTCCAAGCCTTTTCTGCCTAACCTCTAGTCTAGATAAAATACAATTTTCATTCTTTACATCACTTTTCCAGATGTATGCAGTGAGTAATGTTCATTTGTAATACATTTATTTAGAACTTGCTGAGCAGTTCAAATGTGAATAATTTTGCTTCAGAATAGTGATCATAATAGTCAACAGTTCTGTTTGCTAATCACCTTAATGACATACATAAGCATCTCACATGCTTTAGTTAATTCTCTTTCCAATCCTAAGAGTTATTGGCACCTCACCAGAAGTACATATCATTGGCATATCATCAGAATTTATCTGCATGAGATGTTCTCATGCTAAACGTCATAAGCTGGTAAATAACTATGCTTAATTATGCAGCATATCATTGGTATACCTCTGTACAATATCTGAGGTATGGCTATGATTGAAAGACTATTACTGTACACATTCATTCTTTGTTTTCCCACGGTGAAATCATTTTGCCAGTCTTACATTCTTCTAAGCTAGGTAACCACAAGTATTGTCAATATTTACTTTTTTTAAGTGTGACAGTTTCAGAAAGGATGTTGTAATTTTTATTTTTCCTTTATTTTTCCATTCACATATGAACAACCTTTGGCACATTGCCTCCATCCAAAGGCGAGATTATATTAACAATGTGCATGTAGCTGTCGATTTATTGTCATTTAACCACAATGTTTGAAACATGCATTCAAACAAATGATTGTGCTCTGCATTTGTGTCCAGTTTAAATCTGAATACTCCATTTATAAATCTCAGTATTCATTGCCAAATTTCTCACTTGTGTTATTATCTCACTGTTTGGAAGCATGTTCGGTTTTCATAATATCATCGCTTTTTACTCCAGTAGGGCTTGCCAGAAATGTTTTCTGACCCTGCTTATTTTCATATTTCTGCAAAATAACACGCAAATTCAACTCATCTGTCTTTCCTTAAAATATCTTCAAAAAATCTTTTCTAGTACAGATTCTTCACTTTTAAGGACATAATATCCTGTGATGTCACAATGGATTCTCATATGACACACATTTTTCATACTCATCAGTTTTACAACACAGTGTTGTTTTACTTATTCTTTTTGGGTGTGGATTTGACACAAATTATGTCTTACAACCATTCATTCATCATTAATGCCTGTGTACTAATAATTTTACATGATTTGCAGGTACTCAAAGCTTTTGGTTCAAATGGGTACTTTTCCTCTTAATAACCTGCTGCCCTTTCATGATTTCAGACATCAAAAACTATACAATTTTTTTTATTGATAAATGTCTGTGAATAGTGAAAAGGAAAGAAGCAATACGTTACCAATTTCAAACGGTATAGCTTTGTTCTTTAGCTCAGTAATACAGAAAGCTACTGTTTCTTCATGAAAATTGCTCCTATAAAGAAAAAAATGGTGAAAAAAAATCCAAATTCTATCGAACTCATACTAAATGTTCTCTTTATGTTGCTATTTTTTCTTTCTCTTCTTCAATTTCCTGAGAACAAAAAACACTATGGCATGCAGTAGACTACTCCTTGCCAAGCTTTTCATTTAATCTTTTCACAGTGAGGAGTAAATTAAATTTCTGGATCCAAGCATTCCAGCTTTCTTATAAATTTCATTAAAGTAAGAGAATTCCTGGTTGTTGCAGCTGAACCCATTTTCCAATGAGAAATATCAGTTTGTACTTCCAAACACATAAACACTTGAAAACAAATATATTTTTAACTGTTGCAGATATGGTTCTCCAGTTTGACATCATACAGTGTTTGTAGGTTTGTCACAATGGAAACAGCACAGAAACACTAAGAATATCCAGTTGAGGATGTGTTTTAATGGATATGTATACTAATAAATCTTTTAAAAATATCAATGCATAAAACATCAAAAATAAATGTTTGTCTAATTGGACTGAAAAAAAAATAATCAAGTGCTTTTTTTTCTAATCAATAATAAAAAAGAATTCAGACTTACTGTATGTTGCATGTTTAGCAGTTCCATTAAGGCTGGATTTATGAGTGCCTTGCAGGTCAAGCATAGGTCGCCCCTTAATAGTTAGTAGGAGACAGAGTAAAGGGATAGGGCTTTTAATATATCCACATAGGACATGTTGTACACACTCTGTATTTTCTTTGTGAGAAACCTCTGAGGTCACTCCAGCAGTTGCAAGTGCCTAGTCAATACAAGCCAAATGGTGCAGTGTGCTCTAATATTGGTCTAATGAGGGCTGATTATGGAGGGACTGTAATTTCCTAGATTTGTACGCTATACCTTATCTTATAAGTTGTGCCACATAGATGAATTGGGTTGGATCCAGTGTTTGGAAGTTTCCTATGTCATTATTTATCAGGCCCATGATTATTATTTCCATAGCCTTACATATGAGAATAGTCAAATGTATGGGTCTGTAATTTCCTGAGTCAGTAGATTGTCCTCCTTTATGCAGGGGGATGACTGTTGCCTCTACTGTATTGGGACAAAGCCAGTCTGGAGTCTGTGGTTAAACAGAGATCCTAACTGACCTGATAAGTCTTGACTTAAGATGTTTAAGAAGCAGCCTGGTATATTGTCAGGCCCCATTAAAGCCAGTTTTTAGCTTTAGAGAGTACAGTGGCAACCTGTTCTTTGGTAATAATTGGTGGTGGAGTGGTGGAGGGTATTTCTTTGGGGGAGAACTGAGGGTGACAAGGAGGTGAAATCTGTGCTGAATTTGTCAGACACCATATTTGCTATATCTTCTGTCTTAGTATGTGATGCCATCTACAAAAAATTCCACACATTGTTGGCTGTTGTCTTTAAAGGGGCTGTACCAGAGATTTTTTTTTATTCTGGTCTTTGTTTACATTTTCAGTCTGGCTTTCTGAGCATGTCCAAGCTTTGGCTGTGGAGGTTGGGGGAGGGGTGCTTACAGGAAGTTTCAGTTGTCTTAGTCAATTTCCATCTCAAATTACAGCTGTACTCACAACAACTCTCATTGTGTCATTCATTAGTTTCATCTGTGATTTTTTATCCTCAGAGAAAAGTAGCCTTTCAGGAATGTTATGACTTCACTTGCAACTACCTTACAGGAAAGCATATGAGCAATGCAAAGCTAAAATGTCAGTAAACAGAGTTTTCTGTTCATTTCATTTCATATTTTATTTTGTGTGGATTTCTGAATGCTAGCTAAGTGCTATGATGCTATACATGACTGCCACTTGGCCTGTAGAAAGCATCAGCATGTTGCAAGTTTTAAGGAGTAGTAGAAGCGGTCCTCTTTTCTTTTTTTTTCATGTTTTGTTTTTTGATCTGTGAATACTAGCCATGTGTAATGGTTTTCTAATGTGCTGTAAAAAAAACATAAGTGTGACACAAGCAATCGATTTGTTTTGAACAATGAATTCCAGTACAGCAACCTGTGATAGTTATACATATTAATTCTGAGATTGCTTTACTACAGACTAAGGGGACTACTTCAATGCACTGCTAAGCTTTAGTATGAATTCACTACACTGTACTCTTTTGACTATACTGCTCACAGCTACACTATGCAGAACAAATAAAAGAAATAAAGAGCTGCACAATTTTTTGCCAAGTTCATAAAAAGTAAACACTGAGAATCTTGCCTAACCACGCTCACAACAAACACACACAAAAATGTAATAACCTTATTTTTTCCCAGTGATCGGAGACTGAATGATCTGAGAGCAGCTGAATATTGTTAACTGTGTTCACCAGAAGGAATGAAAACAGGGCTGCATAAAGTAAACTGAAACCAGGAGTAGGGTTGATGAGGATGTGGTGCTATACATGCATTTGCGTGAACGACCGATGTGCGAACATAAATGTGTCGACAGCAGAACCCTAGAATTGCAGAATGTCGAAGCCGTGGATGTCAAACCCGAGATTACTGAATGCCGGTCAGGCGACTATTCCCCCCTCTTGACCCATGGTAGCACTTGTTGTGGCAGTTGTGTGATTGGGACTTTTGAATTTGACATTGCACATGACATTCTGAGCATTCAGACATACGAGATTCGACATTTAGGTTCGGCATTCCGAAGGATCAACCTTTGGTCGCACGACCAAATGCATGTAAACCAATGTGGTAAGTGGGTGGTGACAACTGGGAGGTATCAGGTCAAGTTTTTTTGGTCAGAATTTTAGACTTTAGTCCCTTTACAATTGCGGACATAACAGAAAAATGCCTTATGGTTATTCTTAAGTTTGGAGGCTTTTTTTACCTCAAAGTCTGCCTTCAGCGATTTGACTGTTTCTCTGATTCACTTGTTTAGACTAATATGGGACTTTTTGCTCTGTTGTGTACTTTCTCTCTTACTTCTAAACAGGATTTTCTTTCTTTTGTTGTTCAACCTATTAATTCCAGGAGTCCACCAGGGTGGCTTGTTTTTGCGGTTTAACCTGGGTTTATTTCAATCTGGTACTGCCATTTATATGCAGTTGCTTATATGGTCTTACAGGACTTTTCATACACCTCTGCATAGGTTTCTGTATTTTCTGGATTTGAAGGAGCTTTGACAATAGCTATGCTTCCCCTTTATAGAGGGTAATTTGCTTTAGAGAAGTTCTTAAAGTTTTTGGGTTAGTTGAAGGAACTAGTTTTGCCTTTATTTCAAGGAAGAGCACTTTGTGATCTGATCTTACCAACACTCTTCCATATTTGTGAGTACCACATCTAGGATATTTGTTTCCCTAGTGGGAGTGCAGACTAGCTGCTCCAGGACATTTGCATTTTTAAAGTCAAGAAATCTTTAGACCTGCATGTTAGTGTCATGTATGCCTCCCAGTTAATGGAAGGGAAGTTAAAATGGGCTGGATGGTAAATGATTCTAGTAACAACAGTTATGATGTGTGAGTTTCCTGCTCCTGGTTCATGGCAGGGGACCTGTAGCTAGCAAGAATATGATAATGGATTTCCCCATGGTTAGTTTGACATGGAGTAGCTCAAGCATGTCATATTGTTTAACCAGCATTAAGATGTGCTAATCCTTTAGTAGATAGATCCCCTTCCACCTTTTGTTCTTTCATGTTCAGTGGGTGGTCGTAATATATGAACGATGATATAGCCATGCACTGCCAGAGTGATTTGCATGGCTTTGAACCATGTTTTAGTAATTCCACAGATGGCAGCATTCTCTAGGGTGAGGAGAGCTTCTAGTAAATGCAGTTTCTTGTTGAGACTCTTAGCATTGATGAGTAGCACCTTCAGCTTGTCCTGCATAGCTTTTTTAATGCTTGAAGGTTTTTCTGCTTGGCAATGCCTAAAAGGGGCACTACACTAATGGATACTGTTTTGGCCAGTATCTGAAAGTCTAGAGGGGATAGATGAGGCTATCAAGCATGTCCTCTCAGGCTGACAAGTATTGGACCTATTTTAAATGACATCATTAGCTATGTCAACCATTTCCTACTGGTATTGTGGCATCCTCATTGGAGATGGTAGAATGCTGCTCAATGCTAGGCTCATACCTGCCTGTGACACATATTGTGAGAATTCAATTATTTCTCTCTTCATACAGTCCATGGAGGTACATCTCAGGCCATTCACATCCACAGAGACTATGACTGAGTCATACTGGTACTTAGGAGTAAGTGACATGAGTGCTTGTGTGATCTGGTGGATTCTGATCACTGACAGGCAATTAACTGTAATATACTTATCCATCCTGGTAAGAGGGACATCAGTGTCTATCACAATGGAGTCTCCTATGACCAGAATACTGAGTTGTGGTGTGCTTCGCCTTATGGGCTTGGTAGATAGGACACAATGAGATGTGGCTTTATATGTTGTGATGAGAATTTTCCTGTTTATGTGCATGCAGAGTTTCTGCAGGCTGCACCATTGAGGCCTTTGCAGTTTGGGTAGGTTACATGTGACCACCTCTGCATATGTGGATCTATGCATACGTGGTCTTTTGTGGGTGTGATGAGTAATGTGTGTGAGTTGCTGGCAATCTCTTTGTTGCTTTTTGTGTCTGTATGTGACAGTCTTGCCTCCAATGTCAATGTGTAACTATACCTCTCACATGCTGTATTTGTTTGATAATTAAGTGGTTGTTACATAAGGCAATGGCTACATTGTCTCAGGATGCCCATGTTCACCAAACTGGGTGCAGAGATACCACGAAAGTGCCCATCCATGGTTGCAGATCATTATGGCTATTTGCAAGGGATAGGATTGGTGAGTGTCCATAACTGGAAGAGGGAAAGGTGCTTATTTGGTGTAATCTGTGGCTAGCCAAAACGGTGAAGATGACCAGTGCCAAAACCAGATGTTCTCTGAGCAGCAATAGTCATGGGTGCTATAATAAGGTAAGGTAGACCAAAATAGTCCTAAATAAATGTGTAAATATTACTCACTATGTAGACTAGTTGCCCTGTGAAAAATGCAGGACTGAGTGAAAGTTCAGATGTGTTTTTAAATGGAAATTTCAGCTTCTGGTGACTGCGAGTATACAAGGCACCTATAACTGCTGGTATGCGAAGAGCATATGTGAGGCTTATATACAATTAGAAAAAAAAAAGCAAATTTTACACTATCTGTGTCTAAGGCCAAATAGGTAAGCACACAATAAGCTTTCTTCCAGCATTTCCCAGCTCAGAAATGTGAAATTAGCCATCTCCTGCCAAAAGAGAGCAAACTTTGAACCTTTTAATGTAAAATGACTGGTTTGGAGCCCAAGTGTTAAGGAACCACAAGCAGATGCCTAATACTAAGAAACACTCATCCGATTACAGCAGTTTGAACATGCAACTTTAAACTTTAAAGTAGTGTAAAAAAAGCAATAAATAGTACACTAAACTTTCACAGTATAATGAAAATAAGCAATGTTTCTAGATGCTTGCATCTGTACAGGGCACTGGCATGGTGAGCAGCTCAGTCCAAATATGCTGAATTTATATCAGCACTGGAAATACAGACTAGTGATACTGTAAGGGAAAGAAGTTTTTTGTTGTTTTTTTTTTTTTGAGATTGACACTTTGAACCATTTAGATACTCTGCCGGTTTAATACAAATAAGACATTGTCCTTTAATCACATAGCTGTTACAGAAGACAAGAAGGGAAATCTCAAACTAAAAGCAAGTCAAGATTATTTAAGGACATCTTCAGAACATTTTAAAATCATTCTGTGTCAGTCTGTCTTTTAATAGCAGTTTGGAAAACATACAAAATCCATTTCAAAGATATAGATGAATATTACTTCTCACATGAAAATGGTATGACAGTCAACATATTCTTAAAATAACAACACAAACAAGACAGTAATTTTATACCCTTTCCAAGTCCTTACCCTAACCCTAACCAACTCACCCTCGTATGCACAATGTTATCTAAAAAATTCACCATTAGTAAATAAAAGAATTACTTAGCTACATGTCAATGTTTTGACCATCAATATTTCAACACTGACACCTTTTAACCAAACATGTGCACCATATAAAAAAACTGGCAAAAGTATTTTCAACAATTATAATTAACATTACAATTAGCATAGCCATTTTAACCATCAAGTACCCCTGTAACTTACTGATAATTCCATCTACCCCATTAGTTTTTCAAGGTTATTCGGCTGATATGAAAGCACTAGTGATGTGCGAAGATTAGAGAGTGAGATAACTACTTGTTCCAGAAACACCTGCTTGTGATGGTGTCATATAGTATTACTTTCTTCTTGAACTCTTGGAAAGTGATGCTGTATCTCAAAAACTTATACAGACTATTTCAGATATATTCAGTTTGATTGGGAGTATGGAATTCAGGAACATACTATTAACTTCTTGGTTATTTTAGAGATGGGTTCCAGACAAATGAAGATATGTTGCAAAAGAGTATTGAACCTGGAAGTCCAAAATGAAAAGTATGAGCACCACTTAGCTGGATATAAACAACAGAAGGGGAAGAGAAGAATGGATGAATGCATTCTATTTATGAATGACATCTTGTGTATCATTGCACAGAGATTGCAACTTTTTATTTGCTTCTGTACTGGGTAATCAGCTAACCATAAGTTTTTAGGTTCTTCCTCCCATAGATACTGAAGTCCACAATTGGTACCATCTCCCTGAGTGGAGCTGCTCTGTCAAAGAAAAAGTGAACGAGTGTTAATGGGTTGCAGGCCAACATTCTCCTGGCAGAGGTTGTCATAGGTTGGGGGGGGGGGTACTTGGGCCTTCAAGATTAGATGCTGAATACAACCAGGAGTTGGCAGCACCACATATGCTGACATGTCTGCTGAGACGTCTCCTATGCCCTAGCAACAGACTACTGACGCTCAATTGTAGGCTTTGTCAGACAGTAAGAAGTGCCCTGCTGACAATGTACCAACCCTGGAACTTAGAGTAACCATGTCTCCTCGGTCCCTGCACATGCCCAGCAAAGGAAGATTCCATATCCTAGGCTCCACTGGGGTTGGACTAATGTTTGTCCAATGCCAGCATAGACCATTCCCCTGAGACAGGTGTGCCCATCCTCCTACCAGCTCTGACTGATTTTTATTTTATTTATTATTTATTTATTTACATTTGTTGACCGGGAGTGTCCGACTGGACGTACGTCCATTTTCAGCAGAGGCCCGGGGAGAAAAGCTCCACAGTTAAAATAAACAGACAGTAGTTACATTGGATTACATAGCGATTAACAATTTAACATAGCAATTAATTACAAACACATTTACAGATGAAGAACATAGTACATCAGTAGACAACTAGAATCTTTATCTGTGAAGTACATAACAGACATTAACAAATATTGCAATAAGAAGTTCCTGCTGTATGATGCTTGACATGCAAATCCGACTCGCATAAGATGAGCATCAGTCAAGTCTTTATTCTTGTATGTCACAGGGTTGGCATGTCAAACTTGTAACTGGTCATGGAGTAAGCATCAACTGTGAGTTTTGTACAGTTGCTGTAGACATTTTCAGTTTAGTAGTACTACCAGAGGAGAACCTGGCAAGTACAAATCTACTATAAAAGAGATTAGAGAGAACTGGTGATAAAGTAAGTTTAATTATGGAACCACATATTTAAGCATCATAAGCATCACATATGCTGACATGCATGCTGAGACTTCTCCTGTGCCCTAGCAACAGACTACTGACGCTCAATTGTAGGGTTTGTCAGACAATAAAATGTGCCCTGCTGACAATGTACCAACCCTGGAACTTAGAGTAACCACGTAATAAGACTCATCACACATGATTCTGTTTATTGTAGTGAGGCTCAATTGATATAGGGATCCATATCAGACATTGAATACTAAGCCAGGGTACCTTTTTGGCTGGGCTTATACAGGCCCCAGGGCCAATAGCCTAGTACCTACCTATGAACCTATAAGTAGGTAATAGATAAACCTGATAACAGGCTGCCTAATGTTTTATGGAACTTCTTCACTCTAGAGCATACATGGAGTTCTGAAAAACTCTGTTGTCATCTACTGTGCCCAAATGTTTAATGTAGGTGAAAAACGTAATGTGAGTTTTACTAGTAGTGGTAAATGCATTGTCAGAAGAGTGAATGAACAATACTGAATGCATTTAGAAAGAGAATTTTGTGACTCACTGCTCTGATTTAGGGAATTCCTTTTGTAGTTTGCTGTCGGCCAAAGAAAGATTTATGTTGGCAAAACAATAATGAGACATCCACATGTTGCACAATAGTAAGGTAGGAGCACAAGGTAGCACTAGAAAACTGACATATAAGGTGATCAACAGATGGCCCAGGATATAACCCGAAGATGTCTTTCTTAGTTGTGAAGGAACTCACAATGGATGATTCACATATGATTTTTGCAAGTACTGCTAGAACAGCAGAACCAGTTAAATGTACTGATATTTAGCCAGAAAAAGTGAATGCAGAGATGATGCAGTTGTGGATCATAGTATTCAATGTCCGATATGGATCCCTATATCAAGTGAGCCTCACTACAATAAACAGAATCATGTGTGATGAGTCTTATTACACTTTAATGCACTGGGGTGCTGTAAAGTATGAGTGTGAGTTACAACACAAGAATGAATGACAAGCTAAAATGATGAGTACCCATTAGTCAGCAACCACTCCACCCCTACCCAGGCTGACAAGCACACCCTACAGTTCTACAGCAGATAATTTTACATGCATTTTGCAGTGGGAGGGGAGTAAGAATATGCAGCAATGTATGCTACTGCAGGCATTACAGTATTTAGAAAAGGAGCATTCATGTCCCATGTTTATCTTACACTGGTAATTTTTGAAAATCTTTCATTATGAAGGGAACTGCTTGATAAGGTGAAAGCATGAATACCTTGATGATTTCTTCTTTGAAGGAATTCCCAAAATTATCATAGGAGTCTAGCATACACTTACTGTCTTGCATGGGAGAGTGGATATCCAATTTATCAGGTATGGAGATTGTTTATAAAAATGTTTCATCCATAGGGTCATAGGTGTTTATTAGAACAACAGCCACAAGGGCTATTTTAAGCCTAGCCATGCATCCCAAATCTCTGACAAGTTCTGATATCCTTGGCAGGTGCAGGGGCTTGGGAGACCAAACATTTACAAGAAGGGGCCTGGGAGATGAACCATTTACAGGATGTTCATCGTGTTACCCTGCTGCAGTCATCACACTTGGGTTATCCTGTCGTCAGGCGGTCCCACAGTCAGCCGGAATTTCAAAGTCTTGGTCCGGCGTCGGTTGCTGTCACCTCTTCCCTGACATCAGTGCACCAGGGGTATATATAATGCAACCAATGCCATTTTCTCCAGTCTTTCTTGCCGCACGGTGCCCGAAGCAGAAGCAGTTTGCAACTGCCGGTCGGCTGACTCCTGAGATTTTCGAATTCGAATTTCAGACCGAAGACTTCTATAAAGCTAAGTAACCCGTTGGGGAAACTTTTCTTGCCTCAGACCGATGTCAGAAAAAGTTAACAATTGTATTTCTTGTGGGAAGCAAATACCTCATAAGGATTTTCATTCTTATTGCATACCTTACCTAGGCCCAGACCATGACGTCACTACTTGTCGGTTTTGTGCTAGGTTTAATAAACGTACTATTAAAAGATGCTTTGATTTCGCACGACACTACTTTGGTAGGAAATTTAACTACACCATGCTGTCGGGGCAACCGACTACCGGCGTGCACAAAAAACGCAGGGATAAGGACCGACAACCCAGGCCTAAGCCAGATTCCGAGGCCTCGGCTGATCCGGTCTCCGGTCCTTCGGTCCTCAGTGAGGCTCCAACACAGCCTCTGACTACCACAGATCTGGAACCCGAGACCGCTACGGATATTCTGACGGAATGTACCAGGCCGATGCAGCCCTTTACTTCAGGCCCTTACGACGACTTTGCTTCAAAAGATGTCGGTGCTACAGAAACGCCATCGGTTTCTGAAGGCGTTTTCAGACCGACTCTCACCATTAAAATATTCTCTAAGTCGAAGACTCCTTCTAAATCTAAAAGTACTGCACTTCAGTCTCCTGTTCAAGGCCCCATGTCTAAAAAACAGATGCTCAAAATGGCTGAAGATTTGATTTCTTTAATCAGGGGTTCCTAGCCCCCTCCTGACAAAAGGCCTAGACAAGAGGAAGATTATGCATCCTCTGAGCAAATATCCATTTCTTCAGACTCCTCAGAGGACCAAGACTACTCCTTCTCTCCTTATGAAGATTCTGATGCTGAGGACTCTATTCCCTCAGCTTCTCCTCCAGAAGACTACTCCTTTGGGGAAACTTTACACAATATGAGGGAACATTTTCACTGGGAATGTCAGGACTACTCTGATTCAAATAAAAGGCTCAGAGACTTTCTTTTACTCCCCCAACACAGACCACTTGCCATCCCACCAGTTTTGGACATTGTGGATGATGTCTATTTAGAATCCAGTTTCAACCCTGACTCTCTACCTCTTGCTCCTGCTAAGCCTGACAGATACTATAGAGTGCCTGATTCCCACAAATTTCTTTACAAAAGCCCTGTAGTTGACACAGAGACTATCTCCCAGGGTCCCAAGGGGGCAAAGGCTTCTATGGCTAAAAACCCAGTACCTTCTGAGAGGGATTTCAGAGCACTAGACAGGTGGGGGGAAAAGGTTTATACCTCAGCCACACTAGCTATGAGGGCACTGAATTGTCAATTTCACATGCTTAAGTATCAGCAATTTCTAATCTCTCAGTTAAAGCAAAGAATAACCACTCTTCCTCAACAATCTGAATTGAAAGAAGTACAGGATCTGTTGCACGCCACTGAGCAGGTGGGCAAACATACCTTACAATGTGGGTTTGATTCTTTGGAGGCCTCCTGCAGTGCAGCGGTCACTGGGTCTGTTATACGTAGGCATGCTTGGTTAAAGGAACAAACTCTGCCTGATCATGTTAAAGCAAAACTACTAGATGCTCCCTTACAGCAGGATGTTCTTTTTGGAGTTAAAGTAGAAGAAGTTTTAAAGAAAATGGAAGACAAGGCAAAATCTATGCAGAGAGTCAAAGATTTCCTACAAGTACAACCCCCTCGCTTCAGCAGAAACTGGCCAACAAAAAATTGGTCCTTTCCAGCCACTGACAGACTACAGAGGGGTAAATACAGATGCCCAAGGGACAGAGGACAACCACAAGCCCAGTATAAACCTTGCCAATGGGGCACTACAACACAAAAGGGAGGATAAGACAGGTCTCAATCCACCAGAAGGCAAACTCAATGACTTGCAACTCATCTGGCCAAGCAATACTCTCTTTACAGCTCCCTTGGCGGGAAAACTCACACTTTTTGCAGACAACTGGCACATTGTCACAAAGGACAAATGGGTCCTAGACATAATTTTACGAGGATACAGATTCCACTTTCAAACCTTGCCAATGAAAAGAGGAATGCCAAGCCTGCCACAAAATCAATGGGCAGAGGCACAAAAGCAAATTACAGCTCTCATGGACATGAGAGCCATTCAACTGGTACCTACTCGAGAGCAAGGCCAAGGATTTTACTCAAGACTCTTTCTAGTGCCCAGAAAGGACAATGCCTGGAGACCAATTCTGGACCTTTCAATTCTAAACACTTACTTGCAAGTACCCAAATTCAAGATGCTAACAGCAGCTACTTCCCATGTTGGGCAAGGAAGCATGGCTAGTAACGTTGGACCTCAAGGAGGCATACCTGCATGTCCCTATCAGACAAAGTTGCAGAAGATACCTCCGTTTTATTGCAGGTTCAACCCATTACCAATTCTCTGCACTGCCATTTGGCTTATCTACTGCGCCCAGAGTTTTCACAAAATGCCTGGCACCAGTAATTGCATACTGCAGACAAAGAGGAATTCAAATATATGCATACCTGGGCGACTGCCTCATCCAAGCAGAAAGCAAAGACATTCTCTTACATCATCTGGCCTTTGTAAAGCATCTACTAAACTGCCCGGGGTACACAGTAAACAAAAAGAAGTCAAAACTAGTACCCTCACAAAAAATGACATCCCTGGGTGCCAGCTTGAATACAATGGCTCCGAAGGCTTATCTTACACCAGACAAGCAACTACAACTAACTCAATATTTCAAGACAATGACAACAAAGACCCAATTAACTGCAAGAAAAATTCTGCAGGATTTGGGCTTCATGGCATCTTGCATACTAATAATACCATTTGCAAAGCTGCATATGAGGAAATTACAGTGGTACCTAAAAAGAGTATGGTCTCAACACAGCCACAGCTTGGACACAATGATATCTCTCATTCCCTGCCTACAACAGGAATTTCTATGGTGGTCACAGGCATGTCACCTCAACAAGGGTCAGCCTTTCACCTTGCCCCCAGCCAGGCAAACTATCACAACAGATGCTTCAGACTACGCCTGGGGGGGCACACATGGCAGGACAATGCATTCAAGGCCTATGGGCTGCAGATCAAAGAAATCTGCACATAAATCAAAAAGAGATGCTAGCTGTACAGAAAGCTCTGACAGCCTTCAAGGATCTATTACATCCAGGACAACTTGCAATAAAGACGGACAACACCACAGTAATGTGGTACATAAACAAACAAGGGGGTACACATTCCTACCCTCTATGCAGGCAAGCAATGATCTTATGGAACACAGCTCTGGCCTACCAAGTCCAGTTACAAGCTCAATTCCTGCCAGGGCAGAAGAACACATTGGCAGATGACCTCACCAGAAACATCAAGGATCCCCACGAGTGGAAACTAGATCCACAAATATTTGCAATGATTACTCAAAAATTGGGCCTTCCAAACATAGACCTGTTTGCCAGTCCTCAAAACTATCAACTGACAAAATTTTGTACAAGGACATTTCACCACCAAGCTTGGAAAGTGAACGCTCTCTCTTTCAGTTTGAAAAACCTGACAGTATATGCCTTCCCTCCATTGCCTCTCCTCACAAAGGTTCTTTTGAAAGTCAAAAAGGAGAGACCACGACTGATTCTCATAGCCCCAGAATGGCCACGCCAGCACTGGTATCCGCTATTGAAAAATATGGCCCACAGCCCACCATGGATATTGCCTCAAATCCCCCATTTGCTCACACAACAAAACAATCAGATTCTTCACAGCCAGCTCAAAACTTTAAATCTGGCTGCATGGCAAATCAACTAAACATCCAACCAGCTCCTCTTTCACAAGCAGTTCTGGATGTTATTCTGGAAGCCAGGAGGCCAAGCACCAGGAAGGCTTATTCGGACAAATGGAAACGGTTTTGTTCCTGGAACCAAGCTAAAGGCCAAGACACAATTCAGCCTCACATTCTACAGTATTTAGCTGAGATGTTGCACAAAGGACTTTCCTTTTTCTCAATTAAAATCCATGCTTCAGCTATTTCAGCTCACTACAACATGGATCCACCTTTATTTTCACATCCTCTTCTAAGGTAGTTCCTCAGAGGGGCAAAAAACATTAGACCACCCAGGAGAGCTCCTACACCAACATGGGACCTCAGTTTTGTTCTGGAAAAACTAACGCTACCTCCCTTTGAACCAGCTTTCTCTGCAGATCTTCAGTTCCTATCATGGAATACTGCCCTGCTCCTAGCAATAACTTCAGCTAGAAGAGTCTCAGAGCTACAGCCACTAAATGCAGTGGAACCTTTCCTCATTTTTCATCAAGACAGAGTTTCTCTATGAACTAATCCTTCTTTTATGCTTAAGGTGGTTTCTAGTGTAGCTTTAAATCAAACCATCCACTTACCCACCTTCTTCCCAATCCACAAAACAAAGGTGAGAGACTCCTACATTCCTTGGAAATTCACAGGCAGCTTCGTTACTACTTGGACAAAACTAAGGCTTTCAGAAAATCTGACCAGCTCTTGGTATCCTATGCTACAGCTTCCCAAGGGAAGGCTATATCAAAGCAAACCATTTCTAAATGGATAGGTCATTGCATATGTTTCTGCTATACCCATCATGGGAAACCAGTTCCTGCTACCATCAGATCCCACTCTACCAGGGCAACAGCTACCTCTACAGCCTTTATCAGGGGGGTTCCAACCAAGGAAATTTTAGAAGCTGCAACTTGGAGTTCAGTACACACCTTTACCAAACACTATCACTTACCTCTTTACTCTAAGTCCAGGACGGGCTTCACCACTGCAGTTCACAGGGCCTTATTGCCTCCACCAACCCTCTATGATACCTCCCCCCTACCTTTGCTTTGGGATTCAACCCAAGTGTGATGACTGCAGCAGTTTAACACGATGAACATAGTACAGTTTTGTACCTACCATAAATGTAGATGTTCGAGTGTTCACCCTGCTGCAGTCCAGGTTACCCCCCCTCCATCCCCTCTGATCTACTGGCTAAATCTCTTCTATGCCTTACTGATGTATTTGCTTATAGCTGAAGGGATTTTGTGTTTGTGCAGTGGTTACTCCATTTGGTACTAATTTCTGACCACCTTTTTGGGGGCACCTGACATCTGGGGCAAGAAAAACTGAAGAAAATGGCATTGGTTGCATTATATATACCCCTGGCACACTGATGTCAGGGAAGAGGTGACAGCAACCGACGCCGGACCAAGACTTTGGAATTCTGGCTGACTGGGGACTGCCTGACGACAGGATAATCCAAGTGTGATGACTGCAGCAGGGTGAACACTCGAACATCTACATTTATGGTAGGTACAAAACTGTACTTTGCCTGTGTTCATTAAAGACATAGGTGCCAAACCAGGGATAAATGTCCTGTTCCCCATCCTGTTGTCCAAGTTGCACTTGAATTGAGTTAGAGAGGAACTCTGTTTCACATGGATGGGAGTCTGTTCCTGAGAAGAGGTATTCTCTGTGATACAGGTCCTATTTATATCACAGGCAATGTTTAAGCCTTTAGAACAGTTAATTCTGGAGCTGTTTGTTTTGTAAATATGCAGGAGGTCCATCAGAGTGGGGCCTGACAATGCCCTGTATGCTAGGCATAGATCTCCCCTCAAAAGCTTGTAGGACACATAACACAGGGATAGGGCCTTGAGACAGTCTGCATAGGACATATTACTTATGCCCTGTATTCTTTTGGTAAGGAATATCTGTGGAAGTTCCAGTTGTTGGATATGCCTGGTTAGGTACATAACAAAGGAGGCATTATACTCAATAATAGGTCAAATAAATTAGCTCTACATATATCAAGATTATTTTTTTATTTTTAGTTATTTATTTATTTTATTTAACATTTGTTGTGACGCTGTCACCCGAGATGGGGCTCGAGCCCACAATCCCTGGGTTAGGATGCCAATGCCTTATTCATTAGGTCACTCAGGCTTGATTCGGTCTGCTTGGTGAACTCTCCTTAGAGGTAATGGACCAGGCTAGCAGTTTTATGTCAGGGGATAGGCCTATGCTGGGTGCTGATCAAAGAGCATTCAGTGGCTTTCCTATGCAAAATTTTTATCCACAGTGATTCATGTTAAAATGCACTGGGAAAATGATCATCTTTCACAGTATTGTGCAGATGTTAAAAATGATTTTTGTAACTGAATGAGAGACTCAGGGGAAATATGTGCTTTGCCACAATATGATGTTGCTTCACCTTAAGTAGATGAGATACCTTTGTTTTTTATTGTTGGTACAACTAGTGAAAAAATCATTGCAATATTTCCACATTTGATGCCCCCTATTACCACCACCACTAAGATACATCTGCCAAGATGCTGCAATGTAAAACATTTCTCTCTTTGCAGATGTCACTATAAATTGTCTAGGGATATGGATATTTGTAAAACTTATCACCACTATTTGGTACACTTTCTTTATTATGGGTTATGCAGATTTGATCAATAATGTTAGAAGGATGGACAGAGCACTGATTCGTAATATAGTTGCTGCCCAACAGAAAGAGGTTCTTCAGTTCAGTTCTTGAATGATGTACCTTCTATATCGAATGTGAATGTACTCACTGTGTCTGAATAGGTTTTCTTCAGGTGCACCAGTTTTGTTCTGTTGCCCAAAGACATGAAGCAGATAAATCAACCTTCTCCAACCTGCCCATAAGTACATAAGTACATCTGCATAGTGTGTGTGAATTTCAATGTCTTGCTCCAATTTCTGTTTGAATTATCTCCAGTGTACCCATGATTCTTAATGCAATATAGTGGTTTATCAGAAAATGTATTTATATATGTATGTATGGATGAATAGCTGGATATTAGAAGGAAGAAGACAAACATTTCCAAGTCTCATCCTTCCCGACTGGCTCCCAGCACCAAAAATGTGAGCTTTCCTACATTGTTTTCTGTTGTTCAAGTCAGACTATCCAGCACCCTCCACATTACCAAAAACACTTAAGAATTTTGTTCTCTGTTTAGGCAGTCCAATTTAGTGACAAATAAAATAGGACCTCAGACTTCTAAGATGACTATCACACCAGCTGATGCATTAATAATTCAGAGCACTATATTGTCCATTGTTAACTCTTTATTCCTAACTGCAATTCATAACACTTATGAAATGGTAATTTTATCCATCAAATCCCTTACCTACTGGATTTTTAACCTTCCCACTCAGGGAGTGATAAGGTTATGTCTTGTCAAAGGTTAATGATATATATTTCCATTTCACAACAAAATTCAGATATGGCAGGACATTAAATATATCTACTTTAAAACCATTAAAATGTTTTCATTAAATTCAGAAATTCATTAAACAAAACGTTCCGTTCAGGAAAAGTGTAGCTGCTCCTGCACAGAATATGGCTGCCGAGCGATTCAGGAAAGAGCTGATCTGACGTGCACAAGCTGGACAACACTGTTCCTGCACAGAAAGCCATGCAGAATGCTAATGACCTTATTTGCTGGTGAAAACCATGCAAATGAGGTGCATTAGTGATTCAGGAAGCAGGCAGGCATCCTTGCAGGAACAGTGTTAGTTGCAAAAATGTGTTTGGTTACTAACTGAACACATTTCTGCAAATAACAAAACGGAGGCATGACAGCTCAACTAAAAGCATGTATTATAAAGTTTAGTCATGTCAATGGTTAAATTCCCAAAATTATCATAGGAGTCTAGCATACACTTACTGTCTTGCATGGGAGAGTGGATATCCAATTTATCAGGTATTGAGATTGTTTATAAAAATGTTTCATCCATAGGGTCATAGGTGTTTATTAGAACAACAACCACAAGCGCTTTTTTAAGCCTAGCCATGCATCCAAACCTCTGACAAGTTCTAATATCCTTAGCAGGTGCAGGGGCTTTGGAGACCAAACATTTACAAGAAGGGGCCTGGGAGATGAACCATTTACAGGTTGCCTGTGTTCATTAGAGACATAGGTGCCACACCAGGGATAGATGTCCTGTTCCCCATCCAATTGTCCAAGTTGCACTTGAATTGAGTTAGAGAGGAACTCTGTTTCACATGAATGGGAGTCTGTTCCCGAGAAGAGGTATTCTCTATGATACAGGTCCTATTTATATCACAGGCAATGTTTAAGCCTTTAAACAGTTAATTCTGGAGCTGTTTGTTTTTTAAATACGCAGGACAAAAAAATGGAAATAGTAGGACTGTTTACATTTATGCAGTGGGTTTGTGTGTTGCACCTTGGGGCTTAAAAGGGGCAGACATGGGAAGGGGGTGTCAATTTGGGAGAGATAGGCGAAGGCTGCCAGCTTAGTCAAATAGAATTTGATATATAATTCTGGCATTTGTAAGTAAATGTAAAATACAGACATGTTTCTTGAGTGTAAAGAATACTATGAAATGTGGAACTACAAAATATGTGACAACATTGCACTCTACTGGCCAGGGAAGCATGTTGTGACCCTTTCATATTAGAATTCGGCTCCAGTGTGGCTGGATGAAGGTTTCATGCCCATTGTGTTAATGCTAAAGTTTATGACAAGAATTTAGATGTGGAATGTGCTTTATTGCTTTAGTTTCTGTTAGAATATACATGTGGAATGTCTTCTATTGTTGTAAGTTTCTGTGCAGGTGTTAGATTGCTAAATAATGCAGTTTGTGGCCTGAGAACTCAGACCAGGTGTTAAGATGATGCAATATGAATACTGGGAAAACCTAAGTGTCCAAAATGATGTAATTTGGGAAGGCCTTAGAGACACGTTTGTTAGTAATGTTTAAATACTATTTCTCACAAGAGACTGGGGAGCATTTTGATCTTGATATCCAACTTATCAGCACTCTGCCTTGTGCTCACATGTAAGTTTTAGCACTGGGATTTCTTGTAGGAATAGTTAAAGCTAGTAAACATTAATTAGAATTGTCTTTGAAATCAGACTTGTCCTTCTGTGTTCTTTTAAGTTTCTGTGTGATCTCTGAACTCTTAGATATCTCTGTGGTGTAGTAGTCTTGTCTTGTGTTTTAATTATTTATTATTAAATATTTTTAAAACCTTCTACCTGTGTCTGGTTTGTGTAGAGATAAGCTCTAGAGTACATTGCATATTTATAGAGTTTACTGTAATAGGCCACTCTGATAAGCCTTAGATTGTATAGTCACATTACCATTGGATAATAATATTGCACAGTAATAACTGGACACCCTTTTAAGGGCCTTTTAATAGCTGATATTATTAGTTGGGTGATGGCAGTAATTACTACCATATGGTCTGGGTAAAGGGGCACAGCTGGAGAATCTGTGTCAGCCTTTCCCAGGAGTGTCTGTGTGGTTGTATAACCTCTTCTCAAAGCGTGTGTGTGTGGTGTGTCAGCTACTTGGGCAAGGACACGAAGCACTGGTTGGACTGAGAGGGTACTGGAGGTTTTAGCTTGCCCAGCTAGGCTGAGACCTGTACACTATAGCTGTGCTAGTGGGGAGTCTTATTGGGGACCTGGTGAGCAAGGGAGCAACCAGTCCCAGACCCAGACTGACTGTGATCTCTGCGTGCACTTAAAGGAAATTGTACTTTACTGTGTGTATTAGTTATCCTTTCCTCTTCTATGAGATGACTTCCCTTGTGTTAGTGGTGAGGATTGAAGCTCCTTGATTGCTGGGCCAGGGCATGGTCATCACAAGTAGTTTGCAGTGGTTGGATTTACTTCACATACTAACTGGCTTGTAGTGGTGTGGGTAAAGCAAATTCCTGTAGCTTATACAGTGATCTCTAAAAGTGTTTTGTATCTAAAATAGCCATGCAGTGTATACTCAGAGTTCAGATCACAGTTGTTTATTTATTTGTTTGTTAGCTTAGTGTTAGTCAGTGTGAGCAGGCAGCATGTCAGCAGAAGAGTATAGAAAGCTGACGAGGAGCCAGCTGGCGGAGATGTGCCAGGCTTGAGGACTGGTACATGGAAAGCTGACTAAAGCAGACCGGATGACCTGATGAAAGCCTTGGTTACAGGTGCATCAGAAAACAGCAGCCTGGAAGACAATCAGACTGACAGTGGAAATACAATATCCTCGGAGAATGGACAGCTCAACATTTCTGCAGTGGACTTAAAAATCTAGCTGGAGCTAAAGAGACTTGAGTTGGAGGCCAGGTGTATGGAACTAGAAGCAGCTGAGAAAATGAGGAGTCTACAAGCTGAGGAAAATAAATGGCAGAGGAGGCATGAGAGGGAAATGCTGACTCTTCACCAGAGTCATGGAGATAATGGGGAAGGGAGTAACCGGACCCCAGAAGCACAAAAGGTCAGTAAATTTCTTCCACAGTTTAAAGAGGTTGATGATTTTGATTGCTGCATTCATATGTTTGAGAGGGTATGTAAACAGTATGATGTTGATCAAAGGCTCTGGATATGGTTCCTGACCCACTTACTCCATGCTAAAGCTGTAACTTCTTTAGCAAAAATGCATGACACTGACTGTTTTGATTATACTGCTGTAAAAAGACATTTATTAGAATGTTTTAAGCTAACACCTGAAATGCATAGGAAAAAGTTTTGTGAGCATAGACGCAAGGCAGATGAAAATGTATGTGAATATGCTGTTAGAGCACTTATTTTCATAGCTGGGTGAGTGGATGTCAGGTCACTACTTCTGAAGGGCTGGCAGAACTTTTGGTAAGAGAACAAGCCCTTAGCACTTTGTCTGAGGACATGAGGATCTGGTTAGCTGATAGACAGTTTGCTACTTCAGAGGAGTTGGGGAAGAAGGGAGACCTATACCTAGCCAGCAGGGCAGCCCTACACAGGAAGGGGACCCCCATTACTGCTCATGGGTCTAAACGAACCCATGATGGGCAGCACAGACTGCCCCAACAGAATCTGCCAGTAGCAGGGGAAGCCACTAGTCCAGGTACATGTCCAGGAGCCAGGGATAAATGTTTTGAATGTAACCAGTGGGGCCATGTGGCATACAGATGTCCACAGAGGCAAGGTGAGGAATGAAAAGTGAAAGAGCCAGTAAGTTGAAAGACAAAATGCCAACAGTAGGTTGTCTTGAGACAACAGGGGTATGGAACTACCATCCTGCAGATGTCCTTAGAGGGAAGGATTTGGATGAGGCAGTATTATGTACTTATGCAGTTACATGCAGTGAGGCTAGGAGACAAGTATGTGAGTCTGGTAGCCTGGGGGAGACCCAGACAGACTGCATACCTGCAGCCAGGACTGCTGATGTGGTTACTTCAGGGAGTGAGCTACGATGTAGCAGTGAGACTGAATGTCAGCCACAGCTGCTTGTGGGTACTGATGTTCCCTTCGACAGGGTAACTGCAAAGGTAGAGGTAAGTAGTAGTACCCAGGCTGACAGTGAGGCACCGCTGTCAGAGGATGCCAGACTCCCTGTGGAAGGGGAGCTGCGAAGGGTTACAAGGAGAGACTTGAGACAGGCTCAGCTGTCAAACCCTACATTGCAAGGCCTGAGGCAGGTAGCTAGTGAGGCACCTTCTTCTCAAAGGAAGGGGGGAATCTGTATTCTGGGACAAAGGGTTACTATACAGAAATTGGACCACTGAGGGAGGAATAGAACGTGAGAGAATACAGCAGATAGTAGTGCCTAGAGCTTACCATCTGGCGCTTCTAGCAATAGCCCATAATATTCCCTTTGCAGGTCATATAGACATAAAACATACAAAGAGGTGTATTATGCAATACTTCTATTGGCCTGGAATTTCCAGAGATGTAACAGGGTACTGCATGACCTGTGAGCAGTGCCAAAAGGTAGGCAAGGCAGGAGATAAGGTGAGAGCTCCTTTGATGCCCTTGCCTGTGATTGAGGAGCCATATCAGAGGGTAGCTATGGATATTGTGGGTCCTCTGAGTACCCCAAGTTCCACAGGGAAAAATTATATCCTAGTTGTTGTAGATTATGCTACACGATACCCTGATGCAGTGGCTTTGTCCTCCATTGAGGCCGAGAAGGTGGCAAATGCTTTGCTAGAGATTTTCAGCAGGGTAGGTTTCCCAAAAGAAATACTGTCTGACAGAGGTGCCAATTTTATGTCAGACCTGCTGGCTTGTCTGTGGTAGTCCTGTGAGGTGAAGTACATGAAGACCACCCCCTACCATCCCCAGACTAATGGCCTTGTTGAGAGATTAAACTCTACAATCAAGTCCATGCTACAGGCATTTGCAGATCAGTTTAAGAGGGAGTGGGACAAATATTTGCCCCATCTGTTGTTTGCTTACAGAGAGGTTCCCCAGGAATCCACAGGTTTTTCTCCCTTTGAGTTGCTGTATGGGCATAGGGTGAGGGGACCTCTAGATTTAATTCGAGATGAGTGGGAAGGTGAGTGTGAGTCTCACAAGGAGTCTGTTGTGGCATATGTCCTGAACCTCAGGACAAGGCTCAGGGAACTCATGGGCCTGGCCCAGGAGAACCTGGCTGAAGCTCAACAAGACAAAAAGGTGTGGTATGAGAGGAATGCTCGAGCTAGGGAATATGCTGTGAGGCAGCAGGTAATGGTTCTCATTCCTGTCAGACACAACAAGTTGCAAGCAGCTTGGGAGGGACCCTACAAGGTGGTAAGAAAGGTAAGTGATGTTAACTACATGGTGGAAGTGCTAGGCAGATGGCAGGGGCACAAATTGTACCATGTTAACATGATGAAACCTTACCACGATAGGGAAACCCTTGTGCTGAGCATTTGCAGTGGATTGCAAGAGGACTCTGAAAGAGATCTTGTGAATGATCTCCTCAGTGAGGCTCGGGCTGACACCTTGGTGGAAGGGGTAGCAATGTCCCAGCAGCTATCTCCTACCCAAGTTCGAGAAATCCGAGCAGTGTTGCAGGAATTTGGGGACTTGTTCACTGGGCAACCAGGGTGCACTCACCAGGTGCAGCACCAGGTGGATACAGGACCCCAATGGCCTATTAGGCAGGCCTCTTATAGAGTGCCTGATAGAGTCAAACAGAATCTGAGGGAGGAGGTACAGGAGATGTTGGAACTAGGGGTGGTTTATGAGTTCAACAGTCCCTGGGCCTCACCAGTGGTGTTGGTGCCAAAGAATGATGGCAGCACCAGGTTCTTCATGGATTATAGGAAATTAAATAGTTACACAGAGTCAGATGCTTACCCCATGTCTAGGACAGATGAGACCCTAGAGCAGCTGGGTGGAGCTAAGTATCTTACAACCATTGATCTTACCAAGGGTTACTGGCAGGTGCCCTTTACTCCCAGTGCTAGATAGAATTCAGCCTTTGTGACTCCTTTTGGCTTGTATGAGTTCACAAAGATGCCCTTTGGGATGAAGAATGCCCAAGCGACTTTCCAGAGGCTGGTAGATCATATCTTAGCAGGAGCAGGAGGGTTTGCCCTTGCTTACATGGATGATATTGCTATCTACAGCCATTCCTGGCAAGAGCACCTTCAGCATGTCAAGGAGGTGCTGGGAAGACTACAAAGGGCATGGTTGACCATTAAGCTGAGCAAATGTCAGGTGGGTATTGCAGAGGTCTCCTACCTAGGACTTAGAGTGGGGAATGGTAATATAAGGCCAGAACCTGCCAAAGTGGAAGCCAATTCAGACATGGCCTGCACCTGTTACCAAAAAGCAGGTGAGAGCATTCTTAGGGATAGCAGGGTACTGCAGAAAGTTCATTCCTAATTATAGTACCACAGCTGCTCCCCTCACAGACCTGATAAAGAACAGGCCAGATAAGGTAGTGTGGACCCCAGCATGTGAGCAGGCATTTCCGAAGCTTAAGGAAGCGTTGGGAGGACCCCCTGTGTTAGCCAGTCCAGACTACAGCAAAGAATTTGTTGTGCAGGTGGATGCTTCAAACTATGGAGTGGGGGCTGTACTTAGCCAGATTTCTTCAGAGGGAGAAGAGCACCCAGTGGTTTATCTCAGTCATGGGCTCCAACCTAGGGAGGAATGCTATGCAGCTGTAGAAAAGGAATGCCTAGCCATAGTGTGGGCACTCTAGAAACTTCAGCCTTATGTTTATGGAAGAAAATTCCCTGTGATGACAGATCACAACCCTCTAACATGGTTAAACAGAGCCAGTCAGCAAAATGTCAAGTTGCTAAGATGGCGCCTGGGGTTGCAAGCATATGATATGTCAGTGCAGCACTGCAGTGGGAGTAGCAATGCCAATGCAGATGGGCTCTCAAGACAGGGATTGGGGTGAGGTACACCCAGATAGACCTGACACTCTGAAGTGATGTTTCTCAAGGGGCACTTGAAAAACTTGCTTGAGTTCCCCGGGGAGGGGTGGGATGTGATGATTGGGGAGAGATGGGTGAAGGCTGCCAGCCTAGTCAAATAGAATTTGATATATAATTCTGGCATTTGTAAATAAATGTAAAATACAGGAATGTTTCTTGAGTGTAAAGAATGCTGTGAAATGTGGAACTGCAAAATATGTGACAACATTGCACTCTACTGGCCCAGTGAAGCATGTTGTGACCCTTTCATATTAGAATTCGGCTCCAGTGTGGCTGGATCAAGGTTTCGTGCCCATTGTTTTTAGGCTAAAGTTTATGAGCAGAATTTAAATGTGGAATGTGCGTTATTGCTCTAGTTTCTCTTAGAATATGCATGTGAAATGTCTTCTATTGTAAGTTTCTGTGCAGATGTTAGATTGCTAAATAATGCAGTTCGTGGCCTGAGAACTCAGACCAGGTGTTAAGATGATGCAATATGGTTACTGGGAAAACTTAATTTTCAAAAATTATGTAATTTGGGAAGGCCTTAGAGACATGTTTGTTAGTAATGTTTAAATACTCTTTCTCACAAGAGACTGCCAAGCATTTTGATCTTGATATCAAACTTATCATCACTCTGCCTTGTGCTCACATGTATGTTTTAGCACTTTGATTTCTTGTAGGAATAGCTAAAGCTAGTAAAGATTAATTAGGTATTTTTCTTTGAAATCAGACCTGTCCTACTGTATTATTTTAAGTTTCTGTGTGATCTCTGAACTCTTAGATATCTCTGTGGTGTAGTAGTCTTGTATTGTGTTTTAACTATTTATTATAAAATATTTTTAAAACCTTCTAGCTGTGGCTGGTTTGTGTAGAGATAAGCTCTAGAGTACATTGCATATTTATAGAGTTTATTGTAATAGGCCACTCTGATAAGCCTTAGACTGTATAGTCACATTACCATTGGATAATAATATTGAACAGTAATAATTGGACACCCTTTTAAGGGCTATTTAGTAGCAGATATTATTAGTTGGGTGGTGGCAGTAATTGCTACCATATGGTCTGGGTAAAGGGGCACAGCTGGAGAATCTGTGTCAGCCTTTCCCAGGAGTGTCTGTGTGGTTGTATAACCTCTTCTCAAAGTGTATGTGCGTGTGTGTGTGTGTGTGTGTGTGTGTGTGTGTGTGTGTGTGTGTGTGTGTGTGTGCGTGTGTGTGTGTGGTGTGTCAGCTACTTGGGCAAGGACACAAAGCACTGGTTGGACAGAGAGGGTACTGGAGGTTTTAGCTTGCCCAGCTAGGTTGAGACCTGGACCCTATAGCTGTGCCAGTGGGGAATCCTACTGGGGACCTGATGAGCAAGGGAGCAACCAGCCCCAGACTGACTGTGATCTCTGTGTGTACTTAAGGGAAATAGTACTTTGCTGTGTGTATTCGTTATCCTTTCCTCTTCTATGAGATGACCTCCCTGGTGTTAGTGGTGAGGATTGAAGCTCCTTGATTGCTTTGCCAGGGCACGGTCATCACAGCAGGAAAAGAAGGAAATAGCAAAATACAACCACTCAAATGCAAGTTTAATAGCTGGCAGGTGGAAAGTCTCAAAGTCAGCCAGTCACACAGGCAGCATCTGCAGCACACCACTATTACCCATGCAAACACCTTCCAGTCTATTTTTTACCACAAACTCTGCACCATAGATGTGCACATATGGGGTAATTTTAACTGATAAAACTAGCAAAAAATCTTAGGAGCTGCTGTCGCTCTGATCTATCAGCATGTGCAAGAGGCCGAGGATGTTGAGGATAATAATGCTGACAACCAACTCACTGAGGAGGAGGAGAAGAGTATTCAGACCCAGGGTAACCTACCAGGGGCTATATGATCTGGACATAGTACAGCACTACAGGGTGAACAGGGACATACTTCTGCAACTCGTTCTACTGTGCCAGCCTCACCTCAGACCCAGAACTAACAGCGGGGAACCCATCCCGGTGGATACCAAGTTATGTGTAGCCTTAAGAATACTAGCTATGGGTACTTTCCAAAGACCAACTGGGAATCTCATGGGGGTTTCACAGGCATCTGCATCAAGGATTATCCACCAGTTCCTGGATGCCATGTGACCACATGCTGCTAAGCACATTTACTTCCCCAGCACCTGTAAGAAGAGGACCAGTAATATCCATTTCTTCCACCATGTAGCATAATACCCGGAAGTACTGGGTGCCATAAACTGCACGCATCTCCACATCCAAGCACCACCGGGTGACCAGGGTAGGATCTACCTTAACCGCAAGGGTTTCCACTCCGTCAACTGCCAGGTCATGTGCGATGTCCAGGGCATTATCATGAATATGTGACAGCCTGTAAGCTATCAGGACTCCCACATCTGGCATTCATCACAGCTGTATCAGGCATTTTCCAATGGGGACATCCCATGTGGCCATCTGGTGGATGATGCTGGTTATGCACTGGAGCCATGGCTGATGACACCCATCAGAAATGCACACACACCCACACATGAATGCCATAATGAGGCACACGGACAAACCAAGATCATTATAGAGCATGTGTTTGGGATGTTCAAGTCATGGATCTGCTGCTTTGACATATCCGGTGGAGCATTGCAGAACTCTCCAGCCACATTTGCACACATGTTCACAGTATGTGCCATGTTACACAATATCATCCTGTGGAAACAACTGCAGCAGGAACAAAATGGGGAAATGCCACACAGCTCACCACCATTTCCAAGGTCTCCACAGGCACAGAGGGACTCTGAGGAGGACCATCCTGAGCCTGCCCCTGTAGGCAGACTGAGGCATGCCCAGTATGCCCTGGCCTTGGCAAAGAGGCAAGGCATAGCACATACACTGACACTGTAGGGCCTGTGGGACTGATATATGTCTCTCTGACTTGCACACACAGTAAAATGGATGCCAAACATCACACCATCTATACCTTACCATGTATAGGCAATGTACTGCATGCATCCAACATAGTCAGCCCTCAAGCACCATCCTCACAACTGCCTCAGGCACAAGGTAAGTCAGTCTTCTTAACAATAAATGAATGGAGTAGAATGTTCTGATAGTATATCTATGGTATTGATGCAAGCATGCAAGGGAATGGGGTGGCTTACTGAGATAGCAGCAGACAACTGACAGCTATGTGGGACAGCATAAAGTTTATGCCTAGTACTGGCTTACCCATACTATGCAGTACCATGCTAGTTGGCAAATACCATTGCAGTATATGTGGTGAGCCAAATAACTGGGGGGGGGCATAGATCACATGCATGGATGTCAAAGTGGGGGTCCCTTACTCACCCCCAGCCTCACCCAGCAGATCAATTGTACAAAACCATACAAAAATGTCTGGCAAAGGCCCTCACATGGTGACATCCATGAAATTCCCACCTACAGACTTACACCGTGATATCACAGCAGGTGTGGCAGTGGCAGCATGGCTCTGAAAGTTAAGAAGACTGAAACTACAAATGTTTATGCCAGAACAATCTGACCTGTGGTTGATATCGTTATGCGTGTAGTCTCAAATATAGGGCACACCACTATGCTAAATGGGACCAAAATATTAAGCAAATATCAGCACAGGCTGTGCAAATGTGTATTGTGTACAGATGTATCACCTCCCCCATAGTCCCATAGAAATGCAGTAACATATCCCTAGTCTTAAGCAGCATCCAGCTGTCAACTAGAGTGATGGTTCAACACAAAGAGAAAGCAATTGTCAGTAACACCCAGTCAACTTACTGGTACAATCCCAGAGGTGTCCACTGCCTGGCAGCCTGGGAACACATGATCAACAGAATGCACTGCCTTGCTACAGATGGCCTGCATCTGTCACACCTGGCCTACAGGCCTCTGGAAAATGCCCATGCCTCACCCACAGTGCCCTTTTAGGGAGTGCCATGGGGTCCATAACACTAACATAACGCAGACTACAAAATGCAAAGAAAGGCCATACTGCTAACTGCTAGGAGCAAACCTACCAACCTCAGAGAGCTAGAAATCTAGACAAAGCCATGAATAATGGGGTGATAAAGGTCCAAAGAGAAGGACACCTTTGAAATACTGCTTAATAATGTTAAAAAGTTGATGGAATGATTGTATTAGCATGGAATGTCTGCAGGATATGAAGTCTGAAACTGCAATGTCAACTATCACTAATATCTGACTTCAACCCTGAGTGACATGCAAAACACTTTTCCTTGAAAACCAGATATATGAGTCATGAATCTAGACATTCTGTGATACTCTGTACAGTCGACAGGCAGGGATAGGAGCCTAAACATGGGAGTGCACTCATTGCAGGCTATCCTAACCCTGGATGATGGTGACATGCCTGCACCCACAGTACCCTTACCCACGGCCATGGGGAGAAACACACCCTTCCCTGATCACTCATCCTATGCAACATCCTGACCCCAAAATATGGCCAGCCAAGCCAAATGAGGTGGGCCAAACATATATGTGAGACACACAGACAGACCTCCTAGCTGGTCAAACAGTCTGACACACATAAGACCCTCCAAGGGCAGTCAACTTTTGAGAAGACCCCTATGCAAAATACTGGTAGCTATAGGCCAACATATCTGACCCAGGACACCCCCCCACATACCCTATCCCCTACAAATCTAACTGGAGTCTGTCTGTCTCCCTGATCTGGACTGACATATTACCCAACTGTGGACTTGAAATCAGACCATGCCAGAACAGAAATGCGCAGAGATTCCACCATTATAATATATCACCAAGGTGCTATACCATTTCCACAGCTCCATCAGTCAATTGGTTGTAGGCACACCTCTCAAAAGGTTGGATTGTGCAAGAATGTCTAGCATTTGGCTCATAATATTGGTGTGTGCATCATCCATCCTGTATTCCTCTGGTAAATCACTGTGAATACCTGAGCAAGTGTGTTACAAGGTACTGAAACAATACATGATAGTCTCAAATGTCATATATGTCAGATGTCTGCTAGCACAAACCCTGTAACCCTATCAAACCATACATTACTAAGATAAATAGTCACAATAACCATATGGCCTATTGTCTCCCCATTTTGATAGGCCATCTCCAGATATCCTGCACCAACAGGTTGAGAGGTATGGCTGTAGCACAAAACAAACTGGACTGGAATAGAACAAACCCTGGAATGGAGTCCCACATTTACTATAGAAGGTCACACTTGGCATGCTAATACACTTAGAGAATTGTTAGTAGGATCTAGAAATTAACAGGCCTTTCCCACTCAATGCACTTCCCATTGCCCTACTTTAGCAGTCCTGAAGATGTCTGTCACCATAGAAGTCCCTTTTGTCAAGCCTCAGCCTGTAAGCTCTGTGGTGCATGCAATAACTGTGTAACACTAGAGTACAAAAAACTAGTCATGTAGGAGTTCTAATTTCAGCCCTGGCAAATGTAAATGTGTGTGTGTGTGTGTGTGTGTGTGTGTGTGTGTGTGTGTGTGTGTGTGTGTGTGTGTGTGTGTGTGTGTGTGTGCATTTATAAGTTAAGGATTTTGGGTCCATTCAAACCCAGTACACTTTCAATTGCCCTACTTTAACTTTACTTCTTGAAGATGTCTGTCTCCATAAAAGTACCTTTTGTCAGGCCTCAGCCCAATAAGCTCTGTGGCACATGTGATAACTGCATAACACTATGATACAAATAAATAGTTATGTAGGAGTTCTAATCTCAGTGCTGGCAAATGTAAATGTATGTGTATTTATAAGTTAAAGATTTCGGGTCAATTCGCAAATGTAAATGTGTGTGTGTGTGTGTGTGTGTGTTTATAAGTTAACATTTTGGGTCCATTAAAACCCAGTACACTTCCCATTGCTCTACTTTAGCAGTCCTGCAGATATCAGTCACCTTAGAAGTCCTTTTCATCAGGCCTCAGCCCTATAAGCTCTGTGGCACACGTAATAACTGCATAATGCTATAGTACAAACAGCTAGTTAGGTAAGAGTTCTAATCCCAGTTCTGGCAAATGTGTGTGTATATATGTAGTTTAAAGTATGTTGTGGCCTCTCTCACCCAGTACATCATCCACAGCCACACTTTACAAGGGCTGGTGATGTTCCTCACCTTAGAAGCACCTTTGGACATTCTTCACCCTACAAGCTCTGTAGCATGTGCTATAAATGTGTAACACTGTAGTAGAAATAAATAGATGGGTAGGTGTGCTAATCTTAGTCCTGAAAAGTGTGTGTGCAAGAGCAGTATCCTGTCTGTGTGTGTGTGGGGGGGGGCTGATGTGCTTGTGTGAGACCCATATCTGTTGGGGGTTGGGTTTTGCTACTTTTTGCTGTTGCCCATCCAGTACATGTCTCAGTGTCCACATTACAAGGTCCACAGGTGTTATCCACTGTAGAAGGACCTGTAGACACTGCAGCCCTATATGCATTGTGTCATGTGCAATAACTATGTGACAGTATGGAATAGATAACAAGATAGGCAGCCCATCTAATCCTTGGATATCACTCCCCACTCAGGAATCATACACAAACACTCAGGTAGGCAGCTATACTACATCAGTAGGTGGCATCAACACTGGCTCACAGATAGAACCCATAGTATGAAAGCAACAGACTCCATGTCAGACTACTAAACAGTCACAAGTGGAGTCCCACAGGTTGTGGACCTGGGTCCCCTGATGTTTAGTATCTACACCTCTGAGGACCAGCCCAATATGAAGGCATCCTGGCTGACAATGTTTACAGATGACTACAATGTGGGTGCTATTATTACCCCCCATGTGAGGTTGGCATCCTTCACAAAGGCCTTGCTGAGACCTATGACTGTTGTCAGAACCCTAGACATAAGCTCAATGCCAGATGATGTGCCGCCATCCCCTTTGGGTACGACACAGTTCTCATAAAGTAATACATTGATGGTAGTCCACTTAACACTGATATTGGTATAAGGGAACTGGGAACACAGGTTGATAGTGAGCTCTCTGTTGACCACCACAGTGCCATTGTCTTTTAAAAGTCCTTCAGTGTGTCACTTCTCCTGACTTAGGGTGTTGAATGCAGGAAGTAAAAGGACAGTATTTCCCTGAACTCTCCCCTCAGTCGGCCAATCAATGTGTACTCTGGCCTATTTGCCATGTACCCCACTGGGCACCTGCAACAACAGGAGAGGCTGCAAATGTACCTCACAAAGAGGATCTTAGGTACTAAACACTAGCCCCATATGGACAGACTCCAACAACTCCAATGAATTTCTGTCTCATTTTGGCTACTTAGGTGTGATCGCTGCCTGGTATACATAGCCATGTCTGACCCAACCCTGTCAGGAATGCTACGTCAGAACAAACCAGTCTGTTCACACAACATGCCCAGATACCTCAACCCCATCCTCACAATCAACAGAACATGTTGGAGGGACAGGTTCACAACCCAGAGACTGGCCATGCTATGGAATTGACGTCACATACATGTCAAGCAGAGCAGATCACTGGCCCTCTTCAAGTGAAATCCGGAGGAGTGGATGGGGAATAGAATACCTGCCCTGGGGATCACTCCAGTGACTATACTCAGTAGACACACTGGGGAGTATCGTCAGGTGGTATGATGCCAGTGTATTCCCATGGGCTATCCTTGTAAAGCCTCCATGGCCATTTGCCACATTCACACCTATGGATCTCAGTACTGTCAAATGTGTGTGAGCATTAGTGTGTATAAAGGTGTTTGTGAGTGTGTAAACATATGGGTGAAAGTAGTTGCTGGCCAGTCTCACCCATTACAACTACCATTGTATGGCACCTTAAAAGTACTGTAGATGTTATTCACTATATAGGTACCTTGGGACACTCCCCAACCTATAAGCTCTGTGCTGTGTGCGGTAACTGCATAATACTATAATAGCAATAACTACATAGCTAGGGGTTCTAATATGAGTCCTAGCAAGTGTGTGTGAGCAAGTGTGTATGTGTGTGTGTGTGTGTGTGTGTGTGTGTGTGTGTGTGTGTGTGTGTGTGCTTGTGTGTGCGTGTGTGCGTGTGTGCATGTGTGTGTGTGTGTGTGTGTGTGTGTGTGTGTGTGTGTGTGTGTGTGTGTGTGCGTGTGTGCGTGTGTGTGTGTGTGTGTGTGTGTATGTGTGTGTGTGTGTGTGTGTGTGTATTAATGTCTGTATATGAGTAGGTTACAGTATTTTGTGGGCGCTCTCACCCAGTACATCACCCATTGTCATAATGTGCAAGGCCTGGTGATGTCCCTCATCTTAGAAGTACCTTTGGACAAGTGTCAACTCATAACCTCTGTGGCACGTGCGATAAATGTCTAACAATGTAGTAACAATAAATAGATAGGTACGGGTCTAATCTCAGTCCTGGCCAATGTGTGTGAGAGAAGAGCATCTTGTGTTTGTGTGAGACCAATATCCATTGGATGGGCATGGTTTCATATTTTATGCCATGGTACTCACAGTACACATTCCTAGGTCTACTGTATGAGGTCCATTGTTCACATCAGCCGTAGTGGTATCTGTGGACACTCTTCAGCCCTATAAGCCACGTGCAACAGTATGGAATAGTATAGTACGAATAACAAGATAGATTGGTCTGCTAATGTCAGTACTGGCGTGTGTGTGTGTGTGTGTGTGTGTGTGTGTGTGTGTGTGTGTGTGTGTGCGTGTGTGTGTGTGTGTGTGTGTGTGTGTGTGTGTGTGTGTGTGTGTGTGTGTGTGTGTGTGTGTGCATTGGTGTGTATATCAGTGGTTGTGAGTGCGTAGACCTGTATTTGACATTATTCTGAGGTTCCTTGTCAGACTCATCATACTAGTAGTCCTGTGCCACCTACAATAATTGCATAATAGTCTGGTACCACAACTTGATGGGTAGTGGTTTCAAACACAACACTGACAACTGTGATCCTGTGTGTGCATGGGTGTGTATGTGAACAGGATTCTTTCTGTGTTTGGTCGACACAATATCCTTTGGGGTTGAGGGCGTTAGTAATCTGAGGTGTATTCCACCCACCACAATTACCATAGTCTGCTCTACTAGAGCTGATGTCAACAACCATAGACTTATATACAACCCATCAGCCCTAGAAGCTGTGAGGCACATGCAAGAACTGTTACACAGACCTAGTAAATGTGTGCAGATACAGCTGTACCTCAGAAATAACATGGTTGGTGTGTTACAACACTGCCATACTCCTCGTTGGTGATGTCTGCAGGGCCACATCCTGCTGGCACACAGACACCTGGAACACAAACAGAATACAGCATGTGACAACACATTCACTTAATGTTACTAACACCAACAATGCATCATGGCTGAAAAGGTACACACACACTCTGATGTGTACCCATTACAAATGTCAGATGACAGCACCTTACACAGCTTTAAATAGCTACACTCTACTACAGTCACCCTGTGCATCAGACCCATATTAGCATGTCCCTGCATCGATGGTATGGATGGCAGGGATGTGGCACAGGTTTCATCATATGCACAGGGTGTTGTGTGGGTTTGCCAGAAGCCTATGCTGGGCTGTATGGTTGACGTCATGTGTATGTGTTTGGGGGTGTTCATTAAATGGGCTGTGTAGGTGTGTGTGTGTGTGTGTGTGTGTGTGTGTGTGTGTGTGTGTGTGTGTGTGTGTGTGTGTGTGTGTGTGTGTATGTGTGTGGAGATGACTTGTCTGATGGTAATTTGTGTGTGTGTTTGTATGCACACAGTCATGCCATGTGGGCGCCCTACACAGAGGTATTTTGGACAGCTGTGGGCCATACATGGCAGGGTGTACAGTTAGCCATCTCTGGCCATGGACATGGGAACTGGACCTGCCAAGGGTATCACTGGTACCACCAGGGTTGAGTTCAGATGCAGTACTACTCCCCAATGGTGACTGCTGCCTGCTGGATCCATGTCCCTGTTGGAACCAGCAAGGATCACATGCCCATGGCCTGCTGCATCATGGCATGGATAGCACATCACCATCTGTAGTACTAGTGGTACTGCCAGTATGGGAACGTGATGGTGCATGGCCACGTAGACCCTCAGCTTATTGTGGTGCTGCCCTACATCCACGTGGCTGCTGGCCATCATCTGCCAAATACTCAAGCACAGATATTCCATGATTGAGGAGTACCAAGGTCTCCCCTCACAGTATGCTCATGGATGGCTGCAGGGAGTTCACGAATATTGCCACAGACACCAGAGATGTGCTCATCCATGGCCCTGCGTATATGTCTGGTGTTACATTCATTACATGCCTTTGCCTCCATGACAGCCTGAAACATGCGTCTGGTGACTGCTGCTGTGGCATTTGCAACAGGGGCATGACAGGCTGCAATCCCCTTCTGAACACCATTGCCCATCTGCCTGTTTGGGACCTCACCAGCACTCTGGTTATGGCTAGTGCCTGCACTCTCACTTGGCATAGTCACCACAGTAGCCTGTTCCATGCCACCACCTGCCAACTGTCCATTATCTGTGGCCACTGGTAATGGGGTATGTGTGGGCATTGTGACTGTGTGCGGGGACAGGGTTGACAATAGTAGGATGCCACAGATTCAGACCCTGACAATCCCACCTGTGCCTCAATATGAGTATCATCATGGTCAGAGGCTGCAGAAACACTGACATCAGAATCAGAGTGAGAGGGAACATGGCCACCATGTCTACCTGTGAGGGAAAAATCAACATATGTAAATTACTATCAGCACTATAAGATTTGCTGGTATATATATATACACACACACACACACACACACACACACACACACACACACACACACACACACACACACACACACACATACAGGTGAGGTGCCTCAAAGGCATTACACAGACCTCACATTAGCCAACTGGGGGCATTCACGACACACAGTCAGACAATAACATACACACTCAGGACAGAACCTTAGCATCATGCAGTGCAGCCATTTCCAATTACCAATACTATTAATATACACCTCTGGGATATGTGAGTGGTGTTAGTAGATGATGGCCCTTCACCTTGCACTATCTGCACCCATATAAATTATTACTGTTCACCTGTATAGCACTTTGGCAACTCTTAAAGAACATACCTTCCAACTGTACAGGGTTTTGCTGAATGTCTACATGTGTGGCTCATATGTTTGGTCTGTTCCTCATAACTCCTGTGTTTGTCTGATACATTACTGGGTTGACCTGTGGATTGGTACCATTAATTAATGTCCTAATTTGAGGTACACACTTCATAACCTGCAGTACATGTATGTTAAAACAAAGCCAGTTACTCAAGCAACGTCCCAAGCTTACAGTGGATATAGTAAGTGTACACACCTGTTAACATATCAGGTTTTTGTGATATATCGCATGAGACCTCAGAAATCAGGTCATAATACTGCCATCATTTCATATGACATATAACCTGTGCAATCCAACTGAAGAACATACACATCAGTTACAGGTAACATCTGGTAACTGAAACAGGTACAATAGCCTGGTTGCATGAGTGTGCACACCCTTAAAGTAATACTCTGTTAAAGCTCCTTTTGATTTAATCACAGCATTCAGTCCTCTTGGAAAGGTGCCTATCAGCATGGCACATCTTGACTTGCCAATGTTTGCATACTCTCCCTTGCAAAACACCTCTAACTATGTCAGATTGCAAGGGCCTACCCTCTGCACTGCCCTCTTCAGATCACTGCATATATCCTATTGGATGTAGGTGTGGGCTCTGGCTGGGCCAGTGCAGAACATTGCATGTGTTCTGGTGAAGCCATCCTTTTGTTGATTTGGATGCATGGTTTGGGCCACTGTTGTGTTGAAAGGTGGAATTCCTCACCATCCACGGCTATGTGGCAGACAGCAGAAGGATTGGAGCCACAAGGGACTGGTGTTTAGAACTGTTCATAATCCCCTCTAACTTGGCTACAGCCCCAGTTCCAGCTTGTGAACAGCAACCCAAAAGCATGCCACTGCCATCAAAGTGCTTCACCATGTGAGTGGTGCTATTGCGCCAAACACACCTGTTCGAATTGTGGCCAAAGAGTTCAACCATGGTCCCATATTACCATAACACATTTTCCCACTTGCTTTTTATAGACCTGATGTATTGTTTTCAGACTTTTACCAGACCTGGATATTGTGTGGTGTGAGGAACTTCTGCCATCTTCCAACTCTACCCTATAGGCAGGATATATGGAGACCATGGAAGATTGTTGTGACATGTAGTACACATCCAGTACTTTCTGGAGATTCCTGCTACACCTTCACTGTTGCTGTAAGGCTCCTGGCAGCCTCCCTGGACAGTTTTGGTCTGGTATTCTCATAGACTTTGGTGGGATGTCCACTCCTTCCCAATGTCACTGTAGCCCCATATTTTCACCACCTTTTGATGACTGTCTGCACTGTGTTCCATGGTATGTGCAATGCTGTGGAAATGTTTTGGTACCCAT
The DNA here is from genome assembly GCF_019279795.1 of Protopterus annectens. Classification (NCBI taxonomy): domain Eukaryota; kingdom Metazoa; phylum Chordata; order Ceratodontiformes; family Protopteridae; genus Protopterus; species Protopterus annectens. The sequence continues at coordinate 394,338,867 of NC_056725.1, read as the reverse complement.
CTCCAGGCTGATACATCTCAAAGATGTGGTCCCTTAGCAGCTTCATTAGCTCTATGTGAACCATGGCTGTTGCTCTAGCAGGCAACTGGGTATATAATAGGATAATCCTGGTAGGACAGACAACCGTTATTTGCTGTTAATCAAATAGTCTCTGTAATTGATGGCAGGTGTGTACCCAATAAGATGCACTGCTGTAGTTATATCGAAACTGCCTCAACACAGTAGTAGCTTCAGCCTGTGCACACATACGTATCTAGGTTGTTGTACTATTGTTATGTGTCATTATAGTTCTCCTAACAGATCTGTTTGCTTTACAATTGAATTGTACAGATTATAGGTCACATGAGAGGTTGGCAGTATATTGAACTTGTCTATTGTGCTCTCATTTTTGTATATCACAAATACCTGGCATTCTAACAGGTGTGTACACCAAATCAAAAAAACGGAAGCCAATGCTGGTAAAAAACAACAGGGAACTGAAAACCAACACTGGTGGAGATAATACGCCAATAAATATCTGAGTAAAGTCCAAACACAGGTTTATTGACACTGGTTAACGCAAGTAACTCACAATAACACTCGTTTTTGTCACAAAAAAGCAACTTCATCAGACAACTTGATAAAAAAAAAACTCACAACTTATATACATTAATCAATTAATACACCTAATCAAGACAATCAAGTCTTAAAGAAGAAACATCATAGAAATACTACATTAATGTGTGATATTTATAAAAAAATATATAAAAAATATATATTAAAAACATTAAAATGTTTTTAGAAAAATTTAAAATTGAAACATACTGATGTATTAAATGTAATATAATTAAATTGAATGATGTGGACAAATTTTCTTAAAATGTATTTATTTGTGTATCTTAGTGTTAATATGTCATGGACCCTATATTATGATCGCTTTCAATTTTAATGTGGGCTTAATGGATATATAATCATTTAAGCCAGGTTCTTTGTTGGCTTCCAAGGAGATTTGCCAAAAGGTCTCTCTCTGCTCTAATATTGCCTGCCACGGTCCACCCCTTGGATCCTTGTTAATACTTTCCAGCACAAAAAATTGATATTTTGCTTTGGGACATGCAGATATATGTTTGAACAAAGCATTAGTATTGTTTTCTTTCTGTATGTTGTGCATATGTTCATAAATTCTGCGTTTTAAAGTACGCTCGGTCTTCCCCACGTAATATGCCGGGCAGATGGTACACATAGCCAAATACACCACCCCTTGGCTGTTGGAATTATAATATGCTGTGGCCTTAATAGTCCTGTTTTTGGCAGAAAGAAATACTTGTTCAGCATGCACAATGTATGAACATTATGCACATGACCCACATTTAAAAGTACCTTTACGTGGGCGTGTTGAATGGTGTTGAAAGGGACCCATTTCTAGTATATTCTTTATACTTCTCCCTTTTCGAAAAACCGTCTTCATGTCCTTACCATGCAAATTACACAAATCAGTGACTTCAGTAAAAGTTCCCCATTCCTTGGAGATGATATCCCTAATACTACTAGAATTAGCACTGTATTGTGTAATAAAGGCCTTTTTGAAATCTAACTGGTTATTCTCCTTGCTGGAATTGTTGTAGGTCATGCCCGACCCCAAAATTGGTCGGGACCTGTCCTTTCTTCCTTCTTTAAATGTGTGTACACCATTTATATGTACTGTATACCACTCATTTATACAATATGACCCTAGTTTTGGGCCTTTGCCCCCCCCCCCCATTTTATCAGTCTTTGTCCAGATGTCCTGTAATGATAGGTTGTGAGGTATGCTACAGATATGTGACATCTCCTGCAAATAGGTCCCTGTGATGACCACCGTGATGCAATGCAGTAAACACCACCACAAGTGAACATGCAAATATTGCCAAATGGCTGAGTGCAACAATTGTGTGCACAGTCACATGCATTAACATTAGCATGCCTGGAGTACTGGTGAGCCACAACAAGAAGATGACCATACTTACCATCTTCAGGCTGCTGTCCCATGTGCAGACCAGAGGGACCTATGTAGTTGTGAGGGAGAGGTATTGTCAGCAGATTCACATTAGGCATTGGTACAAGACGAATGCTATGTTTCTGCACAGGTACAGTATACACTATGATATTAAACAATTTGCTGTCCTTCCCCATATATGTCCACTTGTGTGCATTACTAAACCCTACCCACTAATCCATTTTGCACTGACATATGCATCTAGAGACTCTATAGAAGACAGTTTAAATTCTACCACATTATGCTGATGTGCACTTTGGCCTTACCTGGATGCTCCTTGCCTGTTGTCTGGTTGACACCCACCTCCATAACTGCTGTTTCCCATGTTTGAGGTTGTGCGGGGGGGGCTACCACAAGGTTGGCAAGGAGCTCCTCTGTCGCAGTAAGTGGGGCCTGTGTGGCTGGCCACCCACCGGTAGCAGTACGTTCCCTTGCTACAGCAGCAGCCCTTTGCCAGGCATGACTTATCAAGTCAGTTACGCTATGCCTAACCTGATCATATCTGCATCCGTGGTGGCCCAAGATGCTCACTCTGTGAATGATCTCATCCCACAAGGCAGTCTGCTGCTGCAGATTTTGCCTGCTAATGCCAGAAAGGATGGCATAGTTTACGATTACAGCTTCTGTGAGGGCTGCTGTCTCTGCATCTGTGTAAGGCACTTGCCGCTGCATGGCAGCTGGAAGACATTAAAAGGGAAACACATCACAGGACCTCAGACATTGCCCAGAGTTATTTACAGAGCCATCACATGAATATAGACTATCATTAGCCACCACTTCCAAACACATCATACCCCTGTACCTGACAGCACTGTATGAACATGCATTGCACTCCTGGTCCTGATGTGTCATATTTCCCCCAATGGGGGCCAGTAAATTGCATAAAGCACCATTCATCATTTGTGTTTGTGTAGAGGGATGACAGTGGCCGTGTTCCTTACAGATGGGATGTCAATGGTGCTCAGGCTTTGCTTCCATACAGTCTGTAATGGAGCTGGAAACATATGCCTGAGTTCATGTAGGATGCAGACAAGAATGTTATCAGGCCCCTGACTTGCTTTTGTTAACTTTGATTAGGCAGTTTGCACCTGATACATGATGATGAGGGGATGGGGTGCATGTGTTGTGCATATCCACCTATACTGATGGTGTGCCGGGGGGGTGATGTTTGCCCTAAACCTGGCTGCAGCAGGTTGGCTGTAGCTATGGTGTATGTGTATGTGATGTGATTGACTACCATTACAGGGTAAATTGGATTGTTGCCTCTCTGACTGAAGACATATTTGAAGATGGCCTTGTGATTGCCCTTAGTGGATGTGTCCAATTTGAACTCATAGTTAGCCTTACAGTAATCCAACTGTGACCTAATATGCTCATTTAGACAAAGGTTGACATGCTGCCCAGTTGATGCCTGCTCCTACTTTTCCCTGTACAGCCAGTACAGCATCACATTATGTGCTTTCTGCATTGCTGCTGTCCAGCAAAGGGGTATACTCTACTTTGGTGGAGACAGGTTTTACAAGTAAGGTATTGCTGAGGCCATACAGCTAATATGGGTGGTCATATATCTGTTTGTAGTAGGCATTGACACAAGGTCAGAACACAGTTAGCCACCTCTACAATTTCAGTGTGATACTCATGCTTATTATACTACCCATGTCTGTGTCAGGACAATGCCACAACCAGTAGCTGTAGAACTGTAACTCTGTTGGATACACAGAAAATAAGGTGATACACATGTACAACATGTACAGCTCATTCAGCTGATGTTTGCATCTCATGTCAGTTGTTATGAGGCAGCCAGGTACACCTACCCATAGATACACATGCACAGGTAATACCTGCTATACATTTCTGTTCTATGTCAGTATGGCACACTGTAATTACAGTATTGCTGCTCAGTCAGTCATGTCTACCTGTTAGGGCAGGACATCTGGGGAAACCACACATACATGGTGGGCTATGCGCCAAAATTAGTGACACTTTCTTCATATTGCTGTAAAACACATACATCATTTGATAGTGCAGTAGCCTTTGTATTCATAGACATACCCTGCAGGATGTCTGACACTCATATGGCAGGCAGAGAGGAAAAAGGCTAGGAGTGTGGTAGTGAGAGTAGGAACTGTTAATGTTGTGAGTATGACTGGTATGGGGACAGATCTAGCTGATATGATGGACAGAGGAAAGGTGGGTATATTGTGTGTGCCAGAGACCAGATGGAAGAGGTGTACAGCTGTGTGTATCAGAGTCAGGTAGAGATAGTTCTATCATGGTGTGGATGGGAAGGCAACTGGTGTAGAGGTTAACCTGAAGGAATAGTATGCCAAGAGAGTTTGTGGAGGTAATAAGAGTGTTGAGTGGAGTGGTGTTTAGGAGGCTGGGAATTGATGGTGTAATGATGACAGCTGTTAGTGCATATGCTCCACTAATTGCTTGTGTGATGGATGAGACAGACGTACTTTGGTGTGGTTGGATGGAGTGGTGATGAGTGTACCCAAGAGTGAGAGAGTGGTGATTGGAGCAGATTTTGGGCATGTTGGTGAAGGGGACAGGGGGAATGCAGAAGTGATGGGTAGGTATGGTGTTAAGCAAAGGAATTAAGAGGGTGAGATGGTGGTGGGGTTTGCAAAAGAGGTTGGACATGGCTGTGGTGAATATGTAGTTTTACAAGCCTGTTGGGCATAGGGTGACATACAAGAGTGGAGAAAGATGCACATAGGTAGATTATCTCCTATGCAGGTGGGTCTGTTTGAAGGGGATTGGTAACTGTAAAGTGGTGACAGGGGGAAAGGGTAGTTAGGCAGCATGGAATGTTGGTGTGTTGGATGATATATGTGATCAACAAGATGGGGAGGAGTGTGAGGGCAGCACCATGAATCAAATGGTGGATACTGAGAAAGGGTAATTGTGAGGTTGAGTTCAGGGAAGAGTTAAGACAGGCAGTGAGTGGCAGTGAAGAGTTAGCAAATATCTGGGTAACTACATCCGAGCTAGTTAGGGAGATGAGTAGAACGGGGCTTGGTGTGACATCTGTACAGAGGAAGGAGGACAAGGAGACCTGGTGGTGGCATGAGGAAGTATAGGGGAGTATACAGAGAAAGAGGTTGGCCAAGGAAAAGTGTGATTGTCAGACAGATGAAGAAAGTAGACAGGTGTATATGTAGAATGGGTGCATGGCAAAGAGAGTGGTGGCAAAGGCTGAGGATGGGGCATCAGAAGGGTTGTATGTAAGGTTGGACTCCAAGGATGGAGAACATGACCTGTACCTATTGGCTAGACACATAGCTAGGAAGGATGTGCAGCAAATAAGGCTGATAAAGGATAATGGTGGAAGTGCACTCACAAGTGAGGAGAATGTGTTGAGCATGTGGAAACAGTATTTTGATTGGCTGTTGAATGAAGAGGATGAAAGAAAGAGAAGGTTGGATGATGTGGGTATGGTGAATCAGGATGTGCAGTAGATTATCAAGGAGGAAGCAAAGATAGCTATGAAGAGGTTTAAGAATGGAAAGGATATTGACCTAGATGACATACCTGTGTAAGCATGGAGGTGTTTAGGACAAATGGCAGTGGTCTTTTTAATTGGATTGTTTACTGTAATCCTGGAAAGTGAGAGGATTTGTGAGGAGTGGATAAAATGTGTGTGTGTACTTATTATGAGAACAAGGGTGGTATGCAGAGCTATAGTAACTACAGAAGGATAAAATTGATCAGTCAAGGCATGAGTTAATGGTAAAGGATGATGAAAGCTAGGTTAAGAAGGGGGTGAGGATTACTGATCAGCAGTATGGTTTCATGCCAGGAAAGAGCAGTACAGATCTGATGTTTGCTCTGACAGTGTTGATGGAGACACACAGAGAAGGTCGAAAGTAGTGGCATTGTGTCTTTGTGGACTTAGAGACAGCATATGACAGGATGCCTAGAGAGGAGTTGTGGTATTGTATGAGGAGGTCAGGAGTGGCAGAAGAATCAGTAAGAATGCTACAGGATATGTACTAGGATAGTGTGACAGCAGTGAGTTCTGCATTGGGAGTTACAGGGGCATTTAAGGTGGAGGTGGGAGTACATCAGGGATCAACTATGAGCCCTTTCTTATTTGCAGTGGCGATGGACAGGTTGACATATATGATCAGACAGGTGTCCCTGTAGACTGTGCTGTTTGCAGATGACATTGTTGTCTGTAGTGAGAGTAGGGAACAGATTGAGGAGACCCTTGAGAGGTAGAGGAATAGTCTGGAGATGGGAGGAATGATGGTCAGCAGGACTAAGACAGAATATGTGTGTGTGAATGGGAGGTAAGATAGAGGAATGGTGAGGATGCAGGGAGTAGAGTTTGCAAATGTGGATAGGTGTAAATACTTGGGATCAACAGTTCAGAGTAATGGCGAGTGTGAGGGAGAGGTGAGATGAGAGTACAGGCAGGATGTGGGTGGTGGAATAAATTGTCAGGAGTGATTTGTGATAGACGAGTACCATTAAGAGTGATAGGGAAGGTCTACAAGATGGTAGTGAGACCAGCTATGTTATATGGGTTGGAGACTTTGGCAGTGAAAAAAAGGACACGAGTCAGAGCTGGACGTAGCAGAGTTAATGATGTTATGATTTCCACTGGGTGTGATGAGGGTGGACATTATTAGGAATATGTATGTTAGGGGGTCAGCCCAGGTTGGACAGCTTGGGGACAAAGCCAGAGAGTGGCAGGATTATGTTGGTTTGGACATGTGATGAGAAGGTATGCTGATTTGGGAAAGGATGAGGCTGCCAAGTAATATGAAAAGAGGAAGGCCTGAAATAAGGTGTATGTATGTGGTGATAGCAGAAATGCAGGTGGTTGTTGTGACAAAGCAAGATGCAGAGGACTGGAAAACATGGACACAGATGACCTGCTGTGGTGACCATTAATGGTTACAGACAAAAGAAAGAGAAGGTGATGTTGTAATGTCAATGTTCACAAGTTTACAATTATTTGCCAGACATAACACAACTGTTGATGACATAACTACAAATGTGAGGCACACATATGGTCAGTGTGCATAACACTGGACAGCTGAATAGTATGAGCTCAGTATATCACAAGCAGTTCAACACACACAGCTGCAACAGTATTTCAGTATGCAAATAGCCTGTATAGTTCCATCACGTCTGAGACAAGCATGTATATCATATTTGTATTTACAATTAACATATGGATATCGGTGACATCCCAGTAGCTGGGCTAGTAATGTCATAGTCAGTAATGTGCAACACACACTCCAGTAGTGGTCATATGTGAGCCATCATTTCCTGGGGTGTCTCAGGGCCCTGAGCTGTGTTCTATGTCACTGCAGACAGACACAGATGCTATGACCATAGGTTCTGCTCAGCAATATATCAATACAGCATGTGTTGTTGAGAAATATATTGTTTGGACTTCCTATTGTTCATATTTACATACCCACTACTACATTCCATTACATGATTAATTGTTTGACATACCTGTGCTTTTTTTAGTTCAGTTGATATACTCCATCAGTTTCAGTGTGTGTGTGTCTGTTTATTTGTTTCTCTCACTCTCTCTGAGACAGATGTAGGATATACATCTGTTTTGTATAGGCAGCAGCTTGCCTTTTGTAGGTAATGCTCATGGGTGGCTGATGGCTTGTATACCAATTGGAGTTGCCTACTTGCTAACTGCATGAAGAACAGCTGTGGTATCATTCCCATACACAATAGCATGGAAACACACTTCTATAACTGAGTACTTCATGTGGGTGTTGCCCCTTTTCCTTGCCTGTGAGAAGACCTTCATGGAGGTGTGTGACAAACAGCATCACAGAGGGTAGTTGGAAATACCTCTTACAACAAACACTGTGGAGACAGCCCAACAAACTGGGGGAGAATGTTCCAGACATAAGGAGAGAATGTAAGTATTGCTGGTATATCGTTGAAGTAATGCTAGTTTGACAGGGTTTGTGTGGATATGGCTGCTCTGCATGAATTTATGTCTGATAGTGTTATGTGGTTGACATAACTCTCAACTGTAGGGCTATCCACTGACAGGCCAGAGTTTGGACTCTTATATTTGGTGCATTACTCACACATTTTTTGTCCTTGTAAATTCAGTAGCATGCTCTGACAATTGCAGTCAGTAAATGGTAACATCCATGTGTGTGTTTCTGACTTCATACCCATCAGAACAGATATGTTACAGCAACCCTGTTACATCAGCAACTTTCTCAGTTTATAACAGCAATATGTTAATAACGCCCCTGTGTTTGGGTCTTTACCCCCCCCCCCCCAAGTATGTCATGCTCTGCCCAGATGTCATGCAGTAAGACGTGGATAGGTATAGTATATCATTATATAGTGACTTCATTCCTGATATCATCCCAGTGATGTATCAGACTGCCAGACATGTTATGTGTAGGAGGCCTTATTTATGAGGACAAAGCCCGGGCATTCTGTGGAGAGGACTGTGCATTTCTGGAAATTATCAAACACAGATCCCCTTAATCTGGATAAAGTAACCAACGATAAAAGTATAATATTCCAAAAAAGTCAACAACTTGTTGGAATACACATGGCAAAACAACACTTTAATGTCTGAGGAAGCAGAGAGGACTCTGTGAAAGCGCTCACATGTTTTATATTTTTACGATTTTGTATTAAAGTGTTGTTTTGCCATGTGTATTCCAACAAGTTGTGGTCATTACTGGAAATTGGTGACAGACTGTCAGGATTGTGTAGCAGTGTATTGTGAATGTGTTATTTGGCCTGTGTAGGGAGGGGGGTAGATGTAAGTGTTATGGGTCCTTTTCTATCTGACTTTGCATGCTTCTCCGGCTTCTGGTGGTCTATCAGCTGTATATGTTTGTAGGGGCAGACTGGCACATGTCCCATACCACATTCAGGCGTTAGACTACACTGTGAATTGGGCCAGTATATGTAGGGGTAGTGTGTCAGTGGCAAACATGCTGATGATGTTGTTCACACAGTCCATATACTCTATTGTTCATGTGGCTTACCAGTATGTCCCTTTGAATGTAGTGAGATTGGTTATGGCTATGCACTTTCACACTGGTGTCTGTCAGTGCTGTTACATTCCTGTAATGCCTGATATATTTGCAATTACATGTGTGTTCCCCCATAGCAAAATTGGGTTAGTGTTGTGTCAGTCTGCCTGCAGTTTAGACAGTGCTTGTTGACATGCCTAGCAGCTCAGTGGAGTTTCTCTACTGTGATGTTATGTCCAGATATTTATCAGCTGTACTGCTGCCTAGCCCCCATATGTGTTGTGTATTTCTGACACATCAGTGGGATGATGAGAAGACTTATGTCATTAACTAGTGGGGAGGAATTTGGTTTTGCACTTGGGCTATTCCAGTCAATATATATTACAACAGACAGGAGGGAGTTTCTGCATTAACTGTGTCACCTTATCTACTCCAGTATTTGGGATATGCTCCCAGTCTCATGGCTCCCCCCCCTTTGTCAGGCGTGGACCAAATTTGTTGCAATAAGGGGATCTGAGCATACCTCTCGACTGGCCAGACTGTTTCAGACTGACCAGGATTATTGCTCATATTTCTGGTCTGTTCCACAGAATCATTATTTTTATTTCCCTAGTAAATCACTGTGATGATGTGAGGATTTCTGACAGTAAATGATGACGTACATTTCAGTTTCAGAACTCACATCCTTCTGAACGTGTATGCTGACACAAATCCTGTTACTGTAGAAACACTCTACATTTATAACTACAGTATGTACATTATGTCTCTAGTCTTGGCCCATTGTCCCCCTATTTTGACAGCCTTTGTCCAGAATTCTTGCACGAAGAGGTGAAGAGGTATGGTGTTGGGTATAACTCCATGACATACTATGAGCATTTATTTATATATATGTATATATATAAAATATCACCCAAAAGCCAAAAAGTACGTAAATATAAAACACAACCCAAGGTGGATGGTAGAAATTCTTCAAAATCAGAGATTCCTTAGCTGTTCTTAAATCAATATGAGTTTATTGGTAAAACGTTAGCGCTTTCGCGGATTCCCTAATTTTGAAGAATTTCTATCATCCATCCACCTTGGGTTGTGTTTTATATTTATATATATATATATATATATATATATATATATATATATATATATATATATATATATATATATATATATATATATATATATATATATGTGTGTGTGTATACATATACATATATACTGATATATATATATATATATATATATATATATATATATATTCCTTTTTGATATCTATACATATATAACAATATATACGTATATATTCTATATGTATTTCTTTTATATGTATTGCTCCATATATCTGATGTATATACTTTTTCATATTTATCTATCACCATACACATCTATATGTGCATATTTATATATACCAAACATGACTGATTTCCACAGTGTTTGTTCCCTGGTATTCTATACCTGTACTGAATGATATATTTGAAAATTCAGCATTCCTTATTACAGCTCAGATGGTGTAGTGGTGCATTGCTCTGATTGTGGTGTACAGTGTCCTGGGTTTGACACTTGGCAATCTGATTATTTTGTTGCTGGGCAAAACAGTGGCTGTTGGATACAGAGTGATTAAGGCACTTTTAAGCAGGTTTGCATGGGTTTGCGTGATGGTAAGTAATGCTGACACACTGTTAAATGGGAAACTGCCTAATCTGTGTAGGCAAACTCACTTACTGCTGCTTACTGCTTCTTACTGCCTCTTACTCCCGCTTACCTCATGCTAATTTCTTTAAAAAAAAAGAAAAAAGAAGTGATAGGAAAGTGGTGAAAAAGTGGGCAAACAGAAGTAAAAACAATATGAAAGATAGCTAGGGATGTGCAGGACAGGCATAGGGAAGGTCCATAGCTGTCTATTTCTGATACAGCAACAGCTGTGCATTTGTACAGAATTTGCAGGTGAATTTGGATACTCAAACCCCTGAGAGAGGGGTGAGGACAAGAGTAATGTGTTGTTAAGCCAATTAGACCAGGTTACATGTTTCCAGTGGACATGTGCAAAATGGAAAGCTATCTATTGGGTGACATTTTATTTTGGGAACAGCTTGCCCCCTTTTTTTTTTTTTTTAATAAGGTGAGAGTGGGATGTTGTTGAAGGATAGTAGGTACATTTAGGGAGGTAAGTTGGGTAGGAAGACAGACAAGACAGACAAGACAGCTGACAGGGGTGGTATACAACACATGTGGTAGTGTAAACACCTTGGATGGGGAAGGTGGTTGGGAATCAGATGTACATGAGTCTCCATATGGTTACAGTGGGACTGAGGTACCAACCATGGGCAGACACCACTGCACCTTCACGTCCTTGAAGGTGGCTGTGCTGGGGGTGTGCAGGAAGGGCAGGCTGACCCTCAAGATGTGCCAAGCAGCCATCAAGCTGACACTGCTGATCACAATTCTTTGAACAGAGGACGTTGTGCACCAATCCCTTGACTTGACTGTAGATGGTGATCTCCTTTCTGTGCCCACTCCCGGGGGGGGACGAGCGGTTTCACCCAAAGGTGGTGCAGGACTAACGGAAGAGGGAGGCTCGGGTTGGGTCCAAGACATGCTGGGACCTGGTGCCATGGCCAGATGAGGTGGGACAGGTGGATCTTCCGGGATCTGCCTTCCCAGACGAGATATGGTGTTTCAGTTTAAAAAATATTGGTTAGTCAAGAACAGCACATTTCAGGATTAGTTATAACAGCATGCATGGGTGTTCCAATTGCCCCATAAAACATAATTGAAACAGTTGTATAGCAAACAGAACACATGCATATATGGAACCACAGTAGGCATTATAACAGTATGCAAGTTACATTGATAGCAACAGGCCACCAATGATAGTATTTGAACATGGAACATTAATGTCCCAACAGTAGGTTTTGAGATGAACATACTCATTAAATGTTTATGAAGTATTGGTGCAGATAGGTTGGTTGAGAGAGGGAGAGGGCAATTAACTGTCTAAGCTTCAAGTTTCAACAACTGTACAGATCATTACTCTGCACATTACTATCCATGGCTGACCTCACTGTATATCTACCTATGGCCTGGGGATGAACAGTGGGATTGTTGTACATGGTGCATTGGTTAAGCCTTCTTACAACTAATAGACACATTTCCTTACCTGGCAGACCTGTTGAAGAAATATGTGTTAACACTACTTAACTGTTTCTACGCATATTCACATATTCACAATTACATATGTGACAGACACTGACAGGAGTGCCCAGTACTCATGTTTGGAGGATGTGGTACTGACATACTCCACCGGGGTTTCTGTCTCCCTGGTTATTATCAGCAGTGAACATTAGCCGTGACAGTGTGACACTTGAGGGACATGTATCGGAACAAAGTGCTTTGTGTATCTACTTATCTTGCTGTCATTTGTAGCCTTGGGGCTGGACAGTGGATATGTTGAACACAGAGTGTGTTGGTAAAACCTGCTTACAGCTATTACAAACATTTCCTTACCTTGCAGACCTGTGTTGGTAATTTATGTTAATACTACCTGACTGTTTATACAAATATTAACATATTCTTGTTTGGCAATATGCATTCATTGTACTTCCACTGACAGGATTCAAACCATGCCTGTTTGTGCAAAAAGGTACACCACAGCTGTGTTTCATCACAATGAGCTACTGAGGAACTACTGACTCATACTTGACTTTTTTCTCCCTAGTATTCTCTGGTTTGCACAATCTGACCTTGTAGTCATACAAATACCCAAGTAATGACAACTGTACTGCAATTTTCAGACAACAGATATGTGTTACGTTTTCAGTAATAGTTGCATAAAACAGTTATTTTCTGCCAGAATCACATAACTATGCAGAACATGGATACATTTATATTCCTACAACAACATGACAATGTAAACACAACAGTTTGTGGTTTTTAATTTTATTCAGTGTTACAAAGACCTTTATTCACCTGATAATAGTCCTTTATTCATTGCACACAGTACACAGTTTATCTACTAGTTTTTGACAATCTTCTACTTTCTATTTATTTACTCTGAATAATGCAAACTAGATATTTAATCATCAGCCTCCCAGTGCAGCCTCAGCAACCTGCTGGCATGTGCACCAATATGCGCAGCCCTCTCATCTGCAGCTGTACAAGAGATAAATAAACATTTATGCATACCTACTGATTACATACTCAGGCTGGACTTTGCAGAACACTAATTGATACTGAAACCTACATACTTCAGGGACATTCCGTGCCTGTACATCTTGGATCCACTAGTCCAAGAAAACCCTCTTCCTATGCTTCAGGTCAGCGTAATGGTGCCAGACCTGCTCACCAGTCAGTGGGATACCAGTAGCACTGGTGAGGTCACATGTGAGATGGTCCCAGGCCTCCACTTTGTATTGAGAGCTCTGGTACTGGTCCTGCAGCAGTCTCCCTTCATGGTCTTTTATAAGGAGTCCAACCATGGCCCTGGACTCCTGAATGCCCCAACGTAGTACCAGAAAGTGCATACCCTCACCAACGCTAGACATAGTGCCTGCAGTGATCAACTATAACTGGTTATGGTTGTATTCCCACATATGAGGTTTAAATAGGACTGATTTCCCACCCTTTGAAGTGATTGGATGATTTTGAGTATGCTGAGCTAAGCTAAGCAATGCGCAAACCCACTTAGCTAAGATAAGCATTGCTTAAAGGGGTAGATGCTAAGCAGTGCTTACCAGTGCACAAATCTGCTTAGCTACACTAATTATTGCTAAGCATTTAAATTTATTTAAGCAATGCTTTCACTGGCTAAGCATAGCTGAGCACAATTTAGCATTATTCAGCTTTCATTTTATGGACTATTAGGATTGTGGGGTTGATTCTTCATTAATGACATATTATGATATGTGTATTTATCTTCCATAACATCCCCCTTTGCACTTTCTTTACATTATATTATTGTGTGGGTATATTGTATGGGACACTTGTGTTTATGTGGGGGTTTCACATCTTTACTATACTGACATCTTACATTTGGTCCTGCTACACTACCCTGGTTAACAAATATATATTATTTACTACCTATTTATAAACAAATAATGTTTAGTGCTGCCTTCACATATAAAAATAAATGGACTGCATTGGGGCTCAAACTGTAAATGACTTAATGTGAGGTAAAAGTGATAACTACTATGCCATCTCACTTTGGGCATTTTGGCTGTATATTTATATTTATCTCATTTGGATGTTTAAGCTGTGCTGAACACAGCTGTGTGACATGCACACCCACACTCAGCTATGTTTAAACTTTAGTGGGGATGGGGAAAAATATTTGTTTTATTTTTCTTAGTTTAGGGGTATGCACCTAGCTAACAGTCATACCTCTCCAACTCTTAAAGTATAAAATCTGGACAAAGCCTAACATGATGGGGGGACAAATGGGGACAGATTTTAAATATTGCTCTTACAAACTTGGAAAGTTGATAGAATAATAGGTTTTGCATTAGAATGACTTATTTGAAGAATGTGGAGTCTTAGACTCAAACGTTTGTCATTATTTAATGACTTCAAGCCTTAACTCTTTGCAAGGACAGTAGGAGGAACACACCTAATATATGATGCACAAATCTAGACATTCTGTGAATATCTGTTCAGTTGGGAGGTATGCTAACAGTGTCCATGGACACAGCTTTTCTTTTCAAAGTGCTGTATGGCACTTCCCTGAGTGCAGGTGATGTGTGTACTGTGCGAGCACTGATAGTACATGCCCCCTGCACTCATTCATGGATCGGGCCATGCAGGTTATACAGCAGCATTCCTTCATAAATATGCAAGGTGCTCTGCTGTGCTGCATGGGCATGATCCACTCCATGCAAGAATAGACTTATTCTTGCATGGAGCCTTCAAGAATCTCAGTGTTGGTTTTAATAACAGATTTTAACTTTAAAGTAATGTGCTCTAAGGTTGAGATCATGTTATCGTGTTAAAAGAACATTTCATTTATGTTGGTGTAGTATTTATTTATTTAATTGCATCATTTTCTACACACCACTATCTTACAAGCCTCTTCCATCAAATATCCTCAGATGTATATTTTCATTTTCATACTCTGAAGTTATCTAAACTTAGGAGATGGTTATATTATTTAAACTTATGCAGGGGGCAAAGTTCCTGCATGACAGGTACAAGTGAATTGCCTATATGTAAAATAATGGTACGCATTTGAAACCATTCAATACAACAGGCTCCTAGGTTTGTAGATTGCAGGGAACTAATGAAATGACATATACCATATCCATTTATATGTTCTCTAACTAGGACAGATTAGAGAATAATACATTTTATTGTGTTTGATTAAAAAATAGAAGTTGAACTCATTATAGTCAAACACAATTTAAAGTGTGGTTGAAAGCTTAATTATAGAAAGTCTGAGTGATGGCTATAAATGAACAATTTGAATGTTGCTAATTTAATGCAGTAAATATTGAAATATCTTTCTGCATGATTGGGATTCACATTTTCCTTCTTTCCCTTCTTAGTGGCATCCTCTTCCTTCTTCCTTTCACTGTCTTTGAAAAAAAACACAGTAAAAGTGGGTTTCCTAACACAAAATGATATAGACTGACATGCTCTGGTCTATCACTGCTTACTTTGTTCATTCCAGTTTGGCGTAAGAAATCCTAGAGACCACAGCACATCTTTGTTGTTCCCTGTTGCTGTAATAACACCTATGAATAATAAACCAATATCTCTAATTAAGCTGACATTGTCTCATAATTAGTAGAGAAACATATAATTAGTAATGAATAAAAGTATGTACATTGTAATGTATTGAATAATTAAGCCTAGCTAGTTTTAGCATCAGCCATTTACTTGAATTTCTCTTTATAGTCATTCCACTCCGTTTCCTTTATCTGCTCCCTCTTTATAGTTCAGGTGTCACATAAATTTACTGCCTTTGTCAAGAGACAAGAATACACAAAGCTTTTGTTGCAATGATATTTATGTGCCCTTACCCTCAGGAAGACACATATTTTTTAATTCCTGCTCATCATTCTTTGAGCCATGTTCAATAGATACGTGGCATTGTTTGGATCTACCTGACTTTGTGAAATCCCATATTATTGAATCACAGTCAGTTGACACTTAAAATTTCAAAATCCCACATCATCATACCAGCAGAACAATGAAGACCTACCCAAGATAAGTAACCATTTACCCAAAAAGAAAAAAACTGCACCATCCCTAACCCACCCAGGTGGAGGGCTATACCCCTCACACCTACCCTAACTAGATATACCAACTCCACGATCACACTACAGTTGGGAAAAGGGCAAAGTTCACCATCTCAAAGAACAGGTTACTTACTCTGGGAAAATCTGGACAGCTGAGAGATATGCTTACACTCCACAATATTTAGGTGGTTGTAAAGCTTGATTTTTTGTTGTTGAAGATAGAATCTTATCCCTCTACTCGTTTCCTGCCTTTCTAGATCTAGTAAAGTCCGGTTTTCAGAGTTTGCTGAATTCTGGCCTGTTTGTAAGTGAGAGTGGTGAGATTTGGAACAGCCTATCTGTCACTGGAGGTGTGGTTTTAGCTCAGTAACTGTAGTTTTATAGGCTGTTTTGGCTATTTCTATCCCTTTCATCTTTCTACTTAAAAACCCATGTTTGTGCAGTTTTTGCGCTTGTATTACCTCAGCAAGAGCCTGCCTGGGTGTCCTGCAGAGTCCTACAGCAGCAGAGAGAGAAAAGGAGACTTTGAGTGAATTAAATACCTCTGTTTTGCTTTTTATTGCTTGTTTTTGCTAGCCGCATTGTTCCGACTGCTTTTTTATTAACTGTGCTACTTATCTGAACTGTTTTTGAATCCAATTACTGTTTGCACTTTAAAGTATCATTTTTAAGTGTTTTTCATCTGTTTAACTGTAAAGGGCTACACACTCAAGTGTGATAGCCTATTTTCTGTGTTAAAAGTGTTTTTAATGCTGTATTTGCCTTAAATTTAAAAAAAAATCCTATCCCTCTACTCGTTTCCCACCTTTCTAGCTCTAGTAAAGTCCAGTTTTCAGTGTTTGCTGAGGTTTGGGCTATTTGTAAGTTCCTGTGATGCCCAGACCTTTCTAAAATAGAGGGAAGCTTCTCTGTTCATCAGTGAGAATGGTGAGTTTTGAAACAGCCTGTCACTGGAGGAGTGGTTTAAACTCAGAAACTGTAGTTTTATTGGCTGTTTTGGGCTATTTCTATCCCTTTCGTCTTTCTGCTTAAAAACCCATGTTTGCATGGTTTTGCTCATCACGCAATACTGCTTAGCTAGGATTAACTATTCCCAGCTCCATAAAGTCTGCTCTTCAGTTTTTCCCTTAGAACTAGCCAGTTTCTTAATTTTAGCTCTTGAATCTGGTTTTCCATGCTCAGCACAGGTCCAGATGTGTTGTAAGTGCTAAATAAGCTACACATTACTGAAGCACTCAACCTTTCTCATTTCCTAGGGGCTAACAGTGTTTTGTACTTATTTTCCTCAAGCTACTTCGAGGAAAATGGCTCTAGTACTTACTTCCCTCACTTATCTAGAGGAAAGTATTGATTACCCAAGCATGTCCAAGGGACAGATCCCAGTGTTCTCGCCTATCTACCTGATGAATCTGGGCATCTTGGGCAATGTAGCAATTGCCTCATGTACACTGACAACCCTCTCCTCCTACCACTCAACACTACAACCTGTGAAAGATGCATTTATCTTGCCAAACTGGAGGCAAAGCTCTCTCAACCCAAGACTGAACTTCTGAGTCAAGAGGATAAGGTAATCACTCGCACCACTACACACTCATCACATAGTCACACAACACCTACACCACCAAAACCCACACATAGATACACAAAAATATTCTCAGAGGCTCTCAATAAGAATCTGCCCAAGCAACAGAGATCTCCAAAGCAGAAATGCAAGCAACCTCTACCTTTCAACACAACCCAAAAGACACATAACACACAGACCCAGTGTGCCACTCAAACACAGCCCATAAGGCAAAACAACATGCCTAACACATTAGTCATAGGAGACTCTATAGTCAGGCACACTGATGTCCCACTCACCAGGCTAAACAAGAAGAAGATTACTGTCAGCTGCCTGTCGGGTGCCAGGATCCGTCACATAACCCACGCACTCAGGTCACTCCACAACATGTACAAATATGACTCAATCATTGTCCATGTTGGTGTGAATAACCTGAGATGTACCTCCCTAGACTACATGAAAAGAGACATGGAGGAGATCTCTGATCTTGTAATCCAGGCAGGTATACCCCTAGCCCTGAGTAGCATCCTACCTTTGCCCAGAATGATACCGCAGTACAATGGCAAAATGATTGACTTCAACAATTGGCTAAGCTTCTGGTTTCATTCTAAGGGGATCCAGTGTCTGTCTGCCTGGGACGACATGATCGACAGTCCACGATGCTTTGCCAGAGATGGCTTGCACCTGTCGCCCCTGGGATTCCGGACACTGGCTAAGACTCTTGCCGCCCCTATAGTGCCTTTTTTAGGCAAAGTTCAAGTGACAAACTCACTACCGTAACAGCTACAGGCAAGCAACAACTGAGGGTAATGTTACTCAATGCTATAAGTCTAAACCTCAAAATGCACTCACTCGAGGCACTCCTTAAAATGGAAAACATCAATATCTGTGAAGTGACTGAAACCTGGTCCAAGGCTCCAGAGAGCACCCCCGCATTACCAGGATATAACTCATACCATACCTTTTGGCCATCAAACCAGGACCGGAACACCAACTGTGGAGGTGTGTCCATATTCATTAAGGCTATCCATACCTCCAGGCTAGTTGCCCAACATAATGCATCTGAAGCTATCCAAGTGTAACAAACTCTGGGCAGAACTGCAGTCCATATTGTAACTTGCAACTGATCCCCCACCATGCCCCATGATTTCCAGTCCTCTTTTCTTGATATACTGGAAAATATTAGGGTTCAACCAAACACCCTAATAATGGGCGAGTTCAACTACCCCACCATTAACTGGGAAAACTACTCATGTACCAACTCCTTCACACAACACTTTCTAGAATTCATAAACTCCAATGCTCTGGATCAACTTATCCACACCCCCATCAGTGGTAATAATATCCTAGACCTAGTCATTACCAACATGACCAGTGTTCCACACCTGAAGTCAACTCTTCATTGTTCATATCCGACCATAAGCTAATCACCATAGATATCCACACCCTGCCCCCACTCCAAGGAAACCACTGTAAAAAATGTTTCCAAGGCCAACTTCATGCTTCTTAAGACAGAAGTGGCAAACTTTACAACACCCATGCAGATGGACAATACAGTTACAACTGACGAATCTTATACAAATACACTTTATGTGCACTTACACGAGTGCATGGATCGTGCTATCCCTAGCAGAACCAAGACACTATTCTCCAAAAAAGGAAGTCAATATGGTGGTCCCCTGCTATAAACAAACTCTACAACAGAAGGAAAAAAGTGTTGCAAAAGAGAGTAAAACCCCACGAGTGGAGGAGCTCCCTAGTTAGCCTCAGTAAGAAATTGAGAGCCCTCATAAAATCCTCCAAAGCCAACTATGAAAACAAGATTGCCACTGACTCTAAGGACAACCACAAAGCATTCTATAGCTATGTCAAGAATCTCAGTGGCAACACCCAGATCTGCTCTGAGTTACAACA
Source organism: Protopterus annectens (assembly GCF_019279795.1). Taxonomy (NCBI): domain Eukaryota; kingdom Metazoa; phylum Chordata; order Ceratodontiformes; family Protopteridae; genus Protopterus; species Protopterus annectens. Next base: position 394,319,160 of record NC_056725.1, on the reverse strand, counting down.
CAATGGCTCGAAAATTACGGAACCAACTGATATTGCCAACATCCTGGCTGATAGGTTCAGTGTCAACTTTACCCCCCCCCCTCCATCCCCTAAAGGGCCCATATCCATACCGGAAGAATGCAGTGCCCCTGCAATCAAAACTGCGCTCTCCAAAGCCAAGAACACAGCATCCATGGGACCAGAAAACATCCCAGGCTGCGTTCTGCACGAACTTCAGAACTAACCCGCCCCCCACCTAAGCACCATGTTCATTCACAGCCTCATGTCAGCCTTTGTACCCACTGAGTGGTGCACAGCAACAGTTATACCACTTCACAAAGTGGAGCCACCATGGACCCCAGATACTATCACCCTTGCCTGGTCTGCAAGGTCATGGAATATATCATCATGGAACTCATAAACAAAGACATTGCTAACCTCCAAACTCTGGACTCCACCCAGTTCAGATTTGTGAAGGCAGATCATGCCTCCTGAACCTGATCAACTTCTTCAAAACAGTCAACAAAGCCATAGATGTAGCTAAAGTAGTTCAAACAGCCTATCTCAACCTCTTCAAGGCTTTTGACACCATCCCTCATTCTGGAATCATAGATAAACTCATTAACTGGGTATAAATCCATAAATCACAAGATGGGGTGCCAACTGGCTCACTGACAGAGCCAACACTGTAAAAGTTGCAGACTCCAAATCTGACTTCAAACCTGTGACAAGTAGAGTACCACAGGGCTCAGTCTTGGGCCCTCTCCTGTTTGGTGTCTACTTCTTGGAAGTACAGGATAACACAGAGGGCCTCTGGCTGATGAAGTTAGCAGATGGCTGCAAATTAGGTGCCATAGTCAAGTCCCCGAATGATGTGGACATCCTACAGAAGGCCCTCACTGAGACTGATGCCTGGTGTCAGAGCCACAGCCTCAAGCTCAATGCCAAAAAGTGCATTGTCATCCCCTTTGGTAAAAACTTGGTACCACAACCACATAGGCGGTAGTCCACTTAATGCCGAAGGTGTAATAAGAGACCTTGGGACTCAGGTGGACAGTAGGCACTCCTTCGATAATCGAATCACCACAGTAGTCAGGAAATCCTTCTACATGGCCCACCTCATCATGAAAGGTTTATCATCCGGGAAAAAAGAGGTCATTGTTCCCCTCTACTTGGAATCATTAGATGCATTATTGCATGCAACGCCCCTTTTGGAATGTACCTAACAAGACATCTGCAACAGCTGGAAAGGCCACAAAAATACCTCACAAAGAGAATTGTGGGACTTAAACAGATGCCCTACGCTGACTGTCTCAAAAAACTCCAGCTTTACTCTGTAGCATATCACCTACTCCGAGGTGATCTCTGCCTAACATATAAAGCTATGTCAAACCCAGAGCTGTTGGACACGCTACACCTAAAGAAATCCCAATCCCCCGAGCTACATGCTGTAGGGACCTAAACTTTGTCACCACAATAAACAGAAAATGCTGGAAGGATAGATTTCTGTCCCAGAGACTTTCCATACTCTGGAACAGACTACCTATTTATGTCAAATAGAGCTCCTCATTAGCACTCTTCAAGTAAAATCTTGATGATTGGATGGGAAATAGGAAATTCACCCCAGGGATCACTTCTGTGACTCTGTTCGACAGGGGCACAGGAAATAATTTTCTTGGGTGGCGAAAGCCAGGGTACCTATTTGGCTAGGCTTATATAGGCCCTAGGGCCAATAGCTTAGTACCTACCTATGAACCTATGAAGCTATAAACCCCGGGGATCAATTCTGTGGCTCTGCTCGACAGGGGCACAGGAAAATAACCTTCTTGGGTGGTGAAAGCCAGCAAACCTTATTTGCTAGGCTTGTGTAGGCCCCTGGGCCAATAGCCTAGTACCTACATATGAACCTATGAACCTATGAAAAGTAATGCTTGCCATGGGCACTAAGCAGTAAATGGAATTTCATTATTCTTTCAGAAGCCAGACTATTGCAATGTGTTCCTCCTCTGAAGTTTGCAGCTAATTAAATTGTACCCACTAGGGGAAACTTTGGACAGCTGTTATGTAGGTATAGCTCCTTGTTTACACTTCTAGGGTTCTATGCCATCTCATAAGTAGGTGGGCAATGTTTAACTGTCACAAAGACAGCTTGCAAGCAGATACTGCTCAAAACCTGGCAAATGAAAGTGATTTTGTATTTTTAGGAAAATGCTTTTTTATTTGTTATATTACTTTACAACACAGATATGAATGTACCGAGGAGATGTGATTTCAAAACTGTTCCATCAGGAATGCTGCTTTTGAAATCAGAATGGATGGAACTATTCTTGCCAGATGTCTTTCATACTTTTGTTGTAATACTCATTTACAACCAAATCTCATGTCATGCCTCAGTTTTTGTGGTCTTTAGCATATTTAGCACTCTGTAATAGTAAAGTAATTTTATTGCCTGAGGAAAAGTGCAGTAATAATCTAATGCATTCATGGTGCCATACTTTTAAGTGATAACAATTGCAGTCTCTGCTTATTATATATATATATATATATATATATATATATATATATATATATATGTATATATATATATATAATATTAATATATATATATATATATATATATATATATATATATATATATATATATAAAAATGTGTGTGTGTATGTTTGTATGTGCCTCTCTCTCTCTCTACATATACATATATATATATATATATATATATATATATATATATATATATATATATATATATATTTATGTTTGGTCTATAAAGTTCTTTGAATTACTTAAAATTTGGATTATGTTATTATGTTGCTACTGCCATTAACATAAACCTGATTTACACTTACTGCAATATGCTTTTAATTAAATGACTTTTAGTTGGTGAGCAAGGATCTTAAAAATTCATGGTCACTTAAGCCAATGAATGTTAATAAAGGTGACTGGCATACTGAATATATTATCAGTGCAACGGAGCGGCATGCTTGTAGCAATGCTTTATGCTGTGAAAGTATATATTGGCCACATTGTTTTTCAGAGCAATTAGTACAGAACAGATGGAATCATTTTTGTTGTCAAGAGTTTTGTTAGCACTAAGTTTGAATGTATTTTGTGGCAACATAATCCTTTTTTATATTTTACAGAGTATAAAATGATAACAAAGGTATCTCATTGCTCATTTAGTTATTACCTTCCAGACTTAACCTTATAGTTATCTACAGGTTAGCAAGACTCATTTTCAAGCTAACACCCCTAGGAATAACAGAAAATCTGACAGCTCCTAATCCTAAACTGTATGGTACTATTTACAAAGCTCAAACAATGAACCAGAAAGGGATTACTGCTTGGGAAATAAAATTACACATGGGTTTTGAAGTAAATTAACAATAAACAACCAGGAAGAAAGAAGCTTGGAAAGGCTGAATACATACCACAATGCATTGCATTGCTATAAATCTCTACTGGAACAGAGCAGTTGACAATGTTCATAACACACAAATGTTTGAAGGAGTACAAGTATGCAAACTGATGAGTGAATAACTTTAAAGAATAAAATATTATGATACACCTGCCTACTGATTTTTTTCATTGTCATGCGGGTTGGATTTGAATATAAAATTAACAGTGCTAAACTGCAAACAGTGTGCTTTCATGTCCCCATAATATTTCTTTATTAAAAATAGCAAATATTTAATAATAATAACAAATAAAATAATATATACATAAACATACATAAGATGTTTAATGTTTTGCCCATGTATAGTTAATGGGCCGGATTCACGAAGGCTTGCACGGAGTCTTAGAGTAGAGTAAGACTCCATGCAGCCATCATGTCCGATGAGCAATCCAGGAACAGCCTGTAGGGGCGTGTAAGAGAGCTCCTAAAATGGCTCTTACACGGACAGGGCTGGGATATGCAAATTACCTCAATTGCAGGTGAAAGGCATGCAAATGAGGTAGATTTGCAATTCAGGAAACCTGAACCTGTCCGAGTAAGAGCAGTGTTATTTGCAGAAATGTACTCAGTTGACAACTGAGTACCATTCTGCAAATAGCAAAACGGAGCTGTGACAGCTCCAAATAAAGGTTGCATCCAGTGCAGGAAGCATGCCAATGGCCAAATATACGGCCATGTGAAATGTTTCCTGATGCAATATGAAAATAATAATATATATTTTTTTTTTCGCCGATTTCCCATGTTTAAGCATAGCGCAGCGCCGCCTAAACAGGGTGCACGCTAAAACCCAGAATACTAAAACTTAAAACCCACAAATGTGGATTTTATTGAAATTGTTAATGTACAATGCAAGGGAATGGCAGGCTGAAGGCAACATGGCCACCGAGTAGAGGTTGCAAAGGGGGGAAGCTCAGTCTAAGACATGTAACCAAGCATTAGTAGGCAATCCTATGTAAATGAGCATTAGGACAGTGAATCACAAGTTTACACAGCAAATGAGCACAGTCAGTGGTGTGTAGGAGTAGGATATGGGGAGTAACAGAGTAGAAGATAGGTGACATGACGAGAGGGGTATGTGAAAGAAGTGAAGCTCACTGGAACAGAGTGGCATGTGTCAGCTGTCATTCACACATTATGGAAAGAGGTGTGTCAACAGGTAGGCTAGGGAAAGGCAAGAAATGAAAGGTGTATGCCATGGACAACATCAAAGTTTCTTGCTGAGTGGGTATGCATGCGTAAACCCAAGTAAAAGAGAGTGCACGAGTGTAAGCATGAGTGCGCGCGTTTAAGCCGGAGTAAGCATGTATAAGGCAGTTTAAAGAGTTGTAAGCGCGTTTGCGCTAGTGTGTGCCGTTTTAACCCGAATAAGCAAGTTTTAGTCCGTGTAAGCATGTGTACGCGTGTGTGAGCTGCTGTGCGCATGTTTGCACTTGTGTGCGTGGCACTCCCCCCACTGAGGAAACAGAAAGGAAAAAGGAAGCAGAACAAATAGTAGGAAGCTACCAGGGAGTACTAGCAGAGCTAGCAGGTGAAAACAATCAGAATCAGGCAATTACACAGGCAGTACACTAGCCCAGCCCAGCCTAGCACTTAAAACTCTGCAAACAACAGTCCGTTATGTTTCTCACAACAGACACTGCAGTAAGCTAATAGAAGTGAAAACTGAAAAAGCTTTACTGAGACAAAGAAATGTTAGGGGCTGCCATTGCTGTTATAAGGCGACATATGCAACATGCTGAGGGTGGTGACAATGGAAATGCTGCTGGGCAACCCACAGTGAGGAGACGGAGAAGAGTGTACAGGCCCAGCGTAACCTACCAGGGGCTACATGAGCTGGAGATAGTGGAGCGCTATAGAGTGGACAGAGACCTCCTGCAGCAAATTGTTGAGCTGTGCAGGTCACGCCTCACACATAGAACCAACAGAGAGGAACCCATCCCAGTGGAAACCAAGGTATGTGTTGGCCTAAGAATATTAGCAACAGGTACCTTCCAGAGACCAACTGGTGATATGATGGGGATATCACAGGCATCAGCATCCAGGGTACTACACCAGTTCCTGGATGCCATGTCAGCACATGTCGTTGATCATGTATATTTCCCCAATTCCCATGAGGTATTGGCCAACAATATGCGTCTCTTCCAGCAAATAGCGGAATACCCTGAGGTAGTGGGTGCAATAGAATGCACGCACATATGCATCAAAGCACCAGCCGGCGAGTGGGGTAGGGTCTACTTCAACTGCAAGGGCTTCCCCTCCATCAACTGCCGGGTCATGTGTGATGCCCAGGGCATATTATTGAATGTGTGTGCAGGCTGCCCTGGAAGCTACCATGATTCCCATATCTGGCATCTGATGCAGCTATACCAGACATTTGCCAATGGGGACATCCCACATGGTCACCTAGTGGGGGATGCTGGCTATGCACTGGAGCCGTGGCTGATGACACCCATCAGAAACGCACACACACCTGAACAGGAACGCCATAATGAGGCACACTCACAAACACGTAATGTAATAGAGCATGTGTTTGGGCTGCTCAAGTCATGGTTCCGGTGCCTGGACACATCTGGTGGAGCCTTGCAGTACTCACCAACTACATGTACCCAAATTGTCATGGTATGTGCTATGCTACATAATTTCATCCTGCAAAAACAGCTGCAGCAGGACCAGGATAGGCCTGGGCCAACAGCCCCCCACCATTGCTAAGGCCATCACAGGCAGAGTGTGACTCGGAGGAGGAACAACCTGAGCCTGCCCCAGTAGGCAGAAGGAAGCGTGCCCAGTATGCTTTGGCCTTGGCAAAGAGGCAACGCATAGCACATACACTGGCTCAGTAAGAACTCTGGAAATGATACCTCTCTCTGACTCGCACATATAGTAAAAGGGATGCCTAAGTTGACACTACCTGCTTTCAAACATGTACAGGGAGTGTAGTATGTGCATCCGACATAGGCAGCCCTGCAGCACCACCTAAAGCATGATTGCCATGTTTTAAGCAATATAAAGCAGTGCTAAACAGCATTTACCACCATGTAGTATATGCAAGCAAAATCGCACACACTAACTAGCACAACTGTTGTCAATGTTCAGTAATATTGGACAATGTCCAGCAATGCTGGTGAATACTGAGCAATGTCGGACAAGCCTGGTCTAAGTAGGGCATCGCTGAACAAAAGCCAACATGCTCATATTTGCTTAACTGGCCCTTAAGCAGTCTGGTCTGCTCAGTATGAAAATATAAAGCAGTGATGGGCCTCGAACCCAGGATACTGTGCACTATAGCCAAAGTACTGAAAGACTAAATCATGACAGTATTGCAGTGGTCAGCCTGTATGAAGGAATGTTGATAAGTCTATGCAAAGTATTTCATGGAAACCCTGCAGGCACAGCATAATCCTTGTCGAGTTATGACATAAATGTGAGTCCTGCAGTGAGAACAGAACCTGACTTCCAACACACACAGTATAAATGTTAATATCTGTCATGTTCGCACACATCAACAAATGTAGTGGACCTCAGATAGCAACATACTGAAAGGTCACACCGGGCATGCTCACACACTTGAATAAATGAGACAAATGTCAGGCAACAAAACACGGAATGGCAGAACTGGGCATGCTCACACACTTAGGCCATGTCTGAGTACAGCAGTGGGCCACGCATATCTGGCAGTTGCATGTGTTAACCCAGGAATCTGTCACTATGTAGCAATCCTCCCTGTGCACACAGTTATATGACAACAGCCACATCGATAATATAGTGGAACCCTGTCATAGTCAAATATGTTCTGCAGATACCAACGTTGTTCATAGAAACTGGTAAAGCAAAGATGATAAAGACCTGCAAACAGTATCAGCAATAAACATTGTGCATCTTGAACATTAGCATAGGTTCAGAGGTCGATCTAGGCTATCTGTCCTAGGGCATGTACAAGCCTAGCCAGAGTGTGTTTGGCATTCGCAACCCTGTCAGATTACTACACTGTGTTTGTGAATAGTAGGTCACACAAGATAGCCCATGTACGTTTTTGCTAGTGTGCCACTGTCTAGCAGGGACATAGAAGATATCCCAGGGGTAAACATATGATCACCCATACAGTCATCAAGATGTCTCCTGTAGGTGGTCAGTGGGTGGCTCTGCCTATGTGAAACTGGGATTACATTCTGGAGTGAGTGGAGCCTCTGGGATAAGAATCTGTACCTCCACAATGTCTTATTAACATCTGTGCTGAGGTATACGCCCCTGGAGTGTGTAGCTCCAAGGGAGTCAGATATCCTGAGGTGGAGCATGTCCAGTAATTCTGGGTTGGGTATATCTGTAAACAACAGGCACATATCATATCTGAGTAGGTGGTAAGCGACTGAGTAGAGCTGGAGTTACTGCATCTGAACTGTGCAGGGCATCTGTGTGAGTCCATAGATCTGCTTGGTGATGAACGTCCATGGCCAGTACAGTTGCTGCAGGTGTCTGGTAAGGTACACCCCAAATGTGGCATTGTAACCAAGCATGGATGTGATGAGTATAGGGGCACAATGACCTCACTCGATCTAGATGTGAAACCATATGGGATAAGGTGCCCACATAGAAGGTGTGTCCAACCAGTTTGGCAACGTGAATGTCAAAGGTGACAGTACGAACAAGTCATGTCCCCAAACCCCTAACAACTCCTACCATATGTAATGGAGTACTACCTATGTGGTAATGTGTGGGCATGTTGTTATTCATAAAGGGGATGACTATGCAACTAATGGCATTTAGCTGTAGACCATGGCTCAGGCACCAGTTATCCATCTCTGTGATACCCTGTTTGAGTATGCATGTGGCAGCTGGAGAGTTGATCATGGCACCCAGTGTGCAGTCAAGTGCAAACATGTTCAGCCATATTCCCCCTGTGGTAGCCTGTATGTCAGACAAATATATACTGAACAAGAGAGGTCCCAGGACCAAGCCGTGTGGGATGCCATGTGTAACTGGTGTATAGTCAGACATGGCAGCTGCAATTCTAACCATGTGGGTGCTATCCCTGATCAAGGTATCAATCCATCATGTGAGATATGTGTCCATATCAGCGCTGGTGAGCCTATGCATAATGGCCCAGTGGGTTATTGTGTTGAAGGGTTTTGCAAGGTTCAGGTAGGCTGTGTGGACAGCCGTCCCTATGTTGATGGACCTGTTAGCCATTTAAAGAATACAAACAGGTTCAAGAGGTAAGATCTGCCCACAACAACGCTAAAATGTGTAGGACACAGTGTCTGTAGGTTCCTGATGTCTATGTGTATGAGTCCCATGACAATGCGCTCCATAGCTTTGCATAACAGGCTACTTAGGCTTATAGGGCAATATTGTCTGTGGTCCGTTGTGGCACCAACTCTGTGGAGCGGGACCACTGTCGCTGTATGCCATTCCTTGGGTACATATCCTGTGGTAACTCCGATATTGAACAGTGATGTAATGTGAAGGTTGCGTCTGTCATGATGCTTGTGTAAGATGCAGGCTGGGACACAGTCTGGTCACATTGATACTATGATGTACGCTTTAGGGAGGGCAGCACTCACCTGTTACTGTGTGATGTCAGGGAGGTTATACTCTGTTGGGATGGATAGTTGGTCCTTAAGGGGGATGGGTGGGAGACATCTGCACTGAACCTGTTTGCCAGGATGTTGGCAATGCCAATGGGTTCAGGGTAGGTTTAGTCGGTATGCAGTAACTCACAGCATATCAGCGAGTGTCCACACAAATTCCTGACAGAACTGAAGAAGGCCGTGTGATAGTCCTACGTGTCTGTTGCAATTGTCTGGTTGAAGCGGCCCTTAGAAAAGTTCATGAGTGATTGTAGCTATCTGCTAGTACAGATCACAGATGCCTTCCCAGTCTGGAATTGTGCTCTATCATGTAGTAGCTTCCTCCTGATGTTGTACAGCTTATTAATGGCTGGGGTCTACCAGACAGGTCCCCTGCCATTGGAGTAGTGAGTCCTGTTGTTATTTGGGATAGCACAATCCATGCAGTCTACTAGGTATCCATAGAATGTGTATGTAAAGGATGCAGCAGTGTGAGCCGTATTTGCCACTGTCTCGGGGTCTCTGAAGTATACCACCTTGCTTCGGTGAAGTGAGACGTTGGCTCATGAGAAGTTCACCAAGATTACCCAGGATGAGTGTGTGGAGCGTATATGTATTTCCAGTGAGCTACATGTATGTTCTGACCTTACCAATGAGGGGTATATCGCTGGTGTGGAACATAGAGTCCCCATGTTGGTGATGATCAGGTCCAATATGTATTCCCCCTTGTGACTGTGCTGACTGGTTGTGCCATAGCATATGAGTCTACAAATTGTAGCGACTGTTGGGTGAGGGTGTCGGGGCTTGAGTAGTATCCCCAGTCAATATTTGTGTATATGAAGTCACACAATATAATGGTGTTTGTGGAGACCTTCATATTCTCCATAGTTCCCACAAAAGCCGAGTGTGGCTCCTGAGTTTGGGAGTGTGTTCTGTAGCAGGCAACAAACTAAAAGGCAGTATTGCACAATGGTAGTTGTATATGTATGGTCTGTGATGCTTTGTGCAGTGCTACTAACCCGGAGGTGTGTGTATCTGTGATGTATATGGATAGTCCCCCTAGTTGTGTTGTCTGTTCCAAGTCTTGTTGTCAGACAGCATGGTATGAAACATAAACTGGTAGTGCTGGTGTGCATAAGCGAGCCTGAGTCTGTCAGTGCACAGATAACGCTATCCTCCATACCGAGGAGTGTCCTAAGTGGCCGCAATATGAGGTTAACACAACTGTTGTTGAGCAACATTACCCTTAGTTTCATTTTACCTGTAATGTCTATGGAGGTGGGTTTGTCTTCTGAGCCCTGATTAAAAAAGGCACTATGGTGGTAGCAAGAGCCTTAGCCAGCATTCCAAAGTCCAAGGGTGACAGGTGCAAGCTGCCCATAGTGAAGCTATGTGGCATGTTGAGCATGTCACCATATGCTGACAGACACTGTATCCCCTATGAATTAAACAAATTTGTTAGCCAACTGTTAAATGTGATATGTGTGTCCATACACTGTGACATCATAATTGGTGGGTGTAAGATGCTAGACAAGGTTAGGGTCATACTGGCCTGGGCTACATGATCAGAGTGTTCCTCCATGTATCATGTCATGTGGTCCAGGTAGTAACGTCTGAGGTTATACACACCAAAATCGACAATGATGGTGCCAGTCCTGTACTTGCTTTGGAGTGACCTGACTGCCTGGGTTATGCGGCAGATCCTGGCACCCAACAGACAGCCCAAAGTGACTATTCCTTTGTTAGGGCTGGTGAGTGGTACATCAGTGTGCCTGACAATAAGTGTCACCTATTACAAGTGTATTAGGTGTGTTGTTTAGCCTGAAGGGCAGTGACTGTGTGCACTCTGACATTGTGAACTATGTGATATGTGGGTATTGTAGTGGGGTAGCAGGTGTGTGTGTGTCTGCTTTGGAGGTCTCTGCTGCTTAGGTACAGTACATTTACAGCATCCAAGTATGTCTATGTGTGATAATGTGGTTTGAGTGCTGTTGCTAGAGGATATGTGAGACTGATATGTGGTGTGTGTGGTTACCTTCACCACCTGATAGACTGTGCCAGTCATAGGTCGAGAGAGTTCAGCACCCTGTATGTCTATATAGGTGCATCTCACACATATATCTGAGTTTGTTGGGAGGAGGAGAGGGTTGTCTGTGTACATGAGGCAGATGTAACATTGTGTCAATATCACAATATCCACCAGCTGGCCTGAAGAGTACACACAAAACCGACCCCTGGACATGCCAGGATATTATCATGACATACTCTGTAGCCTGATCACAAAGGATCAGTGGGGTGTTAAGCATGTAAAAGAGTATAACAGGGATTAGTGCTCATGTTCGTTGGTGTTTTGTAAAGAGTAGCTGAGAAGGAGTCCAGACTGAATCATGACACCTCCTTCAGCTATGTCATAAATAGCAATGTACACCCATATATATCCTGAGTCAGGGCCAACTGTAACTGAGTGATAATGCTGACATCATGACAGACAGGCCCATATGTACATACCCATCTCCCACTGACAATAGTGCATATCATCATACCAGGAGATATCACATGTAGAATGGATGAGCAGCTACCCCCACTGCCAAAAGCATGGCAGCAAGTGGAATACATTGATTCCCAATATGTGTCATGCACAAGGTACAGAACAAACACATCATGCAACTGAACAGTCAGCTGAGCCTCACCCCCTACCGTTGAATGTGTCACAGCTATGTATGGCACTCCCCACAAGTGTTGGTGCACAACACACCATGGGAAGTCAAGTCCAGTACGCCTATGAAGTTTGATCTGGAAGGTCATGGAGTCCATCATGGTTGCAGTCATAAACAGAGATATTGGAAGCTGACATACACACAACCCTACCAACTGTAGTATGTTCATGTGCGGATCATGGTTCCAAACATGCTAGACTGTTTGCAAGGCAGCCACCCAGGACATACATCAATGAACACATCCACACATGAGTCACATAGACTTTGAATAGCCCTTTATCAACATCCCAGACACATGTAGTATCCACAAAACCAACAAGCTGTGCATAAATATCTGTTGACATATGACGGAATGTCAATGTGTCCACAGATAGATCACACAAGGTAAGGATTCTGAGGTCTTGATCAAGCTGTTGACACCTGCTGACCCACATGGACCATTCCTGGAATGGCATAAAACAAAGTGTACACACATCACCATGTCCAGTCTAATGATGTCACCATCCTATAAATACAGCAGGAGAAGGAAAGCCAGCCAATGAAGCAAATAGCTCGCTGTGCTAATGCGTCTATCTTTAGTACCATAACATCGTTAGGTAGTGGCTTGAATCCTGCAAATAGTGTGTATGTGTGCAGTTTCCGTTGAGAGGTGTCCCCATTTTGAAGACTGGAAAAACTCACTAAAAGAGGTACATTCCTCTTTGGAAAGTCTGATGATGTCACCATCCTACAAATGCTGCAGGAGAAGAGAAGCCAGCCAATAAAGCAAATAGTGCGCCATGTTAATGCGCTTTCCTGTAATATCATAACATGGTTAGGTAGGGGTATGAATCCTGAAAATAGTGAGTATATGTACGCAGTTTCCTTTGAGAAGTGTTTCCTTTTGGAGACTGGGAAAACTCACTAAAAGAGGTACATTCCTCTTTGGAAAGTCTGATGATGTCACCATCCTACAAATACAGCAGGAGAAAGAAAACCAGCCAGTAAAATAAATAGCGTGCTATGTTAATGCATCTCTTTCTAATATCATAACATAGACTAATTATCGTGAGGAGGATTTTGTGACTTTTTGATACCTTGACACAGTTCGTTTTTCTTGGTTTTCCGTTTTTGCAACAGTTTGATCATAACATAGTTAAATAGAGGTTTGAATCCTGCAAACAGTGAGTGTGTGTGTGGGGGGAAGGGTCTGTGTACATGTGCAGGTTTCTTTGAGAGGTGTCCCCTTTTTGGAGACTGGGAAAACTCGGTAAATGAGGTACATTCCTCTTTGGAAAGTCTGATGATGTCACCATCCTACAAATACAGCAGGAGAAGGAAAGCCAACCATTAAATCAAATAATACGCCGTGTTAATGCATCTTTCTCTAATATCATAACATAATTAGGTAGGGGTTTGAATCCTGTAAACAGTGAGTGTGTATGTGTGCAGTTTCCTTTGAGAGGTGTTGCCTTTTTTGGAGACTGGGAAAACTCTCTAAAAGAGGTACATTCCTCTTTGGAAAGTCTGATAATGTCACCATCCTACAAATACAGCAGGAGAAGGGTAACCAGCCAGTAAAACAAATAGCACACCGTGTTAATGTGTTTCTTTCTCTAATATCATAACATAGTTAGGTAGTGGCTTGAATCTTGCAAAGAGTGTGTGTGTGTGCAATTGTTTTTGAAAGGAGTGCTCTTTTTGGAGACTGGGAAAACACACTAAAAGAGGTACATTCCTCTTTGGAAAGACTGATGATGTCACCATCCTACAAATACAGCTGAAGAAGGGAAAGGGGGGGTGTGTATGTCTGCAATTGTCTTTGAAAGGAGTGCCCTTTTTGGAGACTGGGAAAACACACTAAAATAGGTACATTCCTATTTGGAAAGACTGATGATGTCACCATCCTACAAATACAGCTAGAGAAGGGAAAGGGGGGGTGTATGTGTGCAATTGTCTTTGAAAGGAGTGTCCTTTTTGGAGACTGGGAAAACAGGTTCATTTGAGATGTGTACCATTTTTGGAGACTGGGACAACTCAGTAAAAGAGGTACATTCCTCTTTGGAAAGTCTGATGATGTCACCATCCTACAAATACAGCAGGAGAAGGCAAATCAGCCACTAAAGCAAAGAGCACGCCATGTTAATGTGCCTCTCTCTAGTATCATAACATAGTTATGTAGGGGCTTGAATCTTGCAATCAGTGTGTGTGTGTGTGTGTGTGTGTGTGTGTGTGTGTGTGTGTGTGTGTGTGTGTGCAATTGTCTTTGAAAGGAGTGCCCTTTTTGGAGACTGGGAAAACACACTAAAAGAGGTACATTCCTCTTTGGAAAGACTGATGATGTCACCATCCTACAAATACAGCCTGAGAAGGGAAAGGGGAATGTGTATGTGTGACATTGTCTTTGAAAGGAGTGCCCTTTTTGGAGACTGGGAAAACACACTAAAAGAGGTACATTCCTCTTTGGAAAGACTGATGATGTCACCATCCTACAAATACAGCCAGAGAAGGGAAAGGGGGGGGGGTGTATGTGTGCAATTGTCTTTGAAAGGAGTGCCCTTTTTTGAGACTGGGAAAACACACTAAAAGAGGTACATTCCTCTTTGGAAAGACTGATAATGCCACCATCCTACAAATACAGCCAGAGAAGGAACAGGGCGGGGGGGGGGGTGCGTATGTGTGCAATTGTCTTTGAAAGGAGTGCCCTTTTTGGAGACTGGGAAAACACGCTAAAAGAGGTACATTCCTCTTTGGAAAGACTGATGATGTCACCATCCTACAAATACAGCCAGAGAATAAAAACCACGTGTAAAGCAAATAGCACGCCGTGTTAATTCATTGCTCTCTTGCATCATAACATAGCTAGGTAGGGGTTTAAATGCTGACTGTAGGTCAATGCAGTGTGGGTTTTGCTTTTACTATGGTATGATATAGTATGATTACAACAGTAAGTGCATTGCACACATCAGGTATCTGCATGGCAAATATATATGTGTACATGTCCCCTCAATCAGTACATAGGTGTGAAGCCTGCATACTACATGAATGCATTTGTTTCCATTGACAGGTTGTGCCGCTGCTTCTCAGATCGTAGGTCACATATGTATGTATGTGACAAGGCCGTCCACTGTCGTGTTCTGTGGCCAAGGTCATCTGTGGCACACACACCCATGACAGTTACTTAAGAGTAGTGTGAGTGAGGGTATATGCCTGAGGTATATGTCAGACATGGTCATACACAACAAAGACTGCCAAGAATGGACAGTCTTTATAGGTGTACGACTGCCTTGTGGATATGCATTCAAGCCTCTAATGTCTTATGTGATACACCTTGGGACTCCACAATACCTATGGATATGTGGATACCAAGGGACACATGACATAACATGAGGCTGTATGTACACATTGGTACCCAACATACATGTTGAGGGCTACCACCTGTGTGATACTTATGGGATAGCATGTATAGTACATGAGGATGACTATGCCATAGTCGGCATATGCAACATGCTGAGGGTGGTGACAATGGAAATGCTGCTGGACAACCCACAGTGAGGAGACAGAGAAGAGTGTACAGGCCCAGCGTAACCTACCAGGGGCTTCATGAGCTGGAGATAGTGGAGCGCTATAAAGTGGACAGAGACTTCCTGCAGCAAATTGTTGAGCTGTGCAGGTCACGCCTCACACAGAACCAGCAGAAGGGATCCCATCCCAGTGGAAACCAAGGTATGTGTTGGCCTAAGAATATTATCAACAGGTACCTTCCAGAGACCAACTGGTGATATGATGGGGATATCACAGGCATCAGCATCCAGGGTACTACACCAGTTCCTGGATGCCATGTCAACACATGTCATTGATCATGTATTTTTCCCTAATTCCCATGAGGTATTGGCCAGCAATATGCGTCTCTTCCAGCAAATAGCGGAATACCCTGAGGTAGTGGGTGCAATAGACTGCACGCACATATGCATCAAAGCACCAGCCAGCGAGTGGGGTAGGGTCTACTTCAAATGCAAGGGCTTCCCCTCCATCAACTGCCAGGTCATGTGTGATGCCCAGGGCATATTATTGAATGTGTGTGCAGGCTGCCCTGGAAGCTACCATGATTCCCATATCTGGCATCTGACGCAGCTGTGCCAGACATTTGCCAATGGGGACATCCCACATGGTCACCTAGTGGGGGATGCTGGCTATGCACTGGAGCCGTGGCTGATGACACCCATCAGAAACGCACACACACCTGAACAGGAACACCATAATGAGGCACACTCACAAACACGTAATGTAATAGAGCATGTGTTTGGGCTGCTCAAGTCAAGGTTCCGGTGCCTGGACACATCTGGTGGAGCCTTGCAGTACTCACCAACTACATGTACCCAAATTTTCATGGTATGTGCTATGCTACATAATTTGATCCTGCAAAAACAGCTGCAGCAGGACCAGCATAGGCCTGGGCCAAACAGCCCCCCACCATTGCCAAGGCCATCACAGGCAGAGCGTGACTTGGAGGAGGAACAACCTGAGCCTGCCCCAGTAGGCAGAAGGAGGTATACCCAGTATGCTTTGGCCTTGGCAAAGAGGCAACGCATAGCACATACACTGGCTTAGTAGGAACTCTGGAAATTATACCTCTCTCTGACTCACACATATAGTAAAAGGGATGCCTAAGTTGACACTACCTGCTTTCAAACATGTACAGGGAGTGTAGTATGTGCATCCGACATAGGCAGCCCTGCAGCACCACCTAAAGCATGATTGCCATGTTTTAAGCAATATAAAGCAGTGCTAAACAGCATTAACCACCATGTAGTATATGCAAGCAAAATCGCACACACCAACTAGCACAACTGTGGTCAATGTTCAGTAATATTGGACAATGTCCAGCAATGCTGGTGAATACTGAGCAATGTCGGACAAGCCTGGTCTAAGTAGGGCATCGCTGAACAAAAGCCAACATGCTCATATTTGCTTAACTGGCCCTTAAGCAGTCTGGTCTGCTCAGTATGAAAATATAAAGCAGTGATGGGCCTCGAACCCAGGATACTGTGCACTATAGCCAAAGTACTGAAAGACTAAATCATGACAGTATTGCAGTGGTCAGCCTGTATGAAGGAATGTTGATAAGTCTATGAAAAGTATTTCATAGAAACCCTGCAGGCACAGCATAATCCTTGTCGAGTTATGACAAAAAGGTGAGTCCTGCAGTGAGAACAGAACCTGACTTCCAACACACACAGTATAAATGTTAATATCGGTCATGTTCGCACACATCAACAAATGTAGTGGACCTCAGATAGCAACATACTGAAAGGTCACACCGGGCATGCTCACACACTTGAATAAATGAGACAAATGTCAGGCAACAAAACACAGAATGGCAGAACTGGGCATGCTCACACACTTAGGCCATGTCTGAGTACAGCAGTGGGCCACGCATATCTGGCAGTTGCATGTGTTAACCCAGGAACCTGTCACTATGCAGCAATCCTCCCTGTGCACACAGTTATATGACAACAGACACATCTATAAAATAGTGGAACCCTGTCATAATCAAATATGTTCTGCAGATACCGAAGTTGTTCATAGAAACTGGTAAAGCAAAGATGATAAAGACCTGCAAACAGTATCAGCAATAAACATTTTGCATCTTGAACATTAGCATAGGTTCAGAGGTCGATACTAGGCTATCTGCCCTAGGGAATGTACAAGCCTAGCCAGAGTGTGTTTGGCATTCGCAACCCTGTCAGATTACTACACTGTGTGTGTGAATAGTAGGTCACACAAGATAGCCCATGTATGTTTTTGCTAGTGTGCCACTGGCTAGCAGGGACATAGAAGATATCCCAGGGGTAAACATACGATCACCCATACAGTCATCAAGATGTCTCCTGTAGGTGGTCAGTGGGTGGCTCTGCCTATGTGAAACTGAGATTAAATTCTGGAGTGAGTGGAGCCTCTGGGATAAGAATCTGTCCCTCCAAAATGTCCTATTAACATCTGTGCTGAGGTATACACCCCTGGAGTGTGTAGCTCCAAGGGAGTCGGATATTCTGAGGTGGAGCATGTCCAGTAATTCTGGGTTGGGTGTATCTGTAAACAACAGGCGCATATCATATCTGAGTAGGTGGTAAGCGACTGAGTAGAGCTGGAGTTACTGCATCTGAACTGTGCAGGGCATCTGTGTGAGTCCCTAGATCTGCTTGGTGAGGAACTTCCGTGGCCAGTACAGTTGCTGCAGGTGTCGGGTAAGGTACTCCCCAAATGTGGCATTGTAACCAAGCATGGATGTGATGAGTATAGGGGCATAATGACCTCACTCGATCTAGCTGTGAAACTATATGGGATAAGGTGCCCACATAGAAGGTGTGTCCAACCAGTTTGGCAACGTGAATGTCAAAGGTGACAGTACGAACAAGTCATGTCCCCAAACCCCTTACATCTCCTACCGTATGTAATGGAGTACTATCTATGTGGTAATGTGTGGGCATGTTGTTATTCCCAAAGAGGATGACTATGCAACTAATGGCATTTAGCTGTAGACCATGGCTCAGGCACCAGTTATTCATCTCTGTGAGACCCTGTTTGAGTATGCATGTGGCAGCTGGAGAGTTGATCATGGCACCCAGTTTGCAGTCAAGTGCAAACATGTTCAGCCATATTCCCCCTGTGGTAGCCTGTATGTCAGACAAATATACACTGAACAAGAGAGGTCCCAGGACCAAGCCGTGTGGGATGCCATGTGTAACTGGTGTATAGTCAGACATGGCAGCTGCAATTCTGACCATGTGGGTGCTATCCCTGATCCAGGTATCAATCCATCATGTGAGATATGTGCCCATATCGACGCTGGTGAGCCTATGCGTAATGGCCCAGTGGGTTATTGTGTTGAAGGGTTTTGCAAGGTTCAGGTAGGCTGTGTGGACAGCCGTCCCTATGTTGATGGACCTGTTAGCCATTTAAAGAATACAAACAGGTTCAAGAGTCAAGATCTGCCCACAACAATGCTGAAATGTGCAGGACACAGTGTCTGTAGGTTCCCGATGTCTATGTGTATGAGTCCCATGACAATGCGCTCCATAGCTTTGCAGAACAGGCTACTTAGGCTTATAGGGCAATATTGTCTGTGGTCCGTTGTGCCACCAACTCTGTGGAGCGGGACCACTTTCGCTGTACGCCATTCCTTGGGTACATATCCTGTGGTAACTCCGATATTGAACAGTGATGTAATGTGAAGGTTGCGTCAGTCATGATGCTTGTGTAAGTTGCAGGCTGGGACACAATCTGGTCACATTGATACTATGATGTACACTTTGGGGAGGGCAGCACTCACCTGTTACTGTGTGATGTCAGGGAGGTTATACTCTGTTGGGATGGATAGTTGGTCCTTAGGGGGGATGGGTGGGAGACATCTGCACTGAACCTGTTTGCCAGGATGTTGGCAATGCCAGTGGGTTCAGGGTAGGTTTAGTCGGTATCCAGTAACTCAGAGCATATCAGCGAGTGTCCACACAGGTTCCTGACATAACTGAAGAAGGCCGTGTGATAGTCCTACATGTCTGTTGCAATTGTCTGGTTGAAGCGGCCCTTAGAAAAGTTCATGAGTGATTGTAGCTGTCTGCTAGTACAGATCACAGATGCCTTCCAGTCTGGGATTGTGCTCTATCATGTAGTAGCTTCCTCCTGATGTTGTACAGCTTATTAATGGCTGGGGTCTACCAGACAGGTCCCCTGCCATTGGAGTAGTGAGTCCTGTTGTTATTTGGGATAACACAATCCATGCAGTCCACTAGGTATCCATAGAATGTTTATGTAAAGGATGCAGCAGTGTGAGCCGTATTTGCCACTGTCTCAGGGTCTCTGAAGTATACCATCTTGCTTCGGTGAAGTGAGTCGTTGGCTCATGAGAAGTTCACCAAGATTACCCAGGATGAGTGTGTGGAGCGTATATGTATTTCCAGTGAGATACATGTATGTTCTGACCTTACCAATGAGGGGTATATCGCTAGTGTGGAACATAGAGTCCCCATGTTGGTGATGATCAGGTCCAATATGTATTCCCCCTTGTGACTGTGCTGACTGGTTGTGCCATAGCATATGAGTCTACAAATCGTAGCGACTGTTGGGTGAGGGTGTCGGGGCTTGAGTAGTATCCCCAGTCAATATTTGTGTATATGAAGTCACACAATATAATGGTGTTTGTGGAGACCTTCATATTCTCCATAGTTCCCACGAAAGCCGAGTGTGGCTCCTGAGTTTGGGAGTGTGTTCTGTAGCAGGCAACAAACTGAAAGGCAGTATTGCACAATGGTAGTTGTATATGTATGGTCTGTGATGCTTTGTGCAGTGCTACTAACCCAGAGGTGTGTGTATCTGTGATGTATATGGATACTCCCCCTAGTTGTGTTGTCTGTTCCAAGTCTTGTTGTCAGACAGCATGGTATGAAACATAACCTGGTAGTGCTGGTGTGCATAAGCAAGCCTGAGTCTGTCAGTGCACAGATATCGCTATCCTCCATACTGAGGAGAGTCCTGAGTGGCCGCAATATGAGGTTAACACAACTGTTGTTGAGCAACATTACCCTTAGTTTCATTTAACCTGTAATGTCTATGGAGGTGGGTTTGTCTTCTGAGCCCTGATTAAAAAAGGCACTATGGTGGTAGCAAGAGCCTTAGCCAGCATTCCAAAGTCCAAGGGTGACAGGTGCAAGCTGCCCATAGTGAAGCTATGTGGCATGTTGAGCATGTCACCATATGCTGACAGACACTGTATCCCCTATGAATTAAACAAATTTATTAGGCAACTGTTAAATGTGATATGTGTGTCCATACACTGTGACATCATAATTGGTGGGTGTAAGATGCTGGACAAGGTCAGGGTCATACTGGCCTGGGCTACATGATCAGAGAGTTCCTCCATGTATCATGGCATGTGGTCCAGGTAGTAACGTCTGAGGTTATACACACCAAAATGAACAATGATGGTGCCAGTCCTGTACTTGCTTTGGAGAAACCTGACTGCCTGTGTTATGTGGCAGATCCTGGCACCCAACAGACAGCCCAAAGTCACTATTCCTTTGTTAAGTCTGGTGAGTGGTACATCAGTGTGTCTGACAATAAGTGTTGCCTATTACAAGTGTATTAGGTGTGATGTTTAGCCCAAAGGGCAGTGAATGTGTGGCACACTGACATTGTGAACTATGTGATATGTGGGTATTGTAGTGGGGTAGCAGGTGTGTGTGTGTGTCTGCTTTGGAGGTCTCTGCTGCTTAGGTACAGTATATTTACAGCATCCAAATATGTCTATGTGTGATAATGTGGTTTGAGTGCTGTTGCTAGAGGATATGTGAGACTGATATGTGGTGTGTGTGGTTACCTTCACCACCTGATAGACTGTGCCAGTCATGGGTCGAGAGAGTTCAGCACCCTGTATGTCTATATAGGTGCATCTCACACATATATCTGAGTTTGTTGGGAGGAGGAGAGGGTTGTTTGTGTACATGAGGCAGATGTGACATTGTGTCAATATCACAATATCCACCAGCTGGCCTGAAGAGTACACACAAAACCGACCCCTGGACATGCCAGGATATTATCATGACATACTCTGTAGCCTGATCACAAAGGATCAGTAGGGTGTTAAGCATTGTAAAAGAGTATAACAGGGATTAGTGCTCATGTTCATTGGTATTTTGTAAAGAGTAGCTGAGAAGGAGTCCAGACTGAATCATGACACCTCCTTCAGCTATGTCATAAATAGCAATGTACACCCATATATATCCTGAGTCAGGGCCAACTGTACCTGAGTGACAATGCCGGCATCATGACAGACAGGCCCATATGTACATACACATCTCCCACTGACAATAGTGCATATCATCATACCAGGAGATATCACATGTAGAATGGATGAGCAGCTACCCCCACTGCCAAAAGCATGGCAGCAAGTGGAATACATTGATTCCCAATATGTGTCATGCACAAACTACAGAACAAACAGATCATGCAACTGAACAGTCAGCTGAGCCTCACCCCCTACCATTGAATGTGTCACAGCTATGTATGGCACTCCCCACAAGTGTTGGTGCACAACACACCATGGGAAGTCAAGTCCAGTACGCCTATGAAGTTTGATCTGCAAGGTCATGGAGTCCATCATGGTTGCAGTCATAAACAGAGCTATTGTAAGCTGACATACACACAACCCTACCAACTGTAGTATGTTCACGTGCGGATCATGGTTCCAAACATGCTAGACTGTTTGCAAGGCAGCCACCCAGGACATACATCAATGAAAACATCTACACATGAGTCACATAGACTTTGAATAGCCCTTTATCAACATCCCAGACACATGTAGTATCCACAAAACCAACAAGCTGTGCATAAATATCTTTTGACATATGACGGAATGTCAATGTGTCCACAGATAGATCACACAAGGTAAGGATTCTGAGGTCTTGATCAAGCTGTTGACACCTGCTGACCCACATGGACCATTCCTGGAATGCATTAAACAAAGTGTACACACATCACCATGTCCAGTCTAATGATGTCACCATCCTATAAATACAGCAGGAGAAGGAAAGCCAGCCAATGAAGCAAATAGCGCGCTGCACTAATGCGTCTATTTGTAGTACCATAGCATTGTTAGGTAGCGGTTTGAATCCTGCAAAAAGTGTGTATGTGGCGGGGGTGTATGTGTGCAGTTTCCGTTGAGAGGTGTCCCCATTTTGAAGACTGGGAAAACTCACTAAAAGAGGTATATTCTTCTTTGGAAAGTCTGATGATGTCACCATCCTACAAATACAGCAGGAGAAGGGAAACAGCCAATAAAGCATATAGAGCGCTGTGTTAATGCGCTTCCTTGTAGTATCATAAGATGGTTAAGTAGGGGTTTGAATCCTGCAAATAGTGAGTGTGTGTTTGTATATGTGTGCAGTTTCCTTTGAGAGGTGTTGCCTTTTTTGGAGACTGGGAAAACTCACTAAAAGAGGTACATTCCTCTTTGGAAAGTCTGATGATGTCACCATCCTACAAATAAAGCAGGAGAAAGAAAACCAGCCAATAAAACAAATAGCATGCTATGTTAATTCATCTCTCTCTAATATCATAACATAGTTAAATAGAGGTTTGAATCCTGCAAACAGTGAGTGTGTGTGGGGGGAGGGGTCTGTGTACATGTGCAGGTTTCTTTGAGAGGTGTCTCCTTTTTGGAGACTGGGAAAACTCAGTAAAAGAGGTACATTCCTCTTTGGAAAGTCTGATGATGTCACCATCCTACAAATACAGCAGGAGAAGGAAAGCCAGCCAGTAAATCAAATAATGCGCAGTGTTAATGCATCTTTCTCTAATGTCATAACATAATTAGGTAGGGATTTAAATCCTGCAAACAGTGAGTGTGTATGTGTGCAGTTTCCTTTGAGAGGTGTTGCCTTTTTTGGAGACTGGGAAAACTCACTAAAAGAGGTACATTCCTCTTTGGAAAGTCTGATGATGTCACCATCCTACAAATACAGCAGGAGAAGGAAAGCCAGCCAGTAAATCAAATAATGCGCAGTGTTAATGCATCTTTCTCTAATGTCATAACATAATTAGGTAGGGGTCTGAATCCTGCAAACAGTGAGTGTGTATGTGTGCAGTTTCCTTTGAGAGGTGTTGCCTTTTTTGGAGACTGGGAAAACTCACTAAAAGAGGTACATTCCTCTTTGGAAAGTCTGATGATGTCACCATCCTACAAATACAGCAGGAGAAGGGTAACCAGCAATTTAAGCAAAGAGCGCACCATGTTAATGTGTCTTTCTCTAGTATCATAACATAATTATGTAGGGGTTTGAACCTTGCAATCAGTGTGTGTGTGTGTGTGTGTGTGTGTGTGTGTGTGTGCGATTGTCTTTGAAAGGAGTGCCCTTTTTGGAGACTGGGAAAACACACTAAAAGAGGTACATTCCTCTTTGGAAAGACTGATGATGTCACCATCCTACAAATACAGCCTGAGAAGGGAAAGGGGGGTGTGTATGTGTGCCATTGTCTTTGAAAGGAGTGCCCTTTTTGGAAACTGGGAAAACACACTAAAAGAGGTACATTCCTCTTTGGAAAGACTGACGATGTCACCATCCTACAAATACAGCTGGAGAAGGGAAAGGGGGGGTGTATGTGTGCAATTGTCTTTGAAAGGAGTGCCCTTTTTTGAGACTGGGAAAACTCACTAAAAGAGGTACATTCCTCTTTAGAAAGACTGATGATGCCACCATCCTACAAATACAGCCAGAGAAGGAAAAGGGGGGGTGCGTATGTGTGCAATTGTCTTTGAAAATAGTGCCCTTTTTGGAGACTGGGAAAACACGCTAAAAGAAGTACATTCCTCTTTGGAAAGACTGATGATGTCACCATCCTACAAATACAGCCAGAGAAGAAAAAACACCCAGTAAAGCAGATAGCACACCGTATTAATGCATCTCTTGCATCATAACATAGCTAGGTAGGGGTTTAAATCCTGCAAATGTTGACTGTTGGTCAATGTGGTGTGGGTTTTGCTTTTACTATGGTATTATATAGTATGATTACAACAGTAAGTGCATTGCACACATCAGGTATCTGTGTGGCAAATATATATGTGTACATGTCCCCTCAATCAGTACATAGGTGTGAAGCCTGCATACTACATGAATGCATTTGTTTCCATTGACAGGTTGTGCCGCTGCTTCTCAGATCGTAGGTCACATATGTATGTATGTGACAAGGCCGTCCACTGTCGTGTTCTGTGGCCAAGGTCATCTGTGGCACACACACGCATGACAGTTACTTAAGAGTAGTGTGAGTGAGGGTATATGCCTGAGGTATATGTCAGACATGGTCATACACAACAAAGACTGCCAAGAATGGACAGTCTTTATAGGTGTACGACTGCCTTGTGGATATGCATTCAAGCCTCTAATGTCTTATGTGATACACCTTGGGACTCCACAATACCTATGGATATGTGGATACCAAGGACACATGACATAACATGAGGCTGTATGTACACATTGGTACCCAACATACATGTTGAGGGCTACCACCTGTGTGGTACTGATGGGATAGTATGTATAGTACTTGAGGATGACTATGCCATAGTTGGCTTACTGCTATACAGCATGTATCAGACAACAGGTATCTGTCTGTATGATACCCTTGTGTAGGATATGCGTCCCATCCAGGGAATGCATTGTAGGCCAATCCATGCATTTCCAGATTTGGAAGGACACATCCCTAGTGTGTCTGCATGTACCTAAGGGGGGTATATGCCAAACAGGTGTGGTCACAGGAATGGGTGGCGGTCATTATCACTGGTTAGTGTTATAGTGTAGCACCGGAAGGATCCAATTGTTACTGGGTTCCCTACTACTGTGTGTCATTTGTCAGGACATCATCCAATGATTGCTTTTTGTCATGCTGTTGAGGTTGTGTATACTACCAGACCGCAAATCATTTACAGATATTAACGGTATTACCCACAGCATAGTGTCAACCCATGTCATACACACGTCTACCCATGTTAGTACATAACTGTAGTAGAATGCATACTGGCCATTGAAAGATACTATGAGATGTTAACAATGTGTACGACAGGGTATGCCACACATCCCATGTGTCCACTATGCACGTACATCCAGACAGTGTGCACCCACCATGTTCACAGATGTACACTTGCTAATCTGTACTGCACACATCACACACGTACTGTCCACTCACTAACACATGCTGGCAACACATTACACTTCAGCCAAGTGGCACATGGGTGCACAATACATACTGAGACCTAACAGTGGTGTAAACAATGCTACATTGACAATCAGAGCTTTGATGCATAATATCTGCTCAGATATACCTACAAGGATGTCGTTACACTTCCTTGTTGACAACTTGCTATTATTGTTACACTGCTATAGTGTCACACTGTGCATCAGCACCATGTTAGCCTGTCCCTCGTCAATGATGCAGATGACAGGAGGCGACACAGGTATCATCATATGCACAGGGCGTTTTGTTGTTTGCCAGAGCCTGACATTCACCCATCCAATCGACATGTCTGTGTGTGTGTGTGTGTGTGTGTGTGTGTGTGTGTGTGTGTGTGTGTGTGTGTGTGTGTGTGTGTGTGAGGGACAACAGTTCAGCATGGGCCAATGTTGATGTAATCTGTGCGTGTATGCGTGAGCCCTAGTTGTTTGGTTAATGTGTGTGTGTCTGCATGCACACAGCTCCACCTTGTGGCTGCCATATATGGTAGTTTGTGGGACAGCCATAGACTGTACCTGCTAGGCTGTACCTGTGCCTGACAGGGGTGCTACGGACAGTATCGGGTACCAACCCTGACTGGCTACTGTCATCAGAGGCAGAGGTATGATGGCTGGACCCATGTCCCTGCTGGGACTGGCCAGAGCCACATGCACGTGGTCTACTGGGATGGTCAATGGACATGCCAGCCCCAGCATTGCTGGGACTGGTACTGCCACTATGGGAGCAGCTGTGAACTGTGGACCATCCACGACCACTGCCAGCTGTTGCTGGCATGCGTCCGTGTCGACATCGCAACTGTCCCGCATGGTCCTGGCTCATGGAAGACATGTTGTGGAGGGCATCTAATGTCTCCTCCCAATGTCTATCAATGACCACGGTGTAAGTCCGGATGGTACCAGCAAAGTCACGGATGCTGTCATTGATAGCAGTGTAATGTGCCCTCTGCACCCTACGTCCCTGCCTTGTGTACCATTCCATACGTGTCTGAGCCTGCATTACAGCCCGGAACATACTGGTCATCATAAGACCTGTGAGGGCACGCCTGCCAGGGGCAATATGACCATTGGTGCTCCCCCGAGAACCCCTGGACCTCTGCCTATGTGGTACCATTCTGGGTCTATGGCTATGGCTGCTGTGAGGGGATGCAAGTGCCATGGGTACCACACTCTCCTGGTCAATGCCAACTGTATGTTGTCCCTCGCCTATGGCCATTGGTGGTGAGGGATGTATTGACAGTATGAGTGTGCACATGTATGGGGTTGAACGCTGTGTACTGTCGATTGGCGGACCAACGACAGACCCTGTCAAATCCTCCTGTGCCAAAATACATGTGTCATCATCACCACTATTCATGGCAGTGGCTTCAGGTTGCCTGCTGCTTTCGCCAACCCCTAATTCAGCACCTGTGAGAGGAAGACAGGAAACACACTTTACAGTCTGCACATGCACA
This sequence comes from Protopterus annectens, assembly GCF_019279795.1. Lineage (NCBI taxonomy): Eukaryota > Metazoa > Chordata > Ceratodontiformes > Protopteridae > Protopterus > Protopterus annectens. The sequence continues at coordinate 394,292,237 of NC_056725.1, read as the reverse complement.
CATGCACACATGCACACATGCACACATGAACACATGAACACATACACACATGAACACATGCACACATGCACACATGGACACATGCACACATGAACACGTACACATGCACACATGAAAACATGCACGCATGCACACATGCACACTAATACACACCTCACTACAGCACATACACACACATACCAGCAATCCAACACATACTCTATAGAGGGTGAAGGTGGGTGTCAGTATCACAAGGTAGACAGTCACCACACACGTGTCAGCATGCAGAATACGTGTTGCACAAGACCATGCAGTGCAACTGTAGATGCCCCTATTAAATGGCAGTATACATGGCTTTGATGCAACTGTGTAGTTGTTCAGTGATTGGCTACACCCTGGAACACAATGTGTACATGGACACAACAGGTATTATCAGCTCTGCAATGCCCTGTGCACCATCACTCACAAGTATACATGCCATGGCTGCATGTGTTATCTGTGTGACACATAGATATCTATGTCTGAGTGCAGTGTCTGCATCCATAGCAGATAATAGTGGGCACGGGTGTAGCACATACATGCTATGTACACACACGGGATGTGCGGTGCATGTTGACGTGAATGAATCCCAATGCTCGACATGGCCAGCGTACAGTGGTTATGGTGAGTGTGGGACATATTGCAGATATGTGGGTGCCAGACATGGCATGGCATGCTACACGACTGCAACATTAAACACCACACATACCCGATGTGTGTCATGTGACCTATACACCCACTAGCATTCCAGGACATATATGTGAAACTTTGTGTGGATGGTGACTGCTGTGCATATTGTGTACACTGGAATATGTAAGCACACAGACAACATGCTATGCGTATTGTGTATAGGTGCATATGTTTGCACACACACAACAATGAGGTGCAAAGCAGTGACTGCTATGAGTAGTACTGTGGTCACTGTAACTGGATGGGGTGTAGTACCCTGTGCCATCATCAATATGCATCTTGTGGTCACTCACAGCTACTAATGTGTACAAGACCACCGCCTAGCATGTTGTACCTGAACTGCAGTGCGGTGGCTACGTTCACAATTACACAGCCACCTTGTACATGGGTGTGTGAGGTGCCCATTAGGGAGCATTGCCTAACATGACTGTGTTATGTGTTGCAGAGTGTTGCACAGCCCCATGATAGGCCTCTACCCCTAAGGTACATCATGTGTGCGTGCATGACATGTGGGATACTGAAGTGTGACCTTACAGCGGGTGTGTGGTAATTATTTATTTTATTTATTTATTTAAATTTGTTGACCGGGAGTGTCCGACTGGACGTAGGTCCATTTTCAGCAGAGGCCTGGGGAGAAAAGCTCCACAGTAAAATAAACAGACAGTAGTTACATTGGATTACATAGCGATTAACAATTTAACATAGCAATTACTTACAACATATTTACAGATGAAGAACATAGTACATCAGTAGACAACTAGAATCTTTATCTGTGAAGTACATAACAGACATTAACAAATGTTACAATGAGAAGTTCCTGCTGTATAATAAGTACTAGGTTTATGAGCATCTGAGCTTGCTATAATCAAGGTAGTTAGTGGAGTGGAAAGAAAGGTAGTGGTTGGATGGGGTGGATGATATTAGAGTGGGAGTTGCAAGGGCATAGCCAGCATGTTTTTTAGATGCACTTTTAGTAAAGTTTTGAAGTGGGTGCATGATGGTACGGAGGTAATTGTTGGTGGGAGTGAGTTCCATAATTTGGCTATGGTGCAAGAGAATAGCGCTTCACCAGCAGAGTTATTGGCTTTAGTGATCTGCAAGTGATTTTTGTTGCTGGATCTTAGTGGTCTGGTGGTGCGATAAGGTTGGAGTAGATTCTGGAGGGATGGGACATTTAGTTGATGGTTTACTAGTTTGTGGGCAAGTGAGAGTTGATACCACTGAAGGAGGTGAGGGAGTTCAAGCCAGCCCAGTTCAGCAAGTGAGAGACAGTGGTGACTATGGTAGGATGCCCCTTTGGCGAATTTGGCGATTTTGTTGTAGCAGTTCTCTAGCTTGTTTAGATCACATTGCCTTAGGTTGGTATATATTGGAGAGGCATAAAGTAGGGTGGAGATAAGGTGGGAATTTGCTATTGAAATCTTTGCTGCTTTGGTGAGAAATTGCTTATTTCTGTAGAACGCTCTTAGTTTTTTGTGGACTTTTATTATGGTCATGGATATGTGAATGTCAAATTTTAGTTTATTGTCTATTTCCACTCCTAGCAATTTGGTGTGTTCAGTTGGGTTTATAGTGGTGTTGTCTTTTGCTGTGATGTTAAAGTGAGAGTTGTTTTGAGTATGTTTGGTGAGTTGGAAGATGAGTAGTTTAGTTTTGTTTGGGTTGAGTATTAATTGGGTATTGGATAACCATGTTTCAACAGAGGAAAAGGCTTCTTGTGTGACTTTTTGCAGTTTGGGTAGGGACTGGGCTGAGCAGATGATGGTCGAGTCATCTGCGTATTGTATGAGTGTGCCACGTTTGGTGGCAGAGGCTAGATTATTGGTGTAAACAGAGAAGAGTAGGGGTCCAAGGATGGATCCTTGGGGAACCCCTATGGAGACAGGTAGTTGGGGTGATATGTCATTCTGCCATACAACGGATTGTTGAAGGTCAGACAGGTAACTCTGAAACCAGTTGGTGACTGATTGTGAGAAGGATAGGTTATTGAGGACAGAGATAGGTTGTTTGTGTGGGACCATGTCAAATGCTTTAGATAGGTCTAGGAAAGTAGCAGAGGAGAGATAGCCATTGTTTTTATGCTGAAGGATAGTGTTAGTAAAGGAGAGTAAGGCAGTGGTGGTGCTATGGTTTGGTCAGAAACCATGCGGAGTACTGGAAAGGAGGTTGTTAGTAAGGAGGTAGTCTGAGACCTGAGAGTGTATACATCTCTCTAGTATTTTGGAGAGGGGAGAGAGAATAGCTATGGGGCGGTAATGGGTTAGTTCTGCGGAGGGTCCGCCTTTGTGGAGGGGAATTATATGTGATACTTTCCACAGTGTGGGAACGTAACTTTCTGACAGAGATCGGTTAATCAAGATGGATAGTGGCTAGGCCAGAGCATCAGCTGCGATTTGTAGGTATTCACTTGGGAGGTTGTCTGCTGATAATTTGGTGGGTTTAAGTTTAGTTAAGAGTTTTTTTTTATGTTGGAGGTAGGTACAGGAGAAAAAGATAAGGCAGTGGGGAGATTACTAGTTGAAGTTGTGGGTTGGAGGGGAGGGGGCTGTGTTGTTTAGCTAGTGATAGTATGGTTTGGGTGAAGTGTGTGTTGAAGTAGGTAGCAATATTTTCTGAGGAGTGAGGTATGTTAGGAGGAGGGGTACTGACTTTACCTGGGTGGAGGATGGATTTTATGGAGGACCAGAATTGTTTGGGGCTGTGTTGTGAGGAGTCTAGGGCAGACTGGTAGTATTGGAATTTGTCCTGTTTTAGTAGCTTTTTGACTGTATTGCGTAGTTCTAGGAATTTCTGTCTAGCTGAGGGGGTTTTGGTTTTGCGCCAGTGCTCCCAGGCTTTATCCCTGTTTTTCATTTCTGACTTAGTGGTTTTCTGTAGCCATGGGGAGGGTTGTGCTTTGGTTCTGGAAAATCTTATGGGGCATGGTAATTAAGGATGTTCAGGAAGGTAGTATTAAAAAATTCAACTGCGTCATCTAGGCTGAGGTACTTTAGAGGATGCCAGTTACATTATTTGAGGGATGAGATGAATGTGAGTTGGTTAATGTTTAGTTTTTTACGTATTTGACGGTAGTTGACAGGTTTAGCTTTGTATAGATATTTTTTTAGTAGGAATGTTGGGGAGTGATCACTGAGGCTATCTGATAAGCAGCCTGTTATATATGACTGGGGGCTCTTACTGAATAGTATCCAATCCAGGGTAGTATGCTTGCTGGAGTTTTTATTTATCCTGGTTGGTGACTGGACTAGTTGGGTGAAGCCATGAAGGTGTACATGATGGGTTGGATTGTTGCCATAACAGGATTGCCAGTCAATATTGAAATCACCTAAGATGATAGTTTCTTGGGGGAGATGGTGGGTAGACCAGCTAAGGAGATTTTCTAGTGGTGGGATGTTTTGGCCAGGTGGGAAGAAGCATCCAGTTATGTTGATGGTTTTGTTTTGGTTAATTTTGAGGTTGGTATATATTATTTCTTCATTGCCTATTTGTGGAGCTGATGATTTTAAGATCTGGATGTTTAGATGCTGTTTAAATATTATAGCTAAACCACCTCCTTTGGTGTAATGGTTGGTAATGCCAAATGTAACATGTTTTCATGTACTGCGTATGATAAACATGTTCTGTTGTGTACAGCTGTAGCAACTATGCATATCCAATGTGCAGTACAGTGTTGCCACAACTGTGTCTGCTGCACTGTGCATTGCATGTGATTGAGGCAGCTACTGACTTTACTGAGATGATGATGTCTCACAGCAAACATGCACAGCATGCATTATGCATAGGTGTGTTATGTGTACATGGCCTACACCTCACCTATGACATGCACATTTCATTACCAATATTAAAGTGTTAACACACTCACCAGCATGTATTGTCTGCCCTACTGTCAAACCAGAGGGACCTAGAAGAATATGACACAGTTTGTCAGTGGCCACAACTGTGGCATTGCTACTGTTAGTGTGCTAAATGACTGTGGAACAACAGTCAACAGTCACAGGTGCATGGATACTATTCCAAATATCAGCATTGCACACGTTAGGCAGCACAACTGCTAAACACACAGTACACATCTCTCATATGCATATTCTAACAATACAGGTAATGGTAGTCTACAGCTAGGGTGTATTACCTGCACGCTCCATGTCATCTTGCTGGGTGGCTCCGGCCTCCATGATGACACATGTGTGACGCTGTTGCTGCTGTAGGCCAGGAGCCACCACACTTAGGAGCAGCTCCTCCACTCTGGTGAGGGGGATGTATGGCCGCCCCACCACCTGTGGCAAGCTGTTGCCTATGGACATCAGACGCACGCCGCCGGACATGTCTAATTAAATCACTGCAGTGATGGCGTACCTGCTCATATGTCCGGTTATGCATGCCTATGTCATTTACCCAGTGAATAAGGTCTTGCCATAGTGCAGTACGGTCATGCTGGTGCTGGCTGGCCCTGGAAAAAAGCAGGTTATAGTGCTGCACCAGGCTGTTCAGAATTTCCTGCTCCTCCACAGCTGAATACGATGGATCACGTTGATGAGCCATAACCCTGGAAGACAATTAAACGATATGTGTGAGCATGTCATGTGGCCCACTTAACATTATGAAGTACAGAATTCACTTAACTGCCATATATAGCATCTATCTGTCTATCAGAGGATACACACATTCAATACCACATATCAGTGCTCAGCCCACAACTGACTGACAGTGCCTGCAACAATCCATATAACACACCAGTATACACCAGTAGTCAGCACACTCTTTAGGATACAATGCACAACCTCGCCCTGGGGGTATATATTAAGCTAATGCATGAAGAAATATGTCATCCAATGCAATGAATGTCATGTACATTTACAGTATTACTGATAAACCACCCTAGTCATTGATGCCATACCCCTACCTAACATATGTGCACGGTTGTTAATTTAGCTGGCATACTGCTATAACAGAGCATACATGTTGCTAGGTACACACACATACCCTGTAACACACATGTCATTGCAGGCATGGTACAGGCATCATTAAACACACATCAGACATACATGCAACACACAGATGTATGCCGACACAGATGAGCATTACCTGTGTACCTTATAGTACTGTGTGCCCCTACTTACAGATACCTATGCCTGTGGTATGTAATCTGTGCAGACTACAGGAAACACCCAAGACAGTATTACCAGGGACTGTGAACATACACCATACTGTGCTGTTTAGGCCTACAGCTTCAGGTAGTACAACAGTTCATATGTGAGCTGGAGTCACCAGCAGTACCACTTACTGAGCATACATGTATTGCTTCAGCCTACATTGGGACACCACAGTCGTACACAAGGAACTACATCACAACATATGCCATCCTACTATGTCTGCATCCCAATAACTGACACATCTTTCTCCAGCCTCACACCTAGGACAAAAACCACCATGACAGACACAACCTCACTCTAAGCTATCACACCTTTACAAACCTTGCACACAGTCACACTCATTCCACCTCACATAGCAGGTATTGCATTGAGTACATGTGTGCGTGCATTGTGTCATAGGTAGGTAATACGCTATTGGCCTTAGGGCCAAGAGCAGCCTAGCCATATGCTACCCTGGCCTTTGACACACACGTAATGTGATTTCACTTGCTCCTGTCAACCGGATTACACAGAGGTGACTCCCAGGGCATATTACCTATCTCCAAGACAATCATCAGGGGTATGTATGACATCTGCTAATGAGGAGCCTTGTTTGTTCATGCTGGGTGGTTTAGTCCAGAGCATGGCATATTTGTGGATAGGAACCTGTACCTCCAGCATGTGCTGTTTAGTGAAGTGACAATGATTAGGGCCCTAGGTCATGTAGCCTGGAGGGATTGTGAGGTGTTGTCATGGTGGTTGGCTGACTGCAATGGGTGTGACATACCTCTGTATGTCCGGCAGTGGTAACCTCTGGGTGGGCGATATGCAACTCACTCTAGCTGTGGTTTGTAAGTCAGTCTGCATAGGGCATGTGTTTGAGGGCAGTATCACTCTTTGTTAGGTATGACTGTGGCCTTTCTACTTGCTGTAGTTGTCATGTGAGGTACATACCACATGGGGCATTGTGATGAGTAGAGGGGAACACTGACCTATATTTCCCTAGATGACACACCTTTTGTGATGACACGTACCACGTAGATAGATTACATTACTACTGTTTTCACTGTGATTATCAAAGGGGAGCCTACTGTCCACCTGTGTCCCATGTACCCCTCTGACACCATCAGTGTTAGGCAGGCTACCACCTATGTGGCAGTTACTGCATAAGGTGTTTTGGAATGGGGTATGGCACTGCGGTATCAACACTAGTGTTCAGTCCATGCCTTGGACAACAGGCACCTGTTGCATTACATATGACCCCGTGTCTCTGTCACTCTCTCTTACATATATATATATATATATATATATATATATATATATATATATATATGTATGTATATATGTATATATACATACATACATATATACATATCTATCCATATCTATCCGTATCTATCCATATCTATCCATAGCTATACATATCCATGCATATCCATACATATCTATATATATATATATCTATATATATCCATATATATCTATATTTATCCATATATATATCCATATATATATATAAATATATCCATATATATCTATATATCTATACACACATATATATGTATATATACATGTATATATACACATACATGTAAACATCCATTGCTGTACATATAGCTGCACATATAGGCACATATACTGCCCACATTTCATGGTGGGAATGTCAATTATGCAACAGTTGTGAGACATACGGTTATGTAATACTATTGCACAATGTTGTGCAGAATGTATTCTGCTGTTCTCATGCCGTATAGCTGTTGCAGGCCTCACTGCCTGTAGCTCAGTCCCACAGTGTTTAACACCACATGACATATACCGGCACTGCTTGCTTTCTGTAATGCCACACACTACAACCTACATACATATGTGCACATAGCAGCCTTCAACAACATACTTATGTCCAGCCTTCACTAACAGTTGCAGTATGTCCCTTGCCCTATGCAAATGCGCATGTACATATAGATACGGACTGCTGCCACATATGGATGATTCACAGTATGTAGAGTACCCGTCAGACACATCTTTTGGATGTCACCAAATACATATCTGTTACATACCTTACCTTTGTATTTCTCACCTCTGTCTTTTGTAGGTGTTGTTTTTTTATGTTTTATTTATATATTTTTCTGGTTTTGTTTCCTCTGTGTGTTGCTGTTTGTTTTCAGCATCTGTCTCCTTCTGCCTGTTTGTGTCTGTCTGTCTCTGTCTCTCTCGCTCATGCTCTCTCTCTCTCTCTCTCTCTCCCAGTTGTTGCAATGATATTATTGCATGTGTGGACAGCAGATACTGGCTGCTTTTCTAGGTATCTGCACATGTGAATGTGATGGCCTCTGCACCAATTGGTGCCCACCATTTAGTAATTGCATGCAGCCTGCTGTGTGGTAATTGCAGTTCTCACTGTGATTTCAGGACACTGCTATAAAATGATAGGTTAGGTAGGTGTAGCCCTTTCAGTTTTGCAAGTTGGGGAACCATGCTTGTTTGCTGTGGACACTGTTGTCTCAGTCAGAAGGTTGGTATATGTCTCATGTCTGAAGCTGGGTTGTAGCCAGTGAAATGCATGTTGCACTGAAACCTGACTGTTGCTTCTTCCAGTACAGTCTTCTCAGCATGTAGGTTTACTCTCGCCTCCTAATGCTAACACTGGATACATGGGAGTATGTACTTTCTTTTCAAATTAGAGAATTAACTGGCATACAACAGTAGTTATTGCAATGTATTCCTGTGGCTTTCCTATTTTCCCTTTACATTCACTCATTGTAATGCATGTTATATTTCTTAAAGCACCAAGTTATTGTATATCTGCTGTGGTGTAGTGGTACTGCATGCAGACTGGTGAGTCCAAGGTCCCGGGTTTGAGACTGACAAGGTTTTTTATTTTGCTGCTGAGCAGTACAAGGGCCTTGTCATACAGAGTGACTAAGGCATTTTTAAGCAGTTGTAAGCAGGTTTGTGTGAGTTTGCGTGATGCTTAGCAAAGCTTAGCTAAGCGCACACAAGCTCACACTCGCGCATCCCCGCTAACTACTGCTTAAAAGTGCTTAATCCCGCTAACCCCCACACTAATTTCTTTTAAAGAAAAGAAAATGGGGAGATAGGAAAGAGGTGAAAAGTGGGCACAAAGAGGTAAAGACAGTAGGGAATCCAGCTCGGGATGTGCAGGATGGGTGTAGGGAAGGTCCATAGCTGCCATTTCTTTACCAGCAACAGCTGTGCATATGTTTGAAATTTGGTGTGAAATTTGAAACCTTCCACCCCTGAGAGAGGGGTGAGGACAACAAAATATGTTGTACTGCCAATTAGAATTATCAGTTTACATGTCCAACGGACATGTGTGCAAATTGGGCAGCTACGTATGGTGCGTAATTTTTTTGTGGGGACAGATTGCCCTTTTTTTATTTTTTTTTTCAGGTGATAGTGGAATGAGAGGTAGAGGAAGTAGGTATATTTGGGGAGGTAGGTTGGGGAGGTAAACAGACAAGACAAACAAGATGCATACAGGGGCGGAGTTTGACACATGGGGTGGTTGAACACAATTGATGGGGAAGGATGTTTGGAAATCGCAAGCCCATGAGCCCACTGATGGTGACAGTGGAACTGAGATCCCCACCCATGAGCAGTCACCACTGCACCTTCACAGCCCCGAGGGTGGCTGTGCTGAGGGCTGTGTAGGACAGGCAGGCTCACCCGAGAGACACGCTACTCTCACCTCAAGCTGGCATAGGGGATCAGCGACTGAATGCTGGATCTCCCTATGCACCACAGCCCAGACCCTAGCAAGGGTGACAGGTGGCCCTCGTCTGCCCACGCTTGCACAGGGGGGATGAGCCCCATCCCCTGCAGCGCTTCCACCCAAAGGTGGCACAGGACAAATGGAGGAGGGGAGCCTGGGCTGGGCACCAGAGCTGCTGGTGCCAGGTGCACTCACCAATTGAGGAGGGACAGGTGGGTCCGCTGGGACCGGCCTTCCCATATGTTCTGTGATTAAGTGTGTTTAATTACAACATAAACAACAGCATTCCAGATTAGTTGTAATAGCATGCAGTAAAATTCCCATTAACCCAACACACCAAGGTTCCAACAGTTGAACAGCAAGCATAACACATGCATATATTGAATGACAGTGGATATTCCAACAGCTTGCAAGGATGTTTGGTAGCAACAGGCCACCATGAACGTGGTGTTTGAACAGGGTACATGCATCAGCATCAATGCAAATATTTATAAAACAATAGGACATATGTCCCAACAAATATTTAAGGTTACACACACCCATTGAGGTGTGGAATTGCATGGTTTATGCACATATGGTAGGGTGTAGAAAAAACCTCGGTTAACATCTTATAATGACCTTTTAGTCTACACTACATTCCCAGTGACTGCAACTGTATATCCCCTACCTGTATTATTACACTTGCCACCATACATTAGGTTGTGTCATGGGTTTGGCTAGTTCAATATATGCCTGACCTATATCTGACATACTAACTGTCAAGGATGCAGATGTTACTGCTACATATTTCTTGTTTGCATTTATATTTCTTTATCTACATATCTGGGATGATTTCACATGACATTTTCACTTTGATTTGTACAGAACCCTGCATTTCTTGACACAAACTCACATTTCTGGTGAATAATTATATGCTACATGTGCGCCAGGTTTACTTATTCATGCCAGCCAGTAATTGACTATTGTGGACTGTATATATGTTTCACAGCTACTAGCACTTCCATCACCCACTTTATATGGGTCTGCATAACTCTGGGTTGCCAGCACATTTTCAAACAGTACTGTTTGTATAATGCAAGGGTACAACAACATTTCAGACTATGTGACACAGACACACTCTGGGTTTTAGACCTTTATTAATGACATTGCATACTTTACCACAGGCTCACTCCTTTATTTGTTTTAATGGTGTTTATGGCAGACATCTTCAAGTCATATTATACCTTTATTAATAGGTTAGAACAATCTTTTTTCAGGCTCACTCACTTATGTTATATGACAGTCCCTGAAGGGATATTATTCCAGACATATGTTACCTTTCTTAATGGGTTACTACACTATGTTTCTGCCTCTCTGACGTTTTTATCTGACAGTACATGCAGAGAAAGTATTTAGGCAATTCTATGGCTGTTTTATTGGACTACAACACTTTCTTTCATGCTCTCTCCCATATTTTATATAACAATACATGCAGAATAATCACTAACCTGCTTGGTGGCGCAGCCTTAGCAGCCTATCAGCATAGGCTTGCTGATTTGCAGCACGGTCACCTGCAGCTGTAAAGTAAATGAAGGGATATTGAGACATACCTATTCATTATACATACTCCATTTTCAATTCTTACATACTGCATTCCATGGCTACATACTCAGTTGTGGGGCATTCTGCATCCCACAGGCTTCCTGTATCCACTGGTTCAGGCGGTCCTGCTTACGTCTCTTTAGGTCTGCATGGTGGTGACGGACCTGCTCACCAGTCCAGGGAATGCCTGTGGCACTGGTGAGGTCACGAGCTAACCGGTTCCAAGCCTCTGCCTTGTACTCCATCCCTTGGAACTGGCCTTGCAGGAGTCTTGTCTCGTGACGGTGGACAAGGAGCTAAACCATGTATTTGGACTCCTCGATGCCCCAACATTGTGCTCGGAAGTATGAACCCTCTCCTGCACCTGCCACTCTGACTGCAAATGTGAGCTACAATCAGTTATGGCGAGTATTCCCACCTATGGGGCTTAAATATGCCGCATTTCCCACACTTTTTTGTGATTGGCCATTTTGTAAAATTCTCAGCTGACTGCAGACCTGCTTAGTAATGGTTAAACTACCATTTGTAAGTTGATGAATGTTAATAGTGGCTGCTTTTCCTATGTTGTCATGGCTTAGTGGTTCTGTACTTTGATTATGATGCAAAGGGTCCTGGGTTCGAACCTTGTCATTCTTTTATTTTAATACTGTCTAGACAGGCTATGGGGTGTGGCTGCATTTAAGCAACTTAGCTCTACATTGCTCCCCGATGCCCTGGTTGGTGTGGTGCGCACGTCCGCGCAAACACATTGCACTGAGTAAAGTGCTTTTAAACTTTGGGCAACTCTATTTAGCTCGGTAAAGCACTATTAAACTATGGGCAACTCTGTATAGCTGGGTAAAGTGCTATTAAACTATGGGCAACTCTGTTTAGCTGGATAAAGCGCTATTAAACTATGGGCACCTCTGTTTAGCTGGGTAAAGAGCTATTAAACTATGAGCAACTCTGTTTAGCTTGGTAAAACGCTATTAAACTATGGGCAACTCTGTTTAGCTGGATAAAGCGCTATTAAACTATGGGCACCTCTGTTTAGCTGTGTAAAACATTGCTTAACACCAGGCTATCTGGGTCCTTTAAAAATATATATTTTGTTCACTAATACATTGGTCATGTCACTGCTTTTAAAAACATTTTAATCATATATGTCTGGTATTATTTCAAATACTGATTTAAAACATTAATAAGAAGGGGAGTGGTGGGACTCGAACCTTGCATGCCTTCTCTTTGTGCATACGATTTACCATTACGCTATTACAATTTGGTGCGAGTTGCATAAACTTTCTTTCTTATGCTCTTCTACATCAGAATTGCTAACTCTAGCTAAGCAATGGGCACACCTGTGCACACACATGCAAATACGGGCAGCTATATTGTGGATTTAAAAAAAATCTATATAATTATTTACTTTATATAAGTGTGATGGGGGTTTACAGTGTCAGGGAGTGTGGTGTTTGGTGCAAGTACATTTGAGCAAACTTGCTCTTGTGTGTTGACATTTTGCTTATTATAACCTTGCAGGGGCATGTGCATTTAGACTGCTCGGCAGTTGGACTAACCCCCTGCTTTCCTACTCAGTCCATGTAAGAGTTACGGTTGAATCAGCTTGCCCTCATGAATATTCATGGCACGCTGATGTCAAATTGTTCAACTGCAGCCTCCGAGTAAGACTTATTAAGTCTTACACGGAGGATTAGTGAATCCGGGGGAAAGACAAAAGTTTGATATTCAGAAATTCTAAGGGTTGCAGTCCATATTTGCATGTTCAGAGTGCTCAGAGGGCTGAATCTACATGGAAAGGTAACCATGTAGCTAAGGAACTTGGAGGGGAGGAGTCTGTTTTCAATCACATTTATTATGCCACTTGTCAGTGTTGTGATGAGTTCACTTTTTAGAATGCTTTTTCTATAGTGAGTACTTCAGTTGTATGGGTTAGTTTATTTTGTAAACTGCATAACTATATATTACTGGTGTCAGCCATGTCAGATATTGATGGCATTGCTGGACAACTTACAAACAAACTACTCAGTTACATTTCTAAGTATCAGTTAGGCAGGTATCTGACATCGATTCATGTTCTTACACATTTATTTTTTTGCTACAGTTTCAACATTTACCTTGATAGTCTTGTACTTACAACTGCTGTCATCTGGGTCTGACTCTGTCAGATGTTAGTGGCATACAGCCATTACATGGGGAAGTAAATTTTATGAGACTGGCATAAATTTTACTGTATGTATGTGCATAGGATGAAAGGTGTACCCCTTAGGTGGTCAGCATGTGCACCATATGTTGCCTCTTGGCCATGGCAATGGCATATTGTACACACCTACAGCTGACTATAATCACAGCAGCTGGGGTGCCTTGTGTATCCTCACCTATGTGTGGATGTGATGACTTTGGCAGTGGTGATGGTATGTTTGATCCTAGCCCTTTGTATTTCTGCTGCAGCTGTTTTCACAACATGATATTGCGTAGGATAGAGCAGACTGTGATTATTTTGGAATAAGTACAGGAATTGCACCCAGATGTATGTAGGCATGGAAACTGTGACTTTAACAAACCAAACCCGCTCTTATTGATATTTATTGTGTTAGCATGTGCTTCATTATAGCATCCTACTGTTGGTGTGCATGCATTTCTAATGCACATCATTAGACATGATACAAGTGCATACCTTGCATCACCCAGTAAATGGCCTTGTGGGATATCACCCCTGAAAAACCTCTGTTAGAGCTGTGAGGTGTGCCAGATATGGGAGCCATGGTAACTGCTGGGGTTGCCATCATACACATTCAGGATGATTTGCCTAGCATTACACATGACCTAACAGTTAAGGAGTGGAACCCCTTTCTGTTGATATAGACCCTTCCCTGTTCCCCCAGTGGTACTTTAATGTCAATGTATGTGGAGTCTATGGCACCCAGGACTTCAGAAAAGTGTGCTGTGGGGCAGAACTATTACATAGTTCTATCTCTGTTCTTAGGGGTAGGGACATATATATATATATATATATATATATATATATATATATATATATATATATATATATATATATATATATATATTGTCACTGGTATGCTGTAGCAGAGAATTCAGAAACTGGTGTAGGACCCTGGATGCTGATGTCTGGCTACACCAGTATGTTTCCTGTAAGTCATTGAAAGGTTCTTGTAGCTAATATTCTAAGTGCTACACATACCTTGGTCTCCACTGGTACTGAGTCCTTCTGTTTGTCCCCACTCTCAGGTGATGACAACAGAGATACAGAGATTGCAGAGTTCCTGTAGTGTGGCTCTGTTCACTCTGTAGTGCTCTACTATTTCCACTTCATGCAGATCATGAAAAGTTAAACTGGATCTAAATACCCTTTTCCTCCTTGCCTGAGGTCTATAATCATCATCAGCAGCAGCATAGACTTGAGCCTGTTGCACATACACATACAGAAGAACAGCAGCAACCAATAACATTTCTTTCCCTTCAGTGTAGTTTCTGTGGCTGTATTGCAGTACATTTTGGAATACAAGGCAGAAGGCTGCACTAAGTGTACACAGTTGCTTTGTAGCTTATTGAATAGGTACACTCTTTAGTGTACACAATTCCTTAATAGCTTATTGAGTATCTAGCTATTTTGAAATTGTTGATTAGCATACAGATGAGCTGATTATGCAGTAATTAGCATACCAAACCATGTGTGGGCGGCTCTACATATTGTGTAGACCTGCTTATTGAATACAAATTGGTGCACTATTGTGTGCACATCTGCACACTTGATTTTATCGAACCATGTAGGGTTTATTGAATCCTGTCCAATAGCTAAATGTTTTGGATGAGCCAAAGAAGTGGCAAAGAAAGGCAAAAATTAAAATCAAAGAAGGAAATCCAATCAACATTAATAGTTTAATATGTAATAAATAAAACTTGCTTTCTCAATATAGGTTCTGTCAATTAGACAACTTCAGCAAGTGTTCTTTCAAAATAAATAGTGATACCGTTATTCAAATAAATTTGAAAAATATGCTCTAAACTTCCATTTTGTAACCTCCCTATTTTGCACTTGCAAGTTCAGTAGTCTCTTACAATATATCTCCATTTGTCTGGAACCAACTCTAAAATAATGAAGTCAATAATCTGTTCCTGAATGCCATACTCTCTATCCAGTTGAAGATATTGGAAATAACCTGTCTACATCATTTTCCAAGAATTCAAGAGGAAGGTAATGCTACACAACATCAATACAACAGTGTTGCTGCTATAAGTACTCATCTAACTCTCTGATCTTGGTACATGACTATTGCTTTTATATAAGGTGAAAAACTTTAAAAACTAATGACATAGTTGGAATGATCAGCAAGTTACACGGGTACTTGTAGGTTAAAATGGCTACGTGTCAGATTGCCTTTTGACAGTGTGCGCAAGTCTGGCTGAAATGTATCATTATTGTATACTGGAAATCTCAATGCTCTGAGTATCTGCATACAGGTAAGTGGGTTTTTATTTACTGATGGTGAAAAGTATGGATAAAAGTGTGCATATGAGTGTTTGTTAGTTAGGGTCAGGGTAAGTATTTGGAAAGGGGATAAAATTAGTGTTGTGTGTGTTGCTATTTTAAGAGTATGTTGATTGCCATATTATTTTCATGTGAGATATAACATTCAGCTATATCGTTGAAATGGATTTTGTATATTTTTCCTAACTGATATTATGAGACAGGCTGACACAGAATGATTTTGAAATGTGCTCAATACATCCTCAAATAACTGATTTGTTTTTAGTTTGAGAGTTTGCCATCTTGTCTTCTGTAACAGCTATGTAATTAAATGAAAATGTCTAATTCATAGTAAACTGATAGTGTATCTGAATGCTTGAAAAGTGTCATTCTCACTGATGTCACAAATATATGTAACAGTTATGTGAGAGGTTGTATATGTGTGTTCTTGTTTGTGTATGTGTGAGTGCCTTGTGTTGTGGTAATTTAGAGAATACTTTTTCATAAAATAACATGAAGGATTAGAGTTAAGGCCATCAGCAGTACCTCTCACAAAAAAAACCTTCTCTTACATTATCACTATTCAGACACAGTGTGCCTCAATTTTTTATTGCTCAGAAAAGTTAAACATTTGCTTTTCTTTTTTTAAAATCAGTTAAGATTCAAAGTTTTGTGCATCTGATATTTGTTAATTTCAACCATTATTTTCATGTTTTGTGCATTAATCTTTTTAAACATTGACATTAGCATACATATCCATTAAAAGACATATTCAGACATATCCTTAGTGTTTCTGTTCTGTTTGCTCACCATTATGACAAACCCACAAGCACCATATGGTGCCAAACAGGAGAAATATATCTGCAGAAGTGAAAATATATTTGTTTTCAAGAGTGTATGTTTGGAAATACAGACTGACATTTCTCATTGAAAAATGGGTTCAAATGCTTCATTTCCTATTGCTTTTTTCAGGAAAAAAAATACTTGGATATAGTTTGCTCTTATCTTTCTTGAAGAAGAGAAAGACAAACTAGCAACACAAAGAGAAAATTTAGGAATGTATATGAGTTAAAAAAATTGCATTTTTTTTACCATGTACAGAAACAGTAGCATGTACAATTATTAGTACACAATTTAAATGATTAAATGATGAATGCATGTTTGTAAGATATAATTTGTGTGAAATGAAATTCTAAAAATGATAAAGCAACACTGTGAAAGTAAGCAGCTGTGCGATTCAGAAAGCACTGCTGAGCAGCATGCATGAGCACGCCAATGCGGGAAGTTCCGTGGCATGCAATTCACCTCATAAAGAGGTGAATCTCATGCTAATGAGGCAAGAAGAGTGATCAAGCAAGCAGATAGGCATCCCTGTAGACCCCGTATTGGTGTTCGTAGTGTACATGGAAAAATTCCATGTACCGGATTTCAAACAGACAACACGGGCTGTAATAATGCAGGTAGATGGACAGAAATGGCATAGCACATATAGATATGAGCACAACTATCCACCTTGTGTCCAGAAACGTAAGGGACATAAGTTAAAATAATTTTATTTTTTTAATGATCTGGTCATGTTTGTTCAGCACATTGCAGTGCACAAACATTCTTTTATGAAAAAATAAAAAAAAAAGAGTGGAAAAACCACAGTTAATAGTATATGACAAAAATGTAGTAAAAAAACGGGATTCCAACCACAGTAACCACCAATAACAGAAGAAAAACGGTCTGGAAGGAGGCACTCAGGTTCAGAGTTTTTTTTAAGGTTTAATGCCACAAATAGTAGATAAGAAAACACTTATCTACTTCTTATCTACTATTTGTGGCATTAAACCTTAAAAAAACTGTGAACTTGAGTGCTTCCTTCCAGCCTGTTTTTCTTCTGTTATATGACAAAAATGTATTATAGGACCGTGTGTGGAATGGTGCTCTTGCAGGTAGGGCCTGGAGCCATGTAGTTTCCTGGCTGTGTGCATGGATCCCTATGCAAATGAGGTGGGGTTACTGAATAGCAAAAAAGGGTATCCATGTCTGCATATCCCTTCTGTGTAGGCACAGAACCATGTCAGTGTCCAAAGAACAAGTAGGTAACATCAGGAGGGGTGTGTCTGAGGACTTGTAAGCTCATTGGACCTCAGTTGCACCTGTTTGAGTGGTGCACTGCTGTACTCAGTGGGGGGGTGTACAATGGCTGCAAAGCTTTATTTACCTTCAAGACATGTGTTTCCATGTGTATGCATGTTGCACCACTGTGCTGAGCATGACCCTTCAGGGGGGTGTATACAGTGACTGCTAAGTTTGTTTACCTTCAAGGCGCTTGTTTCCCTGTGTTTGCATGATGCACTGCATTGCTGAGAGTATCTAAAAAGCAATGATGCAGTAATTAGCTGTGACACTTGTTTAACTTAAACTAGGGCCCAGTAAATGATATTAATGATATAGTAGACAGGTGAAATGCATCACAGGTAGCCCATCACACAATCAGCACCTACAGTAGAGCACAATAAAGTATGCAAACAACCAACATTCTGATTTTTCACCCTTACTCTATACCATTAGAGTACATACTTGGGAATTTTAACTGAAATAATATTAAGGGCTGCTGCAGGTCTGCTACATCTGTATGTGCTAAATGATGAAGTCAGTGCTGCTGATGCTGCTGACAATAGGCCTAGACAGAGAAGGAGAAGAGTGTTCAGGCCCAGGGTAATCTTCAAGGAGCTACATGAGCTGGAGATTGTAGAGCACTACAGGGTGAACAGGGACATACTACAAGAACTCTCTGAGCTCTGCTGCCCTCAACTCAGACCCAGAGCCAACAGAGGGGAACCTATCCCAGTGGAAACAAAGTATGTGTAGCCCTTAGGATAATAGCCACAGGTACCTTCCAAAGATGAACTGGGGACATGATGGGGGTCTCCAGACATCAGCATCCAGAGTACTCCACAAGTTCCTAGATGCCATGCTATCATATGCCAGTGAGCACATTTATTTTTTCACTCAGGAGGGCCAGCAATATGCAACACTTCTACCCAGAGGCACACTACCCTGAGGAACTGGGTGCCATAGATTGCACTCATGTACACATCAAGGCGCCACCTGGTGAGGAGGGTAGAATCTACATAAACCCCAATGGGTACCTCTCTATCAACTGCCAGGTTGTGCATCATGCCCTCTTACTGAAAGAAATCTGGACAAAGCCAGTAAGACTGGGGGGCAAAGGCCCAAGCATATGGACAGATTTTAAATACCGTCCCCATAAACCTAGAAAGTCACTGGCAGTAAAGGTGTTACATTAGTACATATGTTTTAAAGAATATAACATCTGAAACACAAATGTGTGTCTGTAAGTAGTACAATGTATTGACGTCACTATTCAACACTTCACCAGAAGACCACAAATATATGAAGAACAGACCAAACATATAAGGCAAAACAGAGGACACCCTGTGGAAATCAGGATGGTTGAGAGGTATGCTGACTGACAGTCTGTTGGTGGTTTAACATTACCAACCGCAATCACAGATAAAGTACACCACACAGCTGGGGAATGCTGTGGACTGTTTGAGGGAAGTGCAGTACTGCAGAAACAGGGGCAGACATTAATGTCTGTAACATACAAAAACCTGGACTGGAGTACAGGTAGGTGTGGACTGGAGTTACCTTATTAGTATGGACAGTCCTACTAGGCATGCTCATACACTTAGGTAAAATGAGTCCAATCCTGTTTCCCCTTCATCAAAATGACCTGTTATCTGTACATACAGATATGCATACACATATCCATCTGTCAATTTCTCTATTGCACAAGTGTAGTATATCTATCGCTTTGTAGTGTCAAATAGATATGTACTGATGTATAAAGCTATATATATTAAAATGATATATGCACCCCCTCATGTATCTACAAAACAGACGCACACACACACACATATATATATATATATATATATATATATATGTATATGTATATATCTATATATACTGTGCATATTTACATATATATAATATATATATATATATATATATATATATATATATATATATATATATATACACTATACTCTACACTTCTCTCCCCCTTTAAACATACTTCCACACCACCATTTATTATCTATCCAACATTCCTTAACCTTATATCTGAACCTAGCTATATACTTGCTAAATACCATAGAATAACTCTTATTAAGTATACCAACCAGAACACTAGAAAAGTAATTGACTTCTATCATAAGCCTCTCATCCGTAAACACATTCTACTGCTATGCTTAATACTAGACAGGGATATTCACCCTAACCCAGGCCCAAACAATACCCTGAATACTCCAACCTTCAACCCAAATAAAACTAATAACCCCACCACCAAACCATCTAACTCACTAACTATAGCTCACCTCAATATACGTAGCATTGGTAACAAAATTGCTCAACTTCATGCCCTTTTAGATGTTCACTTATTTGACATCTTATGCCTATCTGAAACAAGGCTATAACCTACTGTTAAAGACAATGAAGTCACTCCACCAGGGTACAATATCATTAGACATGACCGCACAGTCAAAAAGGGAGGAGGGGTAGCAATCCTCTATAAATCAGAACTCCAGGTTACTACTCTAAACGTTAACCCACCATCTAACAATAGTGCTGAAATACTTATCACTAAACTTCAAATCAACACACATAAGTCCATAAACATTATCTGTATATACCTTCCCCCAGGTAATAACATCACTACACTTGAAAATATCCTTAACTGGCATTCAATCAATCTCCCACAAGAAACCATAGTACTAGGAGATTTCAATATTGACTGGATGACCTGTAGTAATATACACCCAACCACACATATTAACCTTTATGGCTTCTCAAAAACAATTAACTCCCCTACCAGAACTAATAGAACCAACAACAAAGAAAGTACCTTGGACTGGATACTTACAAATAATCCTCAGTAAACATATAAAGCAGGTACCCTCCCAGATGACCTCAGTGACCATTCACTAACCTATATTATCAGACATAAGACAAACCTAACTCTCCCTCTCTCCTATAGAACAATACGCACAAAAAAACACTTCAACTCAGAACTTTTCCAAACTGAAATCAAACAATGTAATTGGACACCATTAAAATTTCTTCCACTTAATAAAGCCATAGAATACTTCAATACAATATTCCTAGGAATCCTGAATCATCACGCCCCACCACGCTTAGTTAGATATAAAACTAAGCCAGCACTTTGGCTCACCAATAATACCAGGCAAAAAATCCTTCTCAGAAATAAATCCTGGGCAAAATGGCGCGTGACTAAACTCCCTCCAATTACCAAACCTATAAACAACATAGAAATAATACCAAAAAAGCCATCCTATTAGACAAAAATAACTTTTACCTTCAAACACAGCAAACCTACCACAATGCACCACAAAAATTCTGGTCTAGCATTAACAAACTTCTCTACCCAGGTCAATATAGCACACCCAACCCACTAGGCTCTAACCCTGACAATCCCTTATATACTGCTAATACCTTCAATTCATTTTTCACTGATGCTATCCAAAATCTTGCTAGTCATCTTTCTCCAGACACCTCAAATCTGCTAACTTCTACCACTATCCTACCTCCACCTTTCCATTTACAACCAGTGTCTACTTCCTTCATCTGTTCCCTTCTCCTAAAATTAAAGCCTACCAAACCAACAGCTGACCAACTCCCAGCAGAATTCCTCCAAAAAGGAGCTAAAGCCATAGCTTACCCCATCTCTATTCTGATCAACAGAACCATAAATGAAGAAACTATCCCATCTATCTGGAAAATTTTCCATATCATCCCACTACATAAAGGGGGACACTCCAACAAGTACTCTAGCTTCCATCCAATAGCTTTGCTATCTCCCCTTGCAAAAATAATGGAACAATGCATCCATAAGCAATTACTTTCACACCTTCTCCATCACAACTTGCTTGCAACTGTCAACATGGTTTCAGACCTTTCCACAGTACCACCACTGCCCTGCTATCCTTCACAGACACCATTAATAAAAACCGCAACAACAATAATCTCTACTCTGCAGTCTTCATTGACTTATCTAAAGCCTTTGACATGGTTAATCACCAACTCCTTCTACACATACTGAAATCCCTCTCATTTGATCCCCAAGCCATGAATTGGTTTAAATCTTACCTTAATAACCATCAGCAAGGGGTACTTTGGCAAAATAAACTATCCAATAACATTCCTATCTCCTTTGGAGTTCCTCAGGGCTCCATTTTAGGTCCACTCCTTTTTTCCATTTATATTAATGACCTACAAACTGCTATACCACACACCAGCTGCATTCAATATGCAGATGACTCTACTATTATTTGCACAGCCACCTTTGAAACTGAACTTAAATCTCTTACCCAAAAAGCTTTCAGTACTGTAGAACGATGGTTTTCAAACCGCTGTCTCCTCCTTAACCCTAAGAAAACTAAATTATTACTTTTCACTCCAACCTGAAAATCAACTCCCATCCACCTCACACTTTTATCAAATGATGGCACTATCATTTCTCTCAACCCAACCACTAAACTCTAAGGAATAACAATTGACAACCACCTCAACTTTGATACCCACATTAACAATACAATAAAATTAGTGAACAAAAAACTGGGATCCCTTTTCAGAATTAAGCCCTTTCTAACTCCAATAGCTAGGGCTGTTACAACCAGAACCCACTTCATCTCAACCCTATTCTATGCCTCCCCTATATATACTAATATATCTAAAAACAACCTCAACAAACTGGCCACATCCTATAATAATATTGCTAGGTTTGCCACAGGCTGTCCATTTAGAACCCATCACTGTCTGAATCTAAAACAACTAGACTGGCTAGAATTTCACAACCAGCTTCAATTTCTACAGCTTCCCATTGTCCACAAGGCCCTGTATAAGCCCACCAACACCCCTATACTCTCTATCATCATTACACCTTATAATAACAATAATAACCTACGTTCCTCCAATAAACTGCTGATTAATACTTCAAGATCTAATCACTCAGCAGGTGACTCCCTGTACTCTAACTCTGTAGGAAAACTATGGAATTTACTACCCACTGATCTCACTACACAAATGTCACTGCCACTCTTTAAAAAAAATCTAAAGCTCTTTCTTAAGACACACTGGCTCTGCTTCTGTACTAACCCTGACTAAATTTTCTCCTTTCAAATTACAACTACTCTTATACCTAATAATTTCTGACTTAAGAATCTAAATACCATGTTATATATATATAATGATGTATACATAGATATTGTATCTCAAATACAATACCCATTGATTATTACTGCTAGTTCTACTACTTCCTTAGACTAATGCATCTTTTACATAGAAAAAAAACATTTCTTTTATAACAACTGCTTTTTTAGTTCTGGGTAAGTTTTAACTGCTATCACTTTTTTTAAATGTATGTATGGATTTTCTATTCTTTAGATTTTTGGAGCTTTTCTCCCTGGGCCTCTACTGAAAATGGACATGTATCCAGCTAGACTAGCCCGGTCAACAAATGTAAAATAAAAATAAAATAAAAAAAAAAAAATATATATATATATATATATATATATATATATATATATATATATATATCTATATATCTATATATATATATATATATATATATATATATATATATATATGGATCTACCTGACAACATCGACAGTGCATAACACCGACAATGACATCACCAACACCACATAATCGACAGATCACAAACACGACACCTCATACACTCAACACATCATAACAACAACCAACAAAAAAAACAAATCCCCTGTCCAAAAACCACACACACAACACAAGTCACCAAAATCCTAACAAACACTAAACCTTACATACACATCTATCTACAACCCTAACCGAAACCCTAACCCTAAGGTCCGTCACTATCGCACACTCACCTAACCCGCGCCCTAACCCTAACTCACTTAACCCGCCCCTAACCCAAAAAATATCACTACTGCACCCTTACTTAACCCGCGCCCTAACCCTAACTCACTTAACCCACCCTATCCCTACAGACCGTCAACATCGCACACTTACCTTACTCGCACCCTAACGTCCGTCACTACCGCATACTTACACATCCTTTCCCCATCTCGGTGTTCTCCGCATCGGTGTTTTCATCCATCGGTCTTCTGACTTGTCGATCTTCTGGCGTCGGTGATTTCGTTGTCGGTCTTCTCATCTGTTGACGTTCTCAGGTAGACCCATTTATATATATATATATATATATATATATATATATATATATATATATATATATAAAATATATATACATGCATCTACACTTATATATACATCTCTGTTATATACAGAAATATGTGTGCGGATGTCAATATTGTCCTACTTACCCTAATAATGCTGAGTAAATCTCCACTATCACATAGCCATACTGTTGCTCAAAGGATTCAAACTAAGAGTTCAATAGTACAACTTTCACTTACCCACACACCCCTGTGCCTGCTGGATGTCACCACATAGACAGACACAGGTGAGCTGGTGCTGTAATGTATAATGTTGATAAAGCATGTATAGACAGAGCAGCTTGTCTCTCCCCGCAGGTATGCTTATGTAACTTCAAGCAGCCAGATATGGCCATACTGGTGACTGTACACATAGCTAGGATAATTATTGCAAGTATCCCACTGCTAGGATACTAGATGCAGATAACACTATGAAGCAATATCACACTGCAGCCACAGATGCTGATCATCACAGGCCTAGTTTGTGTAATGCACAAGTACTGTGACTGCAGTCACACATACAACAGATGTAATGTGTGGCACATGCGATAAGTACTGTGGTCTATAATATATAAGACTAGATAGGTAGGGGTTCTAATCACACTCCAAGCCCCCCGGCACCCACCCATAGCCCCCCACACACCCCTACTTAAATATACCAACTCCGAGATAGCACTACAGCAGGGAAAAGGGAATATTCCCATTCCAAGCTGTAGTGTGACTGCCAAAGTCAATGTTTAAAGTTTCACTGCTTCGAACAAGTGGACTCGGTGAGGTGGGGTTCAAAGTAGTGAAACTTCGAACATATTGATGGATCCCATATATATATATATATATATATATATATATATATATATATATATACCCAAATGGCATAGCCCAGACATATGTCAGGTTTTACAGTGTTTTATTTGTAGCAGGTGATGTGACCCTCAGAAAGGATTGAACACAAGGCCTGCATATGTCATGAAGCATAATATGTCCTAAAATGATAGTAATAGCAGACAGGAGGTGCATTGCATGCATCACATACTATGATCTGTAGTATGTACCATTACACAGGTAAGTGTGCACACCTACATACATCCAACCTGCACAACATGTGTGCCTTGGTGTATCCTGTACACACTGATTGGAAGTGGTGCTAGCTTCAATGTAGCCATGTGTTTGTGTGAGCCTAGTAGAGCATTTTACAACATGTCATGGAACCATGGGACATATGGATTGAACACAGAGAGTCACTGGTCAGAAAGATGTGGATGCATTCACTATTGTACAACCAATACTAACAGGTTTAGGACACTCATCCCACACTGGCCCTGCTATACTGAATGTGGCAGTCATCACAGCTATCATTGTGTGCAATGGCATCCTTGCCTTGTCACTACACAGGCATATCATACAACTGTAGCAGTCACACAGGTGCCAACGTACACTAATATACATTGTAGAGAACATGTCCTATGGAGTCCATGTCAGGACCATACATGTGCAGTCTGTCTCCATAATGTTTTGGAGGGGATGTGCATGGTGCCATACAGGGAAGTGTCAGTTCCCACTGTATACATCCAACAACATCAGTGTAGTATGCATTAGTACATGCTGGTGAGACAGGTATGTAACACAGGCAGTACAACCTACATGACACAGGCCCCCTAATACATGTCACTCACACATCTGCTGTGACACACATCATGAGCTGGCAACTCGATATGTAAAAATCTGCTGCCAATCATTAGCGGACCGGAGTTCCGCTATGGCGACCCCTAACCAGGAAAAGCAGAAAGACATAACAGCAGACCTTCTCACAGATTAGGGATGCATGAGTATGCTGAATGCCAACACTGTCCTTGTTAGCATGTTATACACATATGGACTTATGGAGTCATGCAGTTATAGTGCTGTACCTTGCTGATGACATATGTCCACTGTGCTGACATGCCGTCCTGTACTGCTTCATTTCCATTGCTTATCCATATATTATCCCAGCAAACTCCTGCAACAGAAACATAAACAGGCCCATGACACACCTATCACTGTGTAATTATACAACTAATTCAACAATATACAACATAAGGACCACAGAAGGTACAGAAATGTATGTGGCATACACGTGACAAATGCCAGCATACAGTATCTCTCATTAACCACTTCAAGTGGCACGGTGAACCAACACTTTATTACACAGGTACATGTTAAGTGATATAGTTACCCTGTGCATCAGACACATAGTTGCATTTCCCTGCATTAATGTCAAGGATGACAGGGATGTGGCACAGGTATCATCACTTGCACAGGATGTTTTGTGGAGATGCAAGAATCCTAGGCTGTCACAAATAGTAGACAGCATGTGTGTGAGTCAAGGGTGAGCATGTCAGATGGACCATGGAGAAGTATTCTGTGTGTCTGTAGGTGACCTGCATATGACAGTGGTGTGTGTGTGTGCATATACACAGTCAAGCTCAGTGCTAGCCCTACAAATGTGTATGTTGGACAGCTATGGACCATACATGGTAGAGTTTACAGTTCATCATCTCCAGCCCTGAACACGAGAACTGGCTCTGCCAGGATTTCCACTGGCACCTCCATGCCCAAGGTCAGAAGTGGTGCTACTAACTGATGGTGACTGCTGTCTGCTGAGACCATATCTCCCACGGGATTGTCCAGGACCACAAGCCCATGGCCTGCCACATCATGGTGTGGACAGCACACTACTCTCTGTAGTGCTGAATGTACTTCCAGTATGGGAGGGTGATTGTGCACAGCCGCATGGAATCTCAGCAGATATTGTTGCTGCCCCACATCCATGGGTCCGATGCTCAATTCCAACCACACATTCCAGCACAGGCAATGTGCAGTCCAAGACAAACATTTTCTCAGCCCACTGTCAGTCAACTGCATCAGTCAATTGATCCAGGGTGTGCCCAGTGTGGTGAAAGCTGTCATAGATGTCAGATTGTGCTACATCCATAACCCAGAGCCTATGCCTGGTGTTCCATTCAGAAGAATGGGCCTGTGTCTCCATGATGGCTGGAAACATGTGCTGGGTGACTCATGATGTGAGACCTGCAACAGGTGATAGATGGACTGTAGGCCTCCTACAAACACCCCTGTCAATCCACCTGTGTGGGATCTCACCAGTTCACTGGCTATGGCCAGTGTCTACACTCATGGGAGCCATAGTTGACAACCTTTCCTGTTCAATGTCTCCACCCTTTGACTGTCCAATATCTGTGGCCTCTGTGGATGGGGTATTTGTGGGCATACAGACTGTGTGCAGTGACAATGCATATAAGAGTGATGTTTACCTCTGGGACAGATTCAGCCCCTGACACCCCCACCTGTGCCTCACTGTGGCTACCATCATCATCAGTGTCCAAGAAGATGCTGACATCAGGTTGTGTAGGGGACAGACTGCAACCCCAATGGTCACCTGCAATAAGAATGAAAAAATCAGTACATTGATGCCTGCACTATTGTGTATGAAAAGCATCCAAGATTCCTAACAAAAAAGACCCACAACTGCATTAGTGGTCAAACAACTTCCTTCCCCACCTTTGTCCAGAAGCACTACCTCATAACACAATTCAAATTCAACTCAATATTATAACCATCACTTGAAGTAAATCAAGTCAGCCGCAGTGGTGCAGCTGTAGCATTGTCGCCTCACAGCAAGAGGTTCTCCCATTCGATTCTCGGCTGAAGCACCTTCTGTGTGGAGTCTGCATGTCTTCCCTGCAGTTGAGTGGCATTTGAAAGACATGTGTAGAATGGACGTGCCTTCGTTGAAGGTTGGGCATTGAGCTGGCACCTCAGCACCATAAAAATCTACTGCCAGTCATTAGCGGATCGGAGTTCTGCTGTGGCGACCCCTAATGGGGAAAAGCCAGAAGAAGAACTTGAAGTAAATCAAGTCAAGCATGACCAGTAATATTTACCTTTTACTTACTTAGTATGACACTATAATTGAAAAAAAAACACATAAAACCCAGTACAACTTTCTTCACAATTATATGGAAATACACATCTCACTGCCTAATGTATTTACCTTCAACTTGTTGTATTTTAAAAGGCATTTTAAATTCCTGGCCTCATTTAAACCAGGAGGCTTATCTGCTCTTACCTCTAACTGCCAAAGTATATCTGTTTGTTGAACTACACTCCTGTGACTACCCCCTTTTGAAACTATAAGTACCTCCACCTGACTGGCAATTAAAACATCCTACACTGTCTACACACATAATTACATGTACATAGGGCATTATTCTGACTCTGACCTGTACTAGACTATAATTGCTCCTTAACAAAACAAGTGTCATACTTATCATGGGCCAGACCACAGCCTTGGGCAATATCTGATGGACCTGTAAAAAGTTGAGGGTGGGGTAATGTCAGTACCACTGTATGTTGCAGCACAACAAGGTAATACATCCATATATCTCACATTTACAGTAGCTAGTCTGTTACTTGTTGTATTGGTCTCAATCTGCATATGAGTGTATACCTGGGGTTATAACACCCCCAAAGAACAAAGACCTGTCCCCCACATAAATGTATCTACAGCCTGACACATTGACTGCTATAGTATAACAATGCTGATCACAGTAAGCTTACCTGCATGCTCCTCAGCTGTGGAAACTGTGGTACCCACCTCCACGATGTACTTTGTGATGGATGCCTGGGAGCTGTCGTGTGTGCCTAGGTACACCAGGAATTCTTCAGTGGCTGAGAGTTGCTGTTCAGCTGCAGGCCCTACACTGGTGACAACATGCACCCTGGCTATATCCAGTACCCGTTGACATCCAACATTAATCATATTGGTTGCCTGGTGGAAAACCTGCTCATATGTCCTGCCCTGCTGGCCCCTGCCATTAATGTCATGGACAAGGTCTGAACACAGTGCAGCTCGCTGTTCCCTATTATGTCTCCCCCTGGATAACAGGATGTCATGATGCTGTCTTAGTCTTTACAAGATTATCTCATTCTCTGGATCTGAAAAGGGTGGGTGTTGTCTGTGGTACAGTATTTCTGAATGACAAAATAAGGGGAACACATTACAGGATCAGATACATGGATGTCTACTATGTACAGATACAGCAATGGTACAATGGCTGGCACTATCCACTGCTTGCTTACACATGGCATAACCCACTGTGTGACAACATAAAACATGTGTGGATACAACCAAGATAGTACCATTACCAAGGTATTTCCTCTGTTCCGTGACAGCATCTCTTGTATGATCATACACCCAACACTCCAGTCCACTGTGGTGTGTCCCCTAAGGCCAACCACACAATAGTATGTCATGGGAGCAGTGTCAGACAAATAGCAGTGTGCTATAACAACCACTATATAGGGACAGTTCAATAACACCAGTGTGCCACACTGACAACAGCCAATGCCACCCTGATGTATTGTACGTCCTCTGTAGGTGTAAGTCAGCAGGGTGTCACTGACATGTCATTACCACAGGTATATGAGCAGCTTACTGCTGTAATCCCTATGCCCCATACATCTATCCTCCATCTGAAGCCTGTTATACACAAAAAACAGTTACATACCTGCTAGAGTGCAGTATTCTTCTGTTGAACTGTTGTCTGGTAAACGTTCAGAAAGCTGTGCTCTGTGTGAGTAAGGTCTCAAACAGAATGGTTCCCCATAGCCAGCTGTCTGCCTTTTAAACATGCTCCCCATCAGCAAGTGGTTACCTCTAAACCAATTTATGGTTCTGACATGCTAATTGCAGCCAAAGCAGCTGAATTGCATTATCATTAGCCAATGACATGCAAGCACTGTGCAATATATAAGGCCTTCATATAGACCTGGGCCCCTTTCTTAGCTGTTTAGATGGACACTACTAGGGTGAGAAGAGTACATCATCACAGAGCGTAGGTCTGTAGCAGAAACTTTTACATAGAGCTGTGTGTACCACAGACTACAGCTACTGCTGCAGGTAACAGACCTAGGCAGACAGGTTGGACACTTTGAAGGAGAACAAGCTGTAGGTGTATCTGTGTCAGCTGTATCAGCCCTGTTGTAGAGGCAATGCCAGGGTGAAGGTACCATTTTCACTCCAATTAAGGCATGTGTTTAAGGTACAGGTGTTAGGCACTTGTGTCAATAACAGAGTACTATGCAACATATTGTACTGCTATACGGATATGTGAAGTGTGTCCCTACCTGCAGCCCTGTGACTTCATGCACTGAAAGGTGACTATTTAATATGCAAAGCTTTGTGGGGATAGAGTGTATTAGTGATCCATTAATTGCCATCTTCAAAATAATGTAATTGAAATGCAGTACAACATTGGATTTGAATCCAGGACTGTGTGTAACAAAATACACTGTACGCAAGTCATTTAACAGACTACATTACAGAGTCACTGCTATAACAGGTTTACTTCCAAGATATATGTGCACACATACAGGCTGTGGCATACATTTTCTACATTCATCAGTATGTGCATGGCTTTATATGATGTATTTTTGCACCAGAGTCCCAGTTGAACATATATTTTGCCATGAATGCCTTAGCAGGTGACTTTCTACATGTTGCTGATAAAAGGTCACATTTACCTCAGATTACAGGCCTCAGTTACATCCATTATCATGTGTTTGGCTGTCTAGTAATATATTATTTCACCAGGATCCAAGGTACACTCCCATTTTTCCATTACTGTTTATTCTAGTTTGCGAGGAGTAGAGCATCATGCAGCTCCGCTGAAACATGCCTAATGGATGTAATTGGCAATTACTATTTTTTATTTAAACCACCTGTTTTAATTAATAGTTGCACAACATGGTGGGTTAATACAGTGTGCTGCGGCTGTGAAGAGCTTAGGTTTGAAATATGGCAGATGTGTTTATTTTGTACATGTGACTTACAATATTAAAAACATATATACTTATTATACCTCTATTTAGCTGAGCTAAGCAAAGCTGCATGACGTGGTGTGTCATACAGATCCGTGCTAAAAAAATATAAAGAAAAGAAAAAAGGGGAGATAGGAAAGTGGTGAAATGAGGGAAAGCAGGGGGAAAACCTACTGAAAGGCAGGGAGGGATGTGCAGGAAGGGTGTCGGAAAGAACCATAGCTATCCATTTCTTGTAAAGCAACAAGTGTGCACTTTGACAGATTTGGAGATGAATTTGGATTCTCAAACCCCAGCGAGAAGGGTAAGAACAACATAACTGTATTGGGTTGGACAGAATTAGGTGTGTCCAGTGGACACATGTGTGAAATGGAGAGCTATGTATGGGACAATATTGTTTTTGTGGGGCAAGTGCCAATTTTTTTTTAAGGTGAGAGTGGAATGTTGGGGAAGAGACGTAGGTATATGTGGGGGAGGTAAGTTGGGTATGGGAGGATATGCTGGCAAACAGACAAAGACAAGACAGCAGACAGGGATGGTATGTGACACATGAGGAGGATGAACACCTTTAACAGGGAGGTTGTTGTGGAATCTGAGTCCCATGTGCTTCCAGAAGGCAGCAGCATGACTCACACCCCCACCCATGGGACCATCGGCATTGCTCCTTCACTACCTTGAAGGTGGCTATGCTGGAGGCTGGGCACCAGGGTGATGCTGCCCCACCAGGTCAGCCAGCATGCTCTCAATCTGGCGCAGGCATTTGTCATAGCTACAGTGGACTATCCTGCACATCAGGACCGGTAGCTCATCACAGATGAAAACTGACCCTCTGCCACTGCTCCAGAGGGGGACTGGGCCCCGTCAACTGGCACTCAACTACCCGACACCACAGGTAGTGCAGGGGCAGCACAGGGAGCACCACTGGTCTGGGTCCCAGACATACTGGAACCCAGTGCCACGGCCAGTTGAGGCAAGGTAGAGGGATCAGCTGGAACTGGCCTACCTTGACATGCTGTGTGACATGAAGTAAAGCAATATGTTATGGTTAATAACAACCAAACCATTGTTAGTATTAACATAACTGAACATCATATTTATTAAGCCAAATATATATTAATATACTGAGTTGAATAATGAAATTTTATCGCACACATATTTTTTAAGATGCCAATATGAGTATAAAAAAATGTTTTCGTCTATAGAACAGCAACTGTCTAAGAACACTTTAGTTAAACTAAAGATGTTAAGAAGAGACATTAATGATTACAAAAGTGGAGTGGCTTACCCAACTCCACCCCTTTCGCAAGGAAAAACTCTTTTTGGTCGTGTTGTTGTACAAAGTACTGAACAGAATAGAAGTAACATGGCCATTGGCCTCAAACCATCTGTGGTAGTTGACCCTGGGGTGGGCGAACTTGATTTGTTCAAGGAAGACTGGTGTGAGGATGTTGAAAGGGATCCCATCACAAATAATAATGTGAACAGGGGTAATAACAGTAACAACAATATGAGCAATGTAAATTATTTTTCGAACAGGGGTCAAAACCACCAGTGGAGGTACAACACGAGGGGCAAGAAAGAGAGTTACAAACACAACAGGTGAAAGAGAAACCAGAGATCCTGTTGAATAAGTGTGGATATTTTAAGGTTTATAACTTTTCGAGTTTTTCACTTGACCAAGATTTATGTGAACTATTTGGTAAGGGTTTGACCTTTGTTCCTGCTAACCATTTGAATTTGCCTGATGTTTTAATCGATTTAAAACTTTTCACTCGAAAATTGAACTTGGCGTTGATGTTTGGTGGTGAAAACCACTTGGATACTTCTTTGAGGGTGGCTAGTACCTTTAATCCACCCTTACATCCAACACTGTCCTTATTTGAACATATGTGTGAATTTGACTTGAGGAACTTGAACAAGGTGAGGAAGAAGCTTGGTCCTACTAATATGACTAGCAATGAAGCTGAAGCACTGAATTTACTTAGATCTTTACCAGTTCATTTGTTGAAACCTGACAAGGGTGGAGGACTGGTGATCATGGACAACGATCAGTATGAAACCAGAATGCTAAAAGTTTTGGACAGTGAAATTTATATGAGGTCTAGTATCAATGAGATGAACACGGCATATAACAAAATGTATTCCTTTTATAGGGATTTGTTGACTGAAGGCATGGTTAGTATGGACATCTATAATTATTTAATGGTGTTGAACCCAAAAATACCTAAACTTCACAAAAACCTTCAGGATCCCCCTATGAGAGCCTTAGTTAATGCAAAGTCTTCCATCACATATGCTTGTTCTCTAAGTATGTAGATTCTGTTTTAAAGAAGTATGTGATTAAGGAAGACCAGATTTGCAAGGACTCTTGGGCCTTTTTAAAAGCTATTGACAGTTTTGAGTTCAGAGACAATGTAATGTTTTAGCTATAGATGTTGTTGACCTATATTTTTCTATTCCACATGATGCAGGTTTAGAGTATGTAACAGAAAGATTGTTATTCTATGGGGCAGACAGTAAAGAAATTAGATTAATTCAGGAGATGCTGGGTGTTATTTTGAACAGTAACTTTGTCGAGTTCAACAGTGAAATTTACAAACAGGTGGTGGGTGTAGTGATGGGCTCCCCGTGTGGGGCTAACTTGGTGTTGTCACATTGGGAATGTGAGAACATTTTCAAAAAAGAGGTGTACAAGAAGGTGAAGTTATATTACAGGTATTTGGATGATATCTTTATTATGTTTGAAGGTAATGTAAATGAGGCAAAGGTGTTTGTAGATTATTTGAATAATAGTACTCCCTTCCTGAGATTTGCTTACACCTTTCACGAAGACACTATTAACTTCCTCAATGTAGATCTAAAAAAAGATTTGGTTGGAAAGAGGTATTTGGCTAAGATTTAAAGGAAACCTATGTACTCAAATACTCTTTTACATTTTACTAGTTGTCGCCCTTTCCATCAAAAAAGGTCTGTCTTAAAAGGTCAATTAGTGAGGGCAGCTCGGATGACAACCGAAATTCATACTTTTGAAGACGAATGTTGTTTGTTAAAAAACATGTTTTTGAGTAGGGGTTACCCTGAAATTTTTATGTTGGAATTGATAGGTGAAGTACACCACAAAAGACTTTGTGGGACTTACAACCCAATTTTATCTGGAAAATCTGACAGTATCAATGGAGGTGATGTAAATAGTATTGTATTGTCCACTATTCACTATTTGCCTTTTGACAATGTAGACGAGTCTGACAGACCATTTTTTAAAAAGAGTTTTGTTACACCTTTTTGTACAGAAACAGGTGAGATTGGTAATATTTTGAGAAGGAATTGGAATTTACTGTCATATGAAAGAGACTTAGCAGAAAAGGTGGTAACTACCCTACTATAATTTTTAGGAAGGGTAGGAACTTGAAGACCATAGTTGAGACCAACACTAGGAAGTCCCATAGGATTGAGGGTACGTACAAATGTGAAGCCTGCAATTACTGTAGGTATATTGCTACAGGTATTAGTTTTGTAGTTAACCACTATGTTTATAAGGCTAGAGGTAGATACAGCTGTAACTCTAAATCAGTGGTTTATTTAGCTTCCTGTCAGTCATGCCCAGCTTTTGATGTTGGGAAAACTGAGAGGAAGCTTAGAGAAAGGATTTATGAACACATTTATCACATTAAGAAGAACATCAATAATAATGCTACAGAGTACCCGACTCACCATTTTTTATTTAAAATTTTTTATTTAAAATTATTGATCAGGTAGTTACAGATGGAAAAGATGGACCTTGTCAGTTGTTAGAAAAATGTGAATTGTTATGGCAGCTTAGATTAAATTCTTATACTTTGCCTGGTATTAATGAGATTACTTTCTTATCTTGTGTCTTGAAATTGAAATGTCTGCTTCAGTAGATTTTTTTTTTCTTTGAATTTGTACATTTTTATTATACACTAACTGCTTTATATATTTTTTTGGTAGTTAAAGTGCTCATCATTTTTTATACAAAATAGTTAAGACTCGGTGTGAGCACCATACATTATATTATACTATTTTATACACTATTTTATTGTTTCTTTATATTTTAAGTCATTTATGAGGCATCGGACAGTTTTTCCATGTGGGGGTAAAATATGTATGTACATTGACGTATTTATACATTTTTCACATTTTTATAACTTTTTTAGCATTTTTTATAGTATATTTGTGATGTACCTTTAAATTTTCTAATGAATGCTGTTTGATTAAGCATAAGAGCCGATTGGTTTGGATATGGCACCTTTTTGGCTTTAAAAAGGTTGTTACACTGTTTGTATATGTTTGTCTGATGAAGTCTACCTATTTGGGTAGACGAAAAGCGCTTCACTATATTAAAGTCCGTTTTGATGTTTTGGAAACTACTTGGTGGCTGTTTTTGTACATATTAATGTATATTATGTGTAATACAACATAATGTAACATAACGGGTCTGTATTACATGATCAAAACCTTAGGTTATCAAACACCTAAAGATTGATCAAGAAATATCAAACCCTTAATACTGAAAATGGCTGGTTCTACACAGGGAAACAATGGCGTTGTCCCCCACACCCCCCTAACTAAATACACCAACTCCAAGATCACTCTACAGTGGGGAAAGAACAAAATCCATGTAACGGCCAAACAACTGATTTCCATCTGTGGAAATGGCTGTTCACAATTTTCAGTCTTCGACATTTTGTGATTGACCTTTAGGTGTTTGATAATCTAAGGTTTCAATCACGTAATAGGGAACCATAACATAACTGTCAGTATGGTAACAGCATGCCAGTGTGAAGTAACCCATATGGCCAGCAAACCAGTTAGTTTAACAAAATATATTAATATGAAATCATAATAAAACATAAAAATAACCAACCACATTTTTGAATATATAAATTAACAAAATATGTTAATATTAAATCATAATAATACATTACAATAATGAATAAATTAAGATAAGGGGTAGGGAGTGAGAGAGAGAAAAACATTGCAGATGATATCCCTGACAACACGAGTCATGCATACTTCTACACGTGTGTACTGACAGTTGTGATTACAGTGACTACAATTCTCCTATAGCTGATGTAGCACGTACATACTTGTCAAGCTGATAGCATGAGGCAATAAGTGGCAAGCAGTAACAAATGCAGGGACAGAACTACTCAGAACAGTTTCACATAATGGGGACTGATATAACCACCAGACTGTTCTGTACACGGATTTGGTAATGCATTGCATTCCAGGTAATAATTTATCTGGTAAACATGTGACAGATGGATTAGTCAGTTATAATTACATTACAAAAAATCATGACACTTGAGGGGCATATTTGTGTACAGTAATTAAACTAGACAGCCATCATGGCTTAGTTGTCAGGCATGGGAGTAGAATACCACTAGCTGTGACTGCAAGGGGACATCTGCAAATACTTTAATAATTGTATAAGTGTATAATTCACTGCAGCAGCAGCATAGTATGGACAAGCAAGAGATACAGCCATACTAGGATTGCACAGTTTTATTTCAGAATCAACAATACTGATGCACATATTCTTGCTAATGACTGTAACAATCTGCAAGATCTAAATGTAGATAATATGGGCTAACTCACCCATCAAATTTTTGTGTTCTTGGGAGAGAGAAATTTTGAGCATTACGTGACTGATACTGAAAATGTAGTGCTATATAGCACTGTATTCTAACCCAGGACTGTGTGTGGGAAAATGTACAGTCTACAAAGAATTTACAGAATGAGCTACTAAGGTACTGCTGACTGCAGGGCGACTGATCCACTAGGAAACATACTATGAATTGTGCAATACAAGTTACATGACTTTCCTGTAGCATTCTAGTACTGTTACAGTGTTTTACTAGACTGCAGTGCCAATACAACACACATGCATGGTATACAACCATACTCCATATATTACTACAGCTTTATTTCACTTTCATCAATACAGGTGAACACATACTACCATTATCAGTTTGCAATTTCTGTGAAGTCCAAACAAAATATCCAACTGTGGAGTGGCTTACCTCACCCATATACCTTTATTACCTAATGCCCGTCGAAGAAAAAGCATTATGTGACCAGTATTGGCCTAGAGAAAACCTTGAACAGTACTGAGTTATGCAGCACAGTTTGCAGCCATTAGAGTTGGATTCTACAGATATTAAAGTATTATACTTAACTGCAGCAACCTTAGCTTACAGATTCAATGCATACAGCTCTACTGCAATGGTTATGACAAGACAGTTCTGATGTACACCATTGTTCTTACTGTTATTGGTACTGTTTCTTGTTTTTATTGAAAAATAGTTATTATTCATGTATTGCACTACAGCTCTAATTCCGACTTTATTGCACTACAGCTTTTGTTGCATATACATTATTGCAGTTAATGATTTACTTATTCTTGATTATTGCACTACAGTTGGCAGAATACATTAATACTCACCATGCTTACAGCGCAACCTGGCCAGACGCCCAACACAAGACTTGACATTGAAAGCCCTTTCAGCTGCAGCTGTTGGGAGAGGGTTGCACCATTATGCATACCGGTTTTGCAGACAATCAGATTACATATTGGTAAAACAGAGGAAAAAATACTTACATACTTGTGGGGCATTCTCTGCCTTTGCCTCTTGGACCCGGGTGTCCAAGGTTACCCTCTTTCATCTTTTAAGGTTGTCATGGTGGTCATAACACTACTCAGCTGTGTGGGGGATACCAGTAACACTGGTGAGTTCTCTGGCCAGCTCGTCCCAAGCATCTGCCTTACAGTCCGAGCCCTGGATACCACCCTGCAGCAGTCTGTCTTCATGGATTTTCACAAGGAGCCCAACCATGACCCTTGACTCCTGAAAGGCTCACTGCTGTGTTCAAAAGTGTACACCTTCTATAACACCACCAGTCATATCGACAGATGATATACTCCAATGGTTTCTGAAGAATTCCCATCTGGTGTGCCTTATATAGGCTATTTTCCTGCCCTTACACATCATTGAGCAACATTCAAAATGTGCTGTGTTGTTTAGCAGAGCACTAACCAGCCAAATTGAGCTGAGCAGCATACGAATATGCACAATCGTGGTTTAAGCTAAGCTGAGACCACACAAACATTGACAGCTGTTAACATGTTTATGCTGTACTTAGCAGGTTTGAGCACAGCTGCACATAGTGCAGTGGAGCTATATTTTAAAATCTTGTCTATAACATGTGCAACAAAAATACAGACAAGGTCTGACTTCCATGTATTCAAACCCTGAACCTACTACACATACAGCTGTAACTCTACCCACTAGCTACATGGATATTAAGAAACCTGGTATACCTTTGCATATACCACTGAGGTACCTGTTAGCATTGCTGAGCATTGCACCATGCAAAAATGGTTAAACAAACCAATAAATAAATAATTAATTACATCTGGTTTATATTTTTAGATGTCTGGCAGGTACTAAACCAGCACAGCTCCTGATGCCAAACAGCAGGACTAAACGCCTCCCAAACACACGTATGCTTGTTCTGGAAGTCAAAGGCAAAAACAACAAGCTGCTACTAAGCCAATGCAGTTCCTAATTCCAAGCAGCAGAACTAAACATCTCCAATAAGCACAGTCAGAGAGGTGAAACTCATCAAAGATAAACTCAGTCAGATAGCCAAACTCACTGAAGCAGGTCTTTTTAAATTCCAAAGGGATAAGCAAATAAGACGCCAATAAACGAACAACTTCAGTGCTATTAAGCACCACGATACTGCTTTTCATTGGTGCCCTGCACCAACTTCTTCAGACTTTGAAAAAT
This sequence comes from Protopterus annectens, assembly GCF_019279795.1. Lineage (NCBI taxonomy): Eukaryota > Metazoa > Chordata > Ceratodontiformes > Protopteridae > Protopterus > Protopterus annectens. The sequence goes on along the minus strand of NC_056725.1, from coordinate 394,253,621 downwards.
AACAACTCGCACTGAAGTGCTGCTACATTTAAAGCCATTGCAAGCAAAGTCTATTACAAAACACAACCTCCAATTACCTTAAAGGAACAGGCACAAGTAGCTTCAATCTAACTAAAATGTTCCTCTCCCATAAACACACAATATAAAAAGTTGTATATAATATAAAATATACAACTGTAAAACTAATACTGTTCCTTACGTAGCACTTAAATAATGCAATCGACAGTTAATAATATTATAAAAGCAAGAATTGATCCACGACCTTCAGGAAAGGAAACCAGAACTCTGTAAAGTTCACTTTTAATTAAATAAAATGTTCCAATTCCAAGAGTTACAAGAAAAATCACACAAGCGCTTTCGCTCAGGTAGTCCTGAGCTTTATCAAGTATACAAATTACAGCTTGTTGTAATGCCTGTTATATACCCTAGCAATTATACAATTAATTAATAAAATCTGCTGTTAAAGTGCTCCAGTGATTTAAAACAATGTGTTAAAGGCTAATTGTCATTAAAACAAAGGAAATATTTGAAAGAAATCAAGGAACCAAGAAGAAGGTTAAACAACCAAGGCTGGGTACATTCAAATGTGGCACCTGCGCCCAATGTCATGCCATATCAAAAGAGACAGCACCCTACCTCCCATCAAGAAACTACAAGATACACCCCACAGGTTTTTACACCTGTGCCACCAGAGGGGTGGTGTACTTGGGGTTATGTACCAACTGCCATAGTTTCTATGTGGGCAAAACAGAGAGGGAATTAAGGAAACAAATTTATGAACATCTTTATGACATGACTAAGAAGAAGGACACCAATGCCTTCTATAAACATTCCCTCTCCTGCCCTGAACCCAAAATCCAGTTCTTGGTCCTAGAACAAGTAGAGCCAGATGCAAGGGGTGGCGACTGGGAATCCACCTTGGGCTACCGTGAATTATTATGGCAGTTAAAACTAAGGAAGCCACCAGGTTTGAATGGGATGATAAGTATCAAGCGGTCCTTAAGCTTAGAAGGGCTAGGTTATAATTCTTGGATTTGAGACCTTTACATATAGTAGCATTCTTGCATAGCACATCAAACTATTTAGTACTTATGGCTTCAAAGCTTGAATTAACAAAATATATTTAACATTGAAACTCAATGTAGATGGGCACTAAAAACATCCAACTCACCTAATAGTGTCTTTTAATAATGTAAAACAAAAACATTTTCTATCAGTTTATTACCTGTTATAACATTTTCAACTTTTTTAATAATCCTTAATTCCAATAAGATTTTAAATTTGCACTCCCAAATATAGGTATTCGAGACTCTACATACTTTTATGGTTGTTTCATTCATACATGTGTATATGACTTTGGAAACATTTTATTTTGAACTGTTTTAATGACAATTAGCCTTTAACACATTGTTTTAAATCACTGGAGCACTTTAACAGCAGATTTTATTAATTAATTGTATAATTGCTAGGGCATATAACAGGCATTACAACAAGCTGTAATTTGTATACTTGATAAAGCTCAGGACTACCTGTGACTTTTCTTGTAACTCTTGGAATTGGAACATTTTATTTAATTAAAAATACGTCCTTTGTGAACTTTTACAGAGTTCTGGTTTCCTTTCCTGAAGGTCGTGGATCAATTCTTGGTTTGCTACTGACTTGTTGTTCACTGCTTTACTTGTGTTCGTTTGCCATGGCTAACGGAGAAGAAACCTTTAATCCCGGAGAAACTCCTGAAATTCTACACATTACTACAGATGATCTTCCGGTAAGCAGAACGGAATTCAACCAAGTATTGGTTGCACTCAAAGAACTCACTAACTTGCTGAAACCAACAGTCGCAGCTTCACCACGGATAGCTTGCAACCAGCAGCAAGCTTTGCAAAACAACTTGAATGGATTAGCAGTTATTGCGGACCCAGAAGAGGGTACAAGCTTTACACCACCCTCCACGGATATGTCTGGCGCTGTATCCAAAAGAAGTAACTTTACTCGTCGTCAGGAAGCCAGTAGGGCTCTTGAAACCAATACACATCCAGGGACAAGCAAAATCAACAACCCTGGCCCGATACATAAAAACAGAGACGTAAATTTCGCAAAATGGGCTGGTCAACGTTTCACCTTTTCTAAAGGTACCAATAATTCAAACAACTTCTCAAACTTTGATCAAAATATGGATTTGTTCAAGGACAAACTATACTCCTTAAGGAGTACACAGTTAGAGATAGATTATCTGAATGAATGTTTGAGAGTGAAGCGTGTGCCGAAAGGGCTGCGCTTTTTTAAATTTCCAAACAATGTTCAGTATGGTACTGACTATTACTTTAATTTGTGTGAAATTTTTGATAAAGCAGGATTGGAAATGTTACAAGTAATGGTAGGGGAATATGATTTGAAAGCACAAACGTTAATGAATGAATTAGATGCCTTAAATAATGATTTAACATCTAGTACTGATTTTAATGCCTTTAAACCGAGCTATGACAAAGTTTTTGACAATGTTGATATTTTCTGTGATAAGATTCTTAACAGAAAATTAAGAAAACTAGAATGTGATCTAATTGAATATAGGGATGGTTTAGCCTATCCCAGTCCCAATGGCTATCATAGAGCTTCTTCTAAAACAACCACAACCAACTCAGATAGAACTAGTGATGTACATGATAGACTAGAAGAACCCCCTAGAAGAAGCGAAAGGCTAGCAGAGAAGAACAGAAAGGGCATTAATAATCAGGATTTTCAACGAAACCCCGGCCAGACCGGGGTTTGGGGGCAAAGGCAAAGGTAGGCACCGAGGTCTTGGAATATTGTCCATTAATTAACCACCACACACTATTAGTTCCAACACCCCTGAACGATCATTGTCCTGACCAAACCTCAAACCTAGATGTAGATAGTCACAACCCCACTAATGATGAGGGGAACTGTACTATCCTAAGGAAAAACAACTTTGTCATATATAATTACACTGACATAAATCTTTCTGAAAAAGCCTTTGACGTTTTCACTAGAGGGCTACATTTTGTTCTAACTAAACCAATGAATTTAACACAAGCTTTGATAGAGTTGAAAATGTTTACCAGAGGTTTGAATTTGAACCTAATTTTTAAAGGTCAAACATTGAATGCAACGGGCCCAACGCGTACAAGTCTCTTTAACCCCCCACTACACCCAATAATCCTCTTTTTTGAAAAATTAGTCGAGAATGATTTCAGGAAAGTATACAACAACCAAGAAATTTCACTTCACCCAAACTTTTCAGAACAGGAAATGAACTTCATAAAACATCTGCATGAAGAAAAAATCAGGGTTATGAAACCTGATAAAGGAGGAGGAATTGTCCTTATGTTTTCTGAGGATTATGAAGCTTACATTCACACCATGTTACAAGACGATGAACAATACGAGACGGTTTCACGGAATGAGATCAACATCGCCTTCGCTGAGATCAACTATTATCTCAAAGACCTTTTACTACAACAGGCCATTAATGAGAAGGTTTACAACTACCTCCACGTGGAAAAACCCAAAATACCAGTCATTTTTGGGATACCTAAAACCCATAAAGGAATCCACCCACCACAATTCAGACCAATTGTATCAGGAGCAGGAGGAGTGACTGAGCCCCTGGGAAAATTTATTGACTACATGACCAAAGAATACATGTCTCTATTATCCCATGTCTGTAAAGATTCCTGGCACTTTCTTCGAGACATCCCCACCTCTTGTTTTTCACCAGGTATCCTGATGGTCACAGTGGATATTAAAGATCTTTTTTCTAGTATCCCTCATCAAGAAGGTTTGGAATGGTTTGCCCAATTCCTAGGCCAGAACACTACCCTCAGCAACAAAATGTCCAATCTGCTTACTGAGATGATGGAAATGGTTTTGTCCAACAATTTCATCTTTTTCAATGGCGAACTGTACCGGCAACGCAAGGGTGTGGCCATGGGGGCATCTTGTGCGTCCTTCTATGCAAATGTAGTATTGCATATGTGGGAACACACATTTGTTCTGATACCTCCATGGGAAGACCACATTCTTTTTTACAGATGTTATTTGGACGACATCTGTATTTTATGGTCTGGTTCTGAGGAGTACCTATCCGAATTCTTCACTTATATCAATTCAACCACGAATTTTTTACAATTCACACATACGGTAGATCAACATGAGCTTCATTATCTAGACATCACTCTTTATAAGGATTACAGCCAAAAAACCTTTCACTCTAAGTTACATCGCAAGGCCACATTCTCCAACTCCTTTCTACATTTCGAAAGTGCCCACCCCCAGTACCAAAAAAGGGGGATTATTAAGGGACAGCTCATTAGAGCAAGTAGAATATGTAGTACGCAGAATGATTTTGAACTTGAAGTGGAATTTTTAAAGAACCTTTTCCTGGAGAGAGGTTACCCTTTGGAATTATTTTTAACTCTAGCAGCAGAAGTAAAATCCGCAAGACACTCCCTATACACACCAATATTAGGGGGTGGACTTGAATCATTACCCAACAACACACAAAACAAGGACGCTACTTATACTAACAGTTTTGCGTACACATACTCATCAAATTCTCATGAATTGGAAGAAACTATTTTACATCATTGGCCAGTTCTAACCCTATTTGAAGAATTAAAGGATTATATACCACCCAAACCTAGTTTTGTTCGCAAAAGAGGAGCTAATTTAAAGGAAATATTTGAAAGAAATCAAGGAACCAAGAAGAAGGTAAAACAACCAAGGCTGGGTACATTCAAATGTGGCGCCTGCGCCCAATGTCATGCCATATCAAAAGAGACAGCACCCTACCTCCCATCAAGAAACTACAAGATACACCCCACAGGTTTTTACACCTGTGCCACCAGAGGGGTGGTGTACTTGGGGTTATGTACCAACTGCCATAGTTTCTATGCGGGCAAAACAGAGAGGGAATTAAGGAAACAAATTTATGAACATCTTTATGACATGACTAAGAAGAAGGACACCAATGCCTTCTATAAACATTCCCTCTCCTGCCCTGAACCCAAAATCCAGTTCTTGGTCCTAGAACAAGTAGAGCCAGATGCAAGGGGTGGCGACTGGGAATCCACCTTGGGCTACCGTGAATTATTATGGCAGTTAAAACTAAACGCAGGGAAGCCACCAGGTTTGAATGGGATGATAAGTATCAAGCCGGTCCTTAAGCTTAGAAGGGCTAGGTTATAATTCTTGGATTTGAGACCTTTACATATAGTAGCATTCTTGCATAGCACATCAAACTATTTAGTACTTATGGCTTCAAAGCTTGAATTAACAAAATATATTTAACATTGAAACTCAATGTAGATGGGCACTAAAAACACCCAACTCACCTAATAGTGTCTTTTAATAATGTAAAACAAAAACATTTTCTATCAGTTTATTACCTGTTATAACATTTTCAACTTTTTTAATAATCCTTAATTCCAATAAGATTTTAAATTTGCACTCCCAAATATAGGTATTCGAGACTCTACATACTTTTATGGTTGTTTCATTCATACATGTGTATATGACTTTGGAAACATTTTATTTTGAACTGTTTTAATGACAATTAGCCTTTAACACATTGTTTTAAATCACTGGAGCACTTTAACAGCAGATTTTATTAATTAATTGTATAATTGCTAGGGTATATAACAGGCATTACAACAAGCTGTAATTTGTATACTTGATAAAGCTCAGGACTACCTGAGCGAAAGCGCTTGTGTGACTTTTCTTGTAACTCTTGGAATTGGAACATTTTATTTAATTAAAAATACGTCCTTTGTGAACTTTTACAGAGTTCTGGTTTCCTTTCCTGAAGGTCGTGGATCAATTCTTGGTTTGCTACTGACTTGTTGTTCAATATTATAAAAGCACACTTACTTTGAACCAAATACACATAATAAGACTGACACATTAAAATAAATAAAAAAGGCATGCCATAATATGTCAAATATTGATAAAAAGACATTCCATCTTCCAAACATGGTATAAAATATATATAAAGATTGCTCAGCCTGTCCTATGTCCAAATCATACCCGATGTTATAGCCCCATGCATCATCTTTCCAAACTCCTCAGCTTAAGGACACAGCTGATAGATAACATACTATTGAGGCCGGGGTGATGGTAGGCTTCAAGTCTCAACTGCCACATAAGCTCCTTCATTTCTAATTTCAGGGATTCTGCCCCCCCCCCCCCAATTCACATAGTTCAACCGGTCAATGATAATAAATGTAAAATCATGGCCAGGGTGATTGTAGACATGACTTGCTAGGGCATTCTACAGTTTAATCTTCTTCATGGCATATAAATGTTCGTACATGCGTTCATTCAATCTCCTGTCCGTCTTGCCCACATAAAAAGCTGGGCATGATGAACAAGAAGTGAGATACACCACGTGTGTCGATGCACAATTGTATCTCCCTTTGATAAGGTACTTGGTGTCCCTAATCATGAAATATGTGCCCGACCTCACATATCTACAATGTTTGCACATATTGCACTTATACATGCCAGCTCTTGGAGTCATGTTGCCACCTTTCCTTTCTAACATATTCTTGATATTCAGACCCCCCTGAATGTAATCTTTGGGGCCGACCCTAAATTATTGGGTCCTGTTAGTTCAGTTGGCAAACCCCAATTTTTCTGGATGATGGACACTATAGCTCTAGCATCCATGCTAAAGGTAGTAATGAAACTGCAATGGTATACACCTCTAAGTTGGCTGTCACTCCTGGGGTAGCTATTCTCCGAGACAGAGTGACCCAAAATGGGTTGAAAATAGCCCATTTCCCTTTTGGGTCTAACCTCTAGACACAAATCCACAACCAACTCCTCAGGGTAGCTCCTACATAAAAACAAATTCGATATGAACCGGCACTCTTCCTGGAAGTCACCATCTCTTGAGACCTTTCTGGCTGCCCTCACAAATTGGCCTTTTACTATTGATCTCTTCTGGAAGGCCGGATGTTCACTATCGAAGTGCAAATAAAAATTGGAAAAAGTGGGCTTGCAATGGATTTTGCCTAAAAATTGGTTCTGGTTGCTGTCCTTGAATAATTCCACATCTAAGTATGCTATTCTGTCTGTGTCAAAAGTAGAGGTAAACTTTAAGAAATCCATGGACTTGTTGAACATCTCCACCAGGTCATTGGCCACCGAAGAATCGCCCTTGAGAATGATACAAATGTCATCCAAGAAACAGGTATATAAGGATACTCGTTCTAGGAAGATAGAGTTAGTGAACATGAATTCCTTCTCCCAATGGGCCATGACCAAGTTGGCCACACTTGCCCCACATGGTGAGCCCATGGGGACTCCAACTAACTGATGGAACCATCTATCGTTGAAGGAGAAGTAGTTACATGTTAAAATGATGTCCAATAGGTCTTTTACCATTGAAGTTTCACTTGCTGGTGCCTGCTTTGTGGTCATTTCCAACTCAATCCATTCCACCACTACATCATGTGGAATGGATGAGTACAGGTCAACAACATCTGCCGTCAGAAAGTGGTAATCAGGACTGTATGAAATGTTTTTCACCTTCCCCAAAAAGGACCAGGAATCTTTAGAAATATATGATTCACTAGCCACATATTTTTTTAGAATGTGATCCACAACTTTGGCTGCTGCGTATGTTACACTCCCTCTAGCACTCACCAACTGGCGCATGAGAGGGTCTCTAATGTTTTTGTGGATTTTTGGGTTCCCGAACAAGACAGGTACTCGAGGCGATGCACAGTAAATGAAGTTGAAAATTTCCTGGTCGATGGATTTATTAATAAACATGTCTTCATAATAAGACCAAACTCTTGCCAGATTTCCATTCAACTCATTCTTGGACACCTCTTGGTAAGTTTCAGAAGACAAAATTGCTGACATTCTGTTGTTATAATCATCTATATCCATTGCAACCAGGCCGCCTCCCTTGTCGGGTTGCATAATTCTGACTGAAGAGGCACATAATTCATTAAAATCCACCCTTTCTTCTTTGGTAATATTAAAATGCATCACAGACCTAGACTTTAGCAAATGTCAAAAATCCAAGTCACACATCTGCTCAAATGCCCCCAACATAAGGTGGATAGGTGGATTGTATGTACTGGGTACATGAAAAGTATTCTTTTGGTACTCATGGTCCCCCATCAACAAACATAAGTTTAATTTCCTGACAAACAATTTAAGATCCAAAATGGATCTGGCCACACAGGCTCTTCTAGATGGAACATAAGAAATTCCTTTAGCCAGGAAATCAACTAATGTCTGGGTAAACTTGAAATGAGAAAAATTATAAATGTGGAAATCCATCCCCGAGTTGGAAATTACTTCAAATGTGGTCTGCTCAGGGCCGGGGCACCCTACTCCACTCACATTTGATTCCTCCTTGTCCTGTATCTGAATCTGGTCTTCCGGTTTGAAGCTTGTTGGGGAGAAGAGGCTGGATCCCAAAAATTTGCCTCAACCAAACCAGAACTAGGGTTCCCCAAATGGCTAGTTGGAGTCGCTGGCTCATGTCTTCCCTCGGGATTGGTATATCCAACCCTCCTATCACCAGTCTCTTCCTCTGGTACTGAGCTACTCGGCAAAGATCCAAGGTTCATGGAAGTATTAGGGCCATTCGAAGGGGCAGGAACTCTGCCTTCTCGCCCCTTAAAGTTGCCATGCGATTTAGGAGGTTTAAGGTAAGCTACCCCCTCTCTGTAAGCCTTGATATCTCAATGTAATTTTTTAATCTTGGTTGAGGTAATTGTGGAAATATACTCATCAATACTGGAGTATATCCTCTCATAGTCAAATTTATATCTAGGAAAATTATTGTCTAACTTAATAACCTCATCCAAGTCCGCAATTTCTCTAGTTAGGGACGAGATTGCTTCCTGGTAGTGTGTATTAATAAGGTCAATCAATTCAGATCCATGCCTATCAAACATAGTGAGGAGGTCCGCATGGAATTTAGATCCCTCCTCTAAACCCGTGGGATACTGCCAAGAATGCAGCCCCTTGGGTACTATCTTCACACGACGACACTCTCCAAAATAAGAAACTTCCAGTTGCAATTTTCTTAACTTAACTAATTTCTGGTCAAAAGCATTGAGTTTAGAAGAAAGGTCATTGCCTTCAGGTGTGTTGGATACTGGACCAGCTGATCCATAGTCGGTAGACAGCTGGAATGGTCGACTCAACCATTGGTTCAAGTTGAAATGAACATTGCTTTGCCCCCTCCCCTCTGGGGGATTATAAGATGGTAATACGACTCCTCTTTTGCCATTCAAGGTTCCATCAGATGACCTGATGTCGGCTCCTCCCGACCCCTGGCTTGATCCAGTGCCTGGGGCTCCTGGGTCACCCATCCAGGAACCTGCTTCATTATTATGTGGTAACAGTACTTGCAACACAAAATGGTCTGGACTAGGGAGCTGTAAACCCTTAGAATTCGACCTGCTGCATGGCTGCGTAGTTTCAGACATCACATCCAATCATTGAGACAGCATATCAACTTTCTGAGTGAGCAAATTAATAAGCATAGTGTTAAGTGCGAGTTGTTATTTTTCAAAGTCTGTAGAAGTTGGTGCAGGGCACTGACGAAAAGCAGTATCGTGGTGCTTAATAAAACTGAAGTCATTCGTTTATTGGCGTCTTGTTTGCTTATCCCTTTGGAATTTAAAAAGACCTGCTTCAGTGAGTTTGGCTATCTGGCTGAGTTTATCTTTGATGAGTTTCACCTCTCTGACTGTGCTTATTGGAGGTGGTTAGTTCTGCTGCTTGGAATTAGGAACTGTGTTGGCTTAGTAGCAGCTTGTTGTTTTTGCCTTTGACTTCCAGAACAAGCATACGTGTGTTTGGGAGGTGTTTAGTCCTGCTATTTGGCATCAGGAACTGTGCTGGTTTAGTAGCAGTTTGTTTTTTCTTGCCTTTGATCTTCAGATGTCTGGCAGGTGTCTGTCATATATGTATGAGATCCGCTCAGCTTACCTGCACTCTGCATTGCACTGGGCAAATGCCAATTAAAAAAAAAAAACATAAAATGTCATTATGCTTATTAATTACATTTTATTTCTATATTTAGATGGCTGGCAGGTGAAAGCTGTCTACATGTGAGCACAGCTTGGCATTGCTTCACTCTGCAGCATGCAAACATGCCTTTTTACAAAAAAAAAAAACAACACTGATAAAATATCTGTGTTCCATGGCTCTCCCTCAGCAGAGCGTCATCATTAATATGCATGGTGCACTGCTTTGGGGAGACTGTGGCCGTGTACACAGATACATTCCATGTAGGCTCTACAAGGTGCCTACATGGAGTTTATTAATCCTGGGGAGTGATTATGAAATATGAGAGTCATGTGAAAATGCAATGTGTCATCAGAAGTTATTATGCCCTTCTGAAGAATCTGTACCAGAAAATTAGATTTTTTTTGAGATTTGCCTGTTACTGTGCAGAAATATGAACACTAGGAATGACAGAAAACATTTCTGACAAGTTCTACTAAAGTAAAAAGAGATGATTTTGTGAGAACTGAACAATCAGTACATTTCCATGAAGTTGATAATGAGTTTCACATTTGCAGTCTACTGATACTGATGACTTATGCTGTTTTAATATAAGGAATGGTAATACATTTGATATTTCTGGCTAATATGGGTTGTGTGAAGTTGAGTACAGAAAGCACTCCACTTCTACTATATTTGAGTATGACTTAATTCTGCAGTCCTAGTTATGAAATACATAAGAAAGTACAAAACCCTATTATTAATCAAGTGAAAACACCTTCTCAAATTCCCAAAATACAGTTTAATAATAAAAGATATACAAAATCCGAAGATATTATGAATACCTTTGAATTAATATTTTCTCAAATTTATGGAGACCATCAGGAATTACCCACAAATAAGACTAATAAGGATTTTCTACAAAAAATTATTTTTCTGAAAATAGGTGAAAAATATCAAATAGATTTAATCAAACCAATCTCCTCTGAGGAGATAATAGACACACTTAAAAAGTTGAAATCTCATAAAGCACCAGGACCAGACGGTCTGACCACTGAGTTTTATAAAACCTTTTGTGATAATTTTGGCAAAATACTTTCACATGTATTTAATTATATAATCAATAATAAAGTTAATGATCCTCACTTTAATGCATCTAGAACAATTCTTATACCTAAAGAAAATGCAGACTTTCTAAACCCGGATAATTATAGGCCTATCTCACTTTTAAATATAGATATGAAAATTTTGACCTCTATTTTAGCTAATAGGTTGAAGAAGGTTTTAGATTCAATAATATCTAATGAACAGGCCGGATTTATAAATACCAGACAAACTACCGATAATACTTTAACACTTCATACATTAATTTCTTATGCCAATTATACGAATTTTAATGTGTATGCACTTATAATTGATGCACAAAAAGCTTTTGACAGAGTTAATTTAAAAATTTTGTTTAATATTTTACCATATTTTGATATACCTCAAGATTTTATTTCAACATTACAAAAATGATATGATAACCCTTACACAACTTTATATATTAACAAAAAATTTTTTTCCAAAAGAATACAAATCAAAAATGGAACTCGGCAAGGCTGTTCTTTATCTCCTATTTTATTCAATTTATATTTAGAACCTTTATTCTTACATTTTAAACAAAATACATATTATAATGCACCAATAATCTATGGTACTAAAATATCTATGGCTGCTTTTGCAGATGTCCTTAATATTTACTGTACGGCACCTATCTCAGATACCAAGAAAATTTTGAAAGCGGTGGAGGAATTTGCAGAGATATCCAACTACAAAATAAATCTTAAAAAAAACAATTTATTTCCTTTAAAAATGCCAAAACCCTTTTCGCTTTTACCATTGGTAGGACATATAAAATCTGAAGAGAAAATAAAATACTTGGGAATTATCTTTTCCACAGATAATAGAGATTTCTATGTTAATAATGTTAAATTAATTTGGGATCATATATTCTCTGATTTAAAAAGATGGAATAATTTAAAGTTACCAACAATGGCAAAGGTTTCAATTATTAAAATGAATATACTCCCCAGAATATTATATATTTTTCGAGCTAGTCAGATGTTAATTACTAAGAAATTCTTTAAACAGATTCATATGGAATTGGCTAAATTTATATGGGAGCCTAGGAAAACCAGAATATCTTATGATAAATTGATGACTCCGAAGAATAAAGGTGCACTTGATTTACCTAATTTTGAATTATATTACTTAATAATAAATTCTAATAGGATTTTAAGAATCACTAACTTTGACACAGCCAGTAGTAAATGGGCACCAAATTGGTTGGTTCTGAATTATAAACATGTTGTAAGTTTGGATATTAACCCTAAGGCATTACCCTTTTTAAATAAAGACAATTTTAAATTATATCCTTTAATGGAGCATATTAGATTATACATAACATTGATACAAAACTTTTTTCAGTCATTAAATCTCTTGCAACATATGATGACTTTTCAACCCTTTCACAAGAACCCAAATTTGAAAATCAATAATCAACTGATAAATCTTAACAAATTTCCACTTATAGTTAATATAACTTTAATTGATATGTACCCTTATCTCTGTTTCTCAATACATGATATTTTAAAGGAGACGAACCTTCCTAAATCTTATTTAATTATACTTAGACAGTTTAAGGATCTTTCTATACGTTTCTTTAGTGATGTTAGAATTAAGGAAGAAGATTTAACCATTTGTTCAAATTTATGGCAAACTCTTATACAAGATTCCAAATATATAACCTCTACATATAAATTGGTAAAAGACTTGAAATATCAAAATCAAATACTGTTATCAAAATACTGGAGGGGGAAAATACCATCGATAGAAGATAATAAAATACTAAAAGCAATTAACTTAACTATAAAATCAATATCTCTTCAGAAGTTATTATTTACCCAATTGATGATTCTTAATAATGCTTATTATACTCGTCTTAGCCTGCATAAATTCAATTCTAAAATTTGCCTAAATGCCCATACTGTAATGATCAAGTGGCTGACCTCTTACACATGTTCTGGAGCTGTAAATGCATATATAAACTTTGAAATTCCCTAAAAATTCAATTACAAAAGATGGGTTATCAACACTCTATACTTTCTTGGGAATTTATGATCCTACATATCCCTCCGAATAATTTGGATAAATCCCAAATAATTATACTTATAAATATTTTCTTGTTAATGAAACTTTATATAGCTACTAATTGGTTGAATCCATCCCAAACTTCATGGGATAACTTTAAAGGTTTAGCGATAAAACATATTTTAGCTCACAAATTATTAATTAAGGATCATAGGAAAACATAAATAATCTGAATATATGGGAGAAAATTTTCAATATTCTGTTGGCTTAATGTTCTGAATCCACTTTAACCCCTGGACATATATGTTTAAATTTTTGTTTAGCATTAACTATTTCGTATATTGACAAATGATCTTTTAATATTCCTGTCAGAAGTTCTTATCTTTTTATACTGACCTTGTTTAATTGATGAAAGCATTCATGTATATAGTGTATATATTCTGTAGTATTGTTTTTATAAGTTTCATTTGGGCATTGTTTGTTTTCTTGGTTTTCTGTAATATTGTATGATAACTCGGGGAAAAATAATAAAGATTGATTATGGAAAAAAAAAAAGAAAATAAAAAACCCTTAATTTATTTCTTAACATGTATAAATGTAAAGAATTATTTACTTTTGCATACTTACTAGCACCCGTGGAAGTAATACCAGTCCCATGTTCTCTTGATCTCTTTTGTAATTTATCTATTATTCAGATGCATCTAGAACATATAAAGGATGGTTGTTGAACTATCTGAGATGTGTGTTCTAGAATATTTCTGACATGATTACATTAACTATTCAGAAAGGCACTAAAGTTATTGCTATATTTTCATGAAATGTATGCCTATTTCTATGCACATTTATGATTGTTGCTGCATGCTTCTATTTATTAAGCAGGACATTAACAAAGCACAGGGTTTCATACTTTCATTGTAACTAATCTATCTGTGCTAATCCGTACTTCTTCTTCAGTACAAGTTGGACTACAAGGGCTGCATAACTTCCTTCCAATTTTTACATTGTTATGTCTCTGTACAGGTTATTTATTTGGGAGATGAGTACTTTATGCAACTTTTTTATTTGCAATTTATTTGTAGTTTTTCTATACCCTGCATACTCAACTTGTATTTTTATGTAATATTGACAAAGCAGGCTTTTAGCTTACCCTCAAAGTGAGAGAACCTGTATAAACATATGGAAAATGGAAGGAAGTTTTGATGTCCTTTTAGTTCAACTTGTATTTAAGCAAACATATTTAATTTTACTTGATGCATGCACTAGAAATAACTAATGTTAATGAATGGTTTCATAATGTGCAGCTTAATAAATGTAAGCAGACATGGATTTTAAGTAGAAAACATAGAGAATTAATGAAATAGTGCATTTCTGTCAGATAAAACTATAACAACCTTAAATATGCAGATGATTCTACAGTGATAGCTAAAAGTAAAAAAGAAGAAAAAGAATTGCTGGTCATTCACACTTGACATTAACCCTCACACCCAACCCCACCTCCATTCTGACAAGGATGTGGTAGTTAATAAAGTTCAACCATTTTGTATGTGCCGTTAATATTTTAGAAGATATGAATGTGTTATACAGCACAGCTACAACATATGCAATTATGTGGCAATGCAAATATGTTCTTTTCAGTATGGGTGTAAATTACATATATATGTGTGTCAACAAATAAATCCACAAAAATGAGTGTAGAGGAGGCCAACCACATCTTAAAACCACCAAGCACATTTTTTATTTAATAAACAATAAAATATATAAACACTTTCATCTCAATATTCCAAATTACAGAGACTTCATCAGATACCTCATCATTAAGTTCTTTTGCTGCAAGTAAGAAATAAACAGTGAAAAAGGTAGACATTATTAGCAAGCAGTTGATATTAAAATTAGATTACAGTTTTCAGTTGGAGACGTATGTTTTTTATTGACATGACAATCAGATGTTAATTACATGACTGTCATTTATGAATGGAAATTTGTGACAGCAGAACTGGAATTATGTATTGAAGTAATCATAATGGCAATGTGAAAGATATTTTGGAAATTCATTTTGATGGCATGAACGGCATATGTTACACAGGGCATAAGGACATAATTTAACGTGATTCCAGTGTAATGCACTGCATTATCAGAAATGTATTGCTATATCAAAATACATACAGATTTACTGAGGATTTTCAATTTTCAGTCTTTAATGTAAAATGACAGTATAAATACAAGAAAGTGTTATGAGGAAGGATATAACTCTTTTCGCAATGTGTTTGCAATAGTATTAAGAATGTGCTGATGATGCTGTACAGATTACAACAACAACACTTTAGCTAGAAGGATTAAGACTTTGCATGTGTATCTGGATATGGTTCTTGTGTCACCATACCTGGTTTTGCACCAATTATTTGATTTATTTGTGATTTGTGATGCAAACACACATGCTTTTACTGTGCTTTTGGGATGATGCTTGCATCAAAAATTTCAATGTTGTTGTTGTGTCTTTTGGCTTTTAGGGGTTAGGGGTCGCCACAGTGGAACTCCGGTCCACTAATGATTGGCAGTGGATTTTTACATGCTGAGTTGCCAGCACTGATGCACAACCTTCAACAAATGTACGCCCATTCACGTATGTCTCCACACAGAAGATGCTCTAGCTGAGAATTGAACAGGACAATGTCTTACTGTGAGGCGACAACGCTACCGCAACACCACCACCACAGTATCAAAAATTTCAATGTATGACATTGATATGCTGTTTTCAGTACATTAATAATGCAGAAGTAGGGATCCAGACATAAAAAGGACAATGTTGGTCATGAAAAAAATCACATCCTCATGGTAGCCTTTAGGAAATATAGGAAATGCCTTTTGGAAAAGGGAGACCTAAACAAGCTGATAGAGCAAAGGGATGGAGCCAAGTGATAATGGATATAATTGCTGTTGGTAGAAGAAACTGCACATTAACACACTGCAACAACAGAGACAATGATAAGGTAGGGCATACCAAAACAAAGGCAAGGTAGAATGCAGTTGCTGGTAGCAGTACTGGGGGCATGTCCAACACTTATCTCTTTAACACCCGATGTGGAATATCTCCTCTCTATTCATGGCGATAATTATGGCATAGATGATGATGGCAGTAGCATAATCACAGGTGGCATGGACACTCGCTATTACCCACATCTGCAGTATGGACAGACCCAGGACAAGGAAGGTTGATTTAACACCAGAAACATACTTATATAGAAATGTGAATGCTGGAATGGAATGATTACATTTAGAACATGACATTTGCTATTAACAGATAAACCCTAATGTCTGCATATAATGACAATGAATAGAGTGTGTATGGAAACTATCCTTCACACCACCTTACATGATATACATTAGTGAAAGTCAATATTTGAGTAGTAATTTAATCGAGTAATGCCTTACAAGGTGAAAAACAGAAACAAACAGTTCAAGTATGCCAATAAATGTAAATTTCAGCAGCAGAATGGCTGATGATGGTGATGATGATGACGATAATAATGTAGTTATATTTATGACACAGCCTGAGCAAGATGACACAGAGTCACCAAGTTTAATGACAGGATCTCATACCCCACAACATGTTAGTAATTGCAGTGACACTGGATCAAAAAGTCAAGTACATGGTGACATTATTCTAAATATTAAACAGGGAGCAAACTCACACACCTCTACACTAGTATCTCTAAACCCACAGAAACACATTCTTGATGATGGCTGGCATTCCGAGGTAACAGTGTCCACAGTGACACCTTTACAAGGGGGTGTCAGGTGCACATATGTGTCATAGCTACCCTAGGAAACATGTAAAACACTTGCTGCTGAGCTGCAAATGTGTCATGACATTCTTAAGGCTCAGTGTACTGTCACAGAAAATCAGCTGGGAATGATCAGAGTCCTCCAGGGTGTATGTGAGGATATTCACCACTACCTGAAAATGGAAGAGAGTAGGGATAATGCCATGATCACAATAATTTGAGGTATAGTGGCACACTAGACATCCACTGCCACCTCCATTCAGACACTAGTGAGGATTTACCTGTCTCAAACTGGAGTCAATATTGGAAGGAGAAGAGAGTGGTGTACTGTTCAAACATATGGGAATATATGGCATGGCACTACAAGTGTTTCTCATGAAGGTAGTGGAAATAATAGAGAGGACATCACCATTCATATGTATGTAGCAGAACCTTTCATTTAAGGTCCCAGTCCCACAGCATTGAGAGATCAGTGACTGTAGGATCACCTGTATCAGGTACTTTATGACATCACAGAAAAATCACCACCTAGCTCACATGATAGCCCATCCTCAAGATCACCTGCACCTTCACCAACCCTGTCTTTAGGAGATGCTCATGTATGACACATTTGACCTTGACCTACTATGATTCGGGATAGACATTTCAAATACTTACAACTGGATTTTTTGTCATTCTGATGTCAATGAATAAAAAAATAATAATACAGAAAAAAAAAATTTAAGAAAAAAAGAAAGAATATGTGACTGTTGAATGTAATCCAGTATTATGACACTTTGGATGTGCATGTATTTCATTTCAGTAATGGTTCTACTTACTATTAAAAAAAATATCTGGAGAGAAATGTGTGCATCATAACATTCAGATTGCTCTGATTTACGCCATTAGTGATTAGCCATTCTCAGTGTTACTGATGACAACTGTTGAAAACATAGAAGTACTACACACTATTTAGAGAAACACTCCTTAGAAAATATAAAATATTACATTAGTATCTTGCCATGCAAACTAGCACTGCTGCCACTTCATCATCAGCACTGCTCAAATGGTGATGATTCTGAGGACACAGCTTCTTTTGTATCACAAAAATGAAATAATCTGATGTACAGTACCTTAACAGACAGCAATAATACATTTAAATGTGTAATACTTAAAGCTAAGTAAACATTGCATAATGCAAAAGGCATACTAGGCATGTTCCATTCAAGTAAAAAGTATGAGCTCAAGGTAAATACTGAAATAATACTTTTTTACTAAATGTACCACTTCAGCAGATTCAGTATATGCATAATTAAGTACACCGCTTAACCAAAATTTCTTATGAAAAACATTTAAAAATGTGATTATTTCTTATAGCTGCTGGGTCATACTGAAGGGCATCCCCAGACTCATCCAGGCATCTAAACTAAAACCAACAAGAAAATTCTGACCCAGTAGTATTGATGTATCTCTAGAATTGCCTGTTCATCATCTGGTCAAGCTGATTGGATGACAAAATTAATGAAAAAAGGCAATAGACCTACTAGGGACTTAATAGGTGACACACCTTTTGTCAGTAGGGCTCCTCAGTGGCTGTCTCTAACCAAATTGGAAATAAGACAGATCCCTTTAAATGGACGAAATCCTCTGGAAGTCACTGTTGGAGACAGAAAGCTCTCACTAGCACTCTTGCTAAACATGCTAAAGACAAAACTGGCCACAGTACTTTCATTTTGCACATTTTGGACAGAGTCACTCCCAGGAGTTACTACTGTTACCAGTGGTTGAGTGTTTCTCTGAATAGATATTACAACTGTTATATTATTAGCACCAAAAAGTGTTGTAGTAAGTTTAAACTGATTCAGATGATGAGTACATTTTCCACAGAGGGCTGTTCCTTGGGTTCCTTCCAAAAAAAAAGGGAACGGCCATATGCACAACTCCCCTGGTTCTCTGTAAAAAAGGAACATCCATAGGGATAGTCCTCAGTGATACACAGTCATAAATTTATATAATAAATAAATGCAGCTGAACCTTCCTGACTCATAACAGCACTCATCTGTCTCCTTTTTTAAATTTCTCCAAGTCTTTTGGGTTTCTAATACTAGGACAGAAATGGACACCATTCCTAAGTCAAAATATGATTAAAGTTCATGAAATTAGTATTGTTTCAATCTTTAATGTCAGCCAGTAGTGCTCCTCATAGCACCAACAATGTGCCCAGTAATGACTCCATCTGCAGTTTGTATGGAGTTACATGTATTGGTAACATATCTAAATACAATTGTAAATTATTTTTTTATAAGACCCATTGCTCCTACTACTATTGGAACTGGCTGGATATCTTTCTTCCACATTGATCTCATTTCTGCCTGCAGATCTTGATATTTTATGACTTTGTGTTTGTCTGTACGCAAGACACTGTAGTCACTGTGTGTGTTAATTTCAATGATCAATGCTGTTCTTGTCTTCTTTTCTTGCACCACTATATCTGGTTTTCCAGCATCTATCTTTTGAACTGTTGGTAATGGATGATCCCATGTGATGTAAACTTCATCATTTTCTATGATGCTTTGTGGCTCATGTTTCCATTTTTTTCAGCCACTTTAAAGCCATAATACTTGCACAATCCCCAGTGTAAAAGTCTCGCCACATTATTATGCCTTTCTATATACAGTCCTTCTGCCATTAGTATATCGCAACCAGCAACAAGGTGTGCAACTGTTTCCAATTCGATTTTGCAAAACCTACATTTGTCTGTTTCTCCCACATGTTCAATGGACTTTATAAACCAGCATGTATGCAGCCCACTATCTTGGGCCACCAATATTAATCTTTCATCTCTTTTTTGAATTCATCTCTTTTTTGAATTCACCTCTCCTTATCCATTCTTGTGTTTGTTCCTGATCAACATGAGGTTCTTCCAGAAGTCTTCTACACCTGCAAATATATTTATGCTTTTTCCACATTTCTTGCCTTCTCATCTGATCTTTCACCTTACAGTCTTTCTTTTGATTTTTTGGCACATTCTGTTGCTGCCTGATTTTTATCTACTTCTGGTTTGATTTCCATTCCTGCCTTATGCTGATAAGTTTCTGCTAGATTAAGCTTAGAAGTCATCTTAGATTTATTCTGCTCATGTTTCAAAACTTTCACTATGTTTGGGTCTTGTGAGCACATCAGATATGTGTGGAGTCCCATGATTGCAGATCTATACATATAATCAATTTCAAGGAGGCCCATCTGTCCTTTTGGAAAAGGGAATATATAATCATGGAATGCACTGATTTTTATAAATCATTTGGTGAGCATGAAGCATGTTTCTTCTTTTCATAGCTAATCTATCCAACACATTTTGGGGCCAGTCAATCACTCCAAAACTGTAAGGTAGGACAGGAAGAGCAACTTGGTTTATAGCTTAGATTTTGTTCCTAGACGTCAGTGCTGTTTTCAGGATTCATTTAAGTCTTCTGACGTATTCCTTACTAAATTTTATTCATATCTGTTTGTGTTTTACTGTTGCTCCTTCATCAATTCCCAAATATTTATACATGCCTTCTTGCTCAAGTTCTTTTATATCACATTCTTGTCCGAAAATGATGTATTCTTGGTGTTGCAGTTTTCCTGCTTTAAAGGTTGCTTTTGCACATTTATCAAGACCAAATAACATTCTAATATCATCTGAAAAAGTTTTGACAACTTGCAGTTGTGCTTTCAGTTCACCATCTGATGAGCTATACAATTTTAAATCATCGACAATGAGAAGGTGAGAAATCTTTCCACGTTGTTGTTTTCTAGGAGCCAGATTATAGCCATGGCCTAAGCTGTTGAGTGAATGGATTAGGGCTAGGCAGAATAGTAACAGTGAGATAGAATCACCCTGGAATATCTTCCAATAAAGATAAAAGATAAAGAAGAACAGGTGTCTACATTTTATTTCTATTTTAATTTATTTTGGCTTTGCTTTTATTTGTGTTTTTTTTTAATTTACCTTTGATTTAATGTCCAGCTTGCAAGATTTTTTATTTACTGAATGTAATTTATTCAGAGGTCCAGGAATCATTTGTCAATCTCTACAGGCAGTATAAGGGATGCAACTTCATGCAGCAGTGACTTGCAGAGGATTCAATCCTTTGGGAGGGATCAGACTTACTTCCAGTTTGGTTACAGACAGTCACTGAGAATCCCTACTATCAAAATAAGTGTCTCCTACTAGCTCACTAGCAGTTCTATGTCCACTAGGGATTGAGATTGACTTCTCACCATACCAAAGACCCTCTCCTTGATGATATGGGTCTGTGACAGGGGTATACTGAAATTTATTTTCCGCAGCTTCACTTAGATTTCTTGAGTCATGGCTCCAATGTATACCCAGCATCATCTGAAAGAAAAAAACTAGGGGGGGGCAAAACAAAAAATATGTGGTTTAGTATTAAGTAATACATTTTATCACGAATAACTACTTAACTCTCTCTCTCTCTCTATATATATATATATATATATATATATATATATATATATATATATATTCACTTCAGAATTTCGAATTCCCAAAACTTCAAATTTCATATGGTTGAGACCATATGATCGAAGTTTTAGAATTTCAGAACTGAAATAAATCCAAAAGGAACACAGAAACAAGTTTCTCAATATTTTTGCAGGGTGGGCAAGCCCCCTTGTACCCCCCCCAACCCCGCTATTTAAATATACCAACTCTGAGATTGCACTACAATGACGAAAAGGGAGTATTTCCCATTCTGCACTGTATGCAGATCTCCATTCTAAAACTTCAATCATATGGTTTCAACCATATGAAAGTCGAGGTTTTGGGAATTCAAAATTCTGAAGGGAACATATATATATATATATATATATATATATATATATATATATATATATATATATATATATATATATAAATGGTTTACTATCATTTATTCAAAGTGAAGTTGGTCGATGCCACTTTGTTCAAGAATCGGAATGTCGACCGTAAGCAATGTCGAACACTGATATTGCCAAAATACACATCTGCCCCTATCTCGACACATTAAAACCCATCCCTAGGTAGCAGTCAACATGTATTTTGGCAATTATGGTGTTCAACATTGTGAATTTCACACAGTCTCAGTCAACCATGTGAACAGTCGACCGAGTACATTTCTACATTTCGGGTATGGTATATGATAGTAAACCTATATATATATATATATATATATATATATATATATATATATATATATATATATATATATATGGTTTATCATCATAATATCAGCAAGCACTTCCCCGAATATGCACATAGTCGAACCATTTCCACGAATTCTGTACTGCCATGTCAGAAAGTGGAACAAAACAGAAAACGCTGACATTTCTGATCACTCCATACCTGAATCAAGTGCTACCATGGGTCAAAAAGGGGAGTGAGATTTTGTGATTTGGAATATTGGCATTCATGATTTTGAGGAGTTGCTGTTTGATGTTCATGGAAGTTGTTTCGACAATGTGCCTGCCGACATGATGATGGTAAACCATATATCTATATCTATATATCATAACTATCTATTAGACACATTGTAATACATCCCCATGAACTACAGACTACCGAGCAATTGGTGGGACAGCAGCCTTTCCTATTGTGTTATCACTTCCCTGTTGACCATTTGGGGCCTTAATTGCAATGTAGGTGCAATCTATCTCACTATTCATGTCAGAGAAATGTACTACACCATAAAAGGCACAAATACTCCAGGCTCAGTCCTAAGGTGACACTGGGAAATAGATGTACTGATCCATATATGCCAAGAATACATCCAGGAACTGCTGAAGTATCCTCAAGGCAGAAGCTTGTGAGATACCTTGTCTTTCCCTAGTCTGTCTCTGGTAGGTCCCCTTGGCAAGTTTAGTGAGGGATATACATACCTTAGTATCCACAGGGAACATCACACATCCCCAAGTACCCCTGTCCAGATTTTTGCATAATTTCTAGATTTTTGACTCATATTTTTGGATGTTCCTCATTCAATTTGTGGTTTTATGGATTTTTTGTGGTAAATCAGTGAGGATTTAATCCAATGAATAATAACAGGCATTTCAGTTTCATATTTTATATCCTTCAGAAAATGTATGGCAACATAAGATATTTTAGTCTAGCAGCTTTCTAAGCTTATAAGAGCAATATTTAAAATCTGTCCCTATTTTTGGGGTTTTGTCCCCCCATTATTTTTGGTGTTGTCCAGACATTTTTGTGCCAAGAGGTTGAAAGCTTAGCAGGGCCATACATACTTATTAAGACCATTACAGTAATGCAGTCCACTCTGGTAAAACACAAAATCCAAAAGGCTCCAAAACCAAAACAAATCCAAGGCAGAAATTCGCAAGCAGAAAAATTTTATTTGGTAAACTGATTAAAACCATAACAAATAAATTACATCTATATTAAGCACTTCTGTCCCTTGTCAGAACTTCAGTAGGATATAGAAACAGTTAAGTTACAAAACTTTTATACACTCATCCATGAGCAATGACATCACTTCCTTTGATATTTCATGAGGGAGTGTCTACAACCATTCCTGGGCAAAGTAGTATTACAATGCCATCTAATGTTCAGAAGATTAAGTGCTCTTCATCTTAACAGTGAGTAATCTTGCAAGCCAGCTAGAATACTGTAAACTTTTTGTATCAAGATTGTGTTTTTGTGTATATATAAAAAAGTTGTTTCTGTGAAAATTCTTAAATTAAAAATAAAAATCACATTAATATGAATGTGTAATTCTTTAACCATGTAAACCATAACTATTTTAAAATCATATACATAATCATCCCTCCAAAAAAACTAATGTCTAAAAATAACTCAACATTTAATGCAAGCAATAAGATAGTAAAATATATTAAAACCAATGATGGCAAGCAATGGACGCATTCAAATAAAGAGTATATAAAATATATGTCATACATCATTTCCCTGTAGGAGCTTGAATGGAAGGAAAAATGTATGTTAAATATAAAGTTCACATAAAAAGCTTTATTTGTAATGTGCTGTGCATTTAAAATGTAAAAAGAGTGCTTAAAGTGCAAACCCGTAGTAAAGGGTCCAGAGGTATTATTGTACCATTTACCTCTACATGTGTTTCATTATCTAGTCATTAAGTCCAGGCCAACCATGGACATTCAAAGTCAATTGCCAATATAATTCACTTAGTTCCAAAAACTGTACCCATGGATCTCCCTTCATTCCCTCCTTTAATCCTTCAAGAACTATGAACTTAAATGTGTGACTTTCATTGTCTAAAACATGTCATGCCAAGGTATTATTTGGGTTCCTTTTCTTGTTGTTATACTGCCATTTGTGAATTCCTTCCTTCAACCTATGCTCAGTGTACCTATGTAAAAACATGTGTACTGTTGGCATAATGCCAAGTAAACTACCCTCCTAGAATTACAATCAAAATTTAACATAACTTTGAAGTCATTGCCTTTAATAAGAAACCTGTCACACATTAGAATGAATTTACATTGGAAATAGAACCCACAATTCTTCATTAGACAAACCTGATGCATGTTTTCTTTAAGTGTATATGTCAAAATTTCCTTCAGGTTACTATGTCTTCTAAATCTAAAATTGGGTTTCTTTCCTAACTTCTCTCTCATATTGGAATTTTCAGAAATAGTCCCCCATTTTTTTTTCAATAAATTGTTTAAGTATTCTGTGGTCCATATTAAAGGTGGTTGTGAAATTCATGGAGTACTGAAGTCTGATCAAGTCCTCCTTTACATCTCTCCACTCTGAACCTGTCAAGGACTTCCTGACTATCAAAAACTGTAATTCCTTGCCTATATCTATGCCTTCTTTGCTGACAAGTGCCACTTTCTGCAAGTAATTTTGGCTTGGCCCAAACAATCAGCTCACACTGGGAAATAGTAAGGCTAGCAGCAAGACAAAGCATCTTCACTGATTGCAAAGTAGCTAGAAAAGGCACAATTCTGCCTTTTATAACAAATTTGTGCACAGTGTGGAAACTTATCAAATTATGACTATGAATCACAAACAGGCAGGAGAAAACATCATTAGCATATGAAGATTTACATTAGTCCTCATTTACAACTCATTAGAACTTCATTTGCTTATACTTTTTCATGGCAATTGCATTTTGGTGTAAATGACCTCTGCGAATCATGCTTTTTCTGTGGAAACTCACCAACAACACAGGAAGCTTTTAAACATTCCCATAATGACTATGAATACCAGCCTAAAATCTCTGTACTTACTGCAATTTATGCTTTCACATCAAAACTGTAAAACACATTATAGATGTACTGTATAGCATTTCAAACCACAGCAGCATTTCCACTTTCCCTAGCAAAATGGGTATACTTTCCTACAATGAAAGTTCACTTTTTCAAAATGGGTAAGTACATCCCCACTTAAGCGAAAGTGCACTTTAACGAAAGTGCAGTTTCGCTTAAGCTCACTAGACTGAACTTACCGCACCACAATGGAGAACATTAAAAAATGGGCTATGTCCTCCACTGTGGTGTGATAGTCACGGACCTTAGGGTTAGGGTGCGGGTCAAGCTAAGGGTAAAGCCCTACTAACTATCCCCTTACCCTAACCCAATGTCTTCCACTGTGGTACAATAGTCATGGATAGCCCTACTAACTATCCCCTTACCCTAACCCTAAGGTCCGTGACTATCACATCACAGTGGAGGACATAGCCAAATTTGGAATGTTTTCTACTGTGGTGCGATAGTCATGGACCTTAGAGTTAGGGCAAGGGTCAAGGTAAAGGGATAGCCCTACTAACTATCCACTTACCCTAACCCATGCCCCAACTCTAAGGTCCGTGACTGTTAGCCCATTTGGTCTAGCGGGGTCGCGAGAGTGCACTTTTGTGAAAGTGCACTTTCGTGTTAGTGTGGGTGTACTTTTGAAGTTCGAAGTAGTGAACTTTCGTTCTTCAAAAGTACACCCAGCAAAATATATGGAATAATAATTCAAGTATTTCAAAGAACATTCTGTGTTGCAGTTAAACGTTTGAATAATGCATGATAGTTTGGAATTGGAAATGCTATAATTAATAGCAGAGAATAAGGAAGTTTCTTTCTCAATGTAAAAACAGAATAATTGCTAATAACTCCAGAAGAATTTTGCTCACATTTAACATTTAAAAGACTGCAGCTGCTGTTAAACTTTTTGAAAAATATAAAGCATCTGATAATATTATGTCAGTTTGTATAAGAAGTACTCAGTAGCAATACAGCAAGCTGGTGGTTCACTGATATGATATTGATCTCATTAATGTGTGGCCTGGGTTCTAATTCTCATTAGTATCGTTGGATTATTTTGCATGTTCTCCCCATACCTCTCTGTACTTCACACATACTTCACTTTCTTCCCATTTTTCAAATTCATGCTGGATGATTGTTAAGCTAGCTGCCTATGTATACACACACATACATATATGGATGAAAAGTTTTTGTGGGTGGAAAAAAAAGAGTAATTGATCAAATAAATGAATGTTCATTTTTTTTTTTTTTTGCAAAATCTTTTTATTAAATTTTAAAAAAGAATGAAAACAAGATATAGCATTTACCAAAACATAACAATGAAAAAAATAAAATGATATACAATATCCATAACAACATTTAGATAAATAAAACCATTAATACTTTTCAAATGAATCTCTAAGTTTTTGCCATGCAAATAATGATGTGTGACATTTGATGTTCTCCTAAAGACAGTTTGGAAGTCTTTATTACATAAATTCCTTGCTAAACAAACACATTTAATGTAGAGAGGATATTTTTACTTTTCCAGTTCATTGTAATAACTTTTTAGCAATAGCCAAAATGGACCAAAGGAAAGGCACTTGTGTTTTGGTATGGAATCTAGAATTGGGTATTAAAGAAAATCAAGGAATTAGTAACTGTACAATTGTCTGACTATAATGCTTTAATAAAAATCTCTGAACTCTTCTCAATATGGAATGACCATTTCACATTCAATAATCATATGAAGCCAATTTACATCTAGAATCTTATTACATCTCCAGCATTTTATTTTTTTTTTGTTTTATAAATTAAATCACTCTTATGAGAGGTTAAATTCTATATAAGTACTTCCAGGTTAAGAATCTCTAATAAAGTGACAAAGTAGTATTCCCTACAAATTTTAAAGATATTTTTTATTAACACTCCCTCCCCCAAAAAAACTTCTGAATTAACTTTTGTTGAGTAATTCTAATACAATGAAATAAAGACTGTAATTTCAGTTATTAAATTCTATACATTTTTGATAAAAAAAGAGTTATTCTTATTTACATAACTATTAATATTAAACAAATGTTTGGAAATGGCTTTATGTTCATACTTAATGGTGTTTTTTAATGTATTATTAATAAATTCCTTAAAGATGTGCATACTTAACCAACTCTTCCTAATATTTTATCTAATGAATAGTCATCTGAATGTATTTTGGTACCATCTAAAAACTGATGCCAACATTCTAAACCATTTACTTAGAGATCAAGAATTGTACTTAAATTAAAAGATTCCCGATAACCAAAATAATAAACTATAAGAAAAATTAGAATTAACAAATATTTAACAAAATAATTTGTTTTTATAACTCTCTTAAATATTGTCATAATATAGTTAACAAAATCACTGGAAATAGAATTGTTTCTAGTGTTCATACAAAAATGTTTTGGGTACCAACATATTCTATTGAAAACAGATCACAAATTAACATTTATTTCAAGTTTATTATTTGAAACTTATATTGTTTCATGTAGAAGTTTCCAATTAGATGTGTGAGAAGAGTTTAGCCATTGACTTGCTATATTTATAATAGCAGACTTTGTATATAATTTAATATTCAGAAAACCAGTACCATCTTTTACTCAACTCTTTACATGCCAATCAAAAACTATTCTTGGTTATTGGGATACCAAACAATCTTAAGTAGAATAGAATTTAGATATTTAAAAGTCATTTTGGAAGGAAGCAATATCAACGACTATATATTAAATACATTTTTTGGTATGATTATCATTTTAATCAATGTAAGTCTGTCTTCCACAGTAAATGTTAGTTTATTCCATTTATTAATTAAAGTACTGTATTAATTAAATATTTGCAATTTAACAAAACCTAATCTTTCTATGTGTTATAGTAATTCCCAAATATTTAACTTGTATATTCTCCCAAATAAATCCCCTGTAGTTTTTTAAAAAATAATTTACATTTTCTTTAATTAGTAATTTTGTCTGCTTTACTGCAGTGGTGGTGCTGCAGTAGCATTGTTACCACACAGTAAGACATTGTCCTGTTCGATTCTCAGCTAGAGTGTCTTCTGTGTGGAGACATGCATGAATGGGCGTACCTTCATTTAAGGTTGTGCGTCAGGGCCAGCAACTCGGCACTTAAAAATCTACTGGCAATCATAGCAGACCAGAGTTCTGCTGTGGCAACCTCTAACCAGGAAAAGCCAAAAGACACAGCAACAACAACAACAAGTAATTTTTTCTGCTTTATGATGATTAAAACTTAAACAAAAAATCATCTTGAAATGTTTAATTGAATTAAGAATATGCTATAGCAAATATTCAGTATCACTACTTGTTAATAAGGTGTCATCAGCAAATAAATAATTGAATTTTGATAGAACAACTATAATCTATGAAAAAACCTTTATTCTTGTATTAATTATAATAAAATTAGCAAAATATTCTATTGACAAAGCAAACAACAAAGAAGACAAAGGGTATCCTTGTTTTGTGCCTTTTAATATTTTGAAGGAGCTTGATAAAAATGACCCTATTTTAGCAAAAGGTAATGAGTTCTTATACCATTTCATTAATAAGTCTATAAATTCTAAGGATAAATTATATTCTTTCAGGACTTTAAATAGGTAAGACCAATTAGTCTAAAACAACACAGACAAAGCTGAGTTATGGTTTAGAATCAAGGACCAACATTCAATTTTAACAGATTTTGTTATGAAAGGATTCATAAAACTGACAACTAACATATGAATTAAAAAAATATTTATACCCCCTTACATGGAATAAAATATCCCTGGTTTGATGAAGCTTTCATACAAACCACTCACAACCATCACTGTAACACTACCCTACCTCTGCCTCTTCATACTACTTCTTAATATAACTTAAATAGAAATGTACAATGTAGAATAAAGCACATTGAAGATATATACCTTATTCTTCTATGAACTAACTTCAATATAATATGCTGTTCCTATTAATATTTAAAATATACCAATCAGAATCAACCAATGCTTAAATAAAACTTATATAACTCTATTAAAAATTAAGTCAGCATCCATTATATCTTTACTTAACATAACTAAAACTACCAATATAACACAACTAATAAAATATCAGATAAAATCTTATTCACATTTTCACAATACTTCTATTTAATAAACATATACCTTATAAACATTTACTGCAGCATTATTATAACCTCCACTATTCTCCATTACTTTACCGCCTATCATATCTTACTTATATTAAATATTTATATTTATATTAGATAGGAAATCTAAACAGCTCATAAAATAATTTATTAAAGTCCCCTCTCTCACCCTATACAGCTTAATAGTATCTGTTGACTATTCTAATAAAGTTCAATGAAATAATGCAAAGGATGAGCCTCAGTTATAAGAAGACAAATACTATTTACATAGCAGACTACAAATCTATAATAAGGCCTTCTAACAATCTAGATTATTTCTTTTATATAAAAAACAGCTTCTGATGTCCATATAAACACAACACTTAATTTGTTGAATCATAATTTATGTTATTTTTTCAAAAAATGGATCAAACCACTAACTCTTTTTTTCTGTCTGTAGAGTACACGTTCAGCCTATTTTATTACTGTTACTACAATCCATTCTGACATGGTACTTTTAGGTTACTTTACATTTGCCTATTTACAATTTGTTACAAATTACAATTTGTAGGCATATATTTTTCCATAGGATGAATTTATATGACCAAAAAAGAAGGAGGTTTACATTATTGATTATACCAAAACTAACTTTAATAATGTAAGTAATTTTAGACACTAAAACATCATTGCTGCCAAGTGACTATGTCCAGATCACATGATCTGAACAGGTTTCTTCAAACTGCAGATTTTTAACCATATTACTTCAAACAGAATCTCACTTAGCACTCCCAAGCATCAAATTTCCTCTAGCCAAGATACTTAAAAAGCAAACATAAGCAATATAAATCAGTAGCACTGCTTCAACTAATGAACTGTTTCTGCAGCAACTGCAGCAGATGCTGTATAGCTAGGTAATAAGACAATGCAAATCCACAAGCAACTCTTGTTATAGAGCTATAGAAAACAGTAAAAGTATATTGCTTCAGGACATTAACAAACAGCCACTGTACCATCAAGTAAGCAAATGCTTGTAATTTTATGTTTAAAGGTAAGAATTTCATTAAGTGGTACTACTACACTTCAGTTTCAGATTTAAAATTTAAATAATGCAGTCATTCCAGAAGGCAACACATTACTTCCAAAGATTAATAGCTGTTCACCAAATTAGTACAAGCACAATACACCTAACTCACAGACAAATTCTAAAGCTGAGTCTCCACTCTGTGCAAAAGTAGGCTCTTTGTAGTGTACAATGGCTAAAACGGTGGCAGATTCTGATTTAATAGTATGCATCAGCAGCAACTTATCCTGACATATATTGTGAAACCTCTGTGTCACTGTTCCATGCCTAAACATAGCATTTATGAAGAAAATATTTATATGAGAACAGACCACCTTGCTTACACTTGTACTCATATAGCCAGCCTAATACAGAGAGACAAACAAATAAACAAAATGACAGAATCAGAAATACAAGTCAATCACATTTCAGTACCTGCTCCTATATAAATAAGCACTATAAACAAATAATATTGAGAAGACAGGGAAGTGCATGGTAAGCAAATTACATTCTAACCTAACATATTTCATATGCAGTTCTGTTAGAACTAGTCTGTAGCAATGATAACTAGACATGCTGAAACCCGAATGTACTAAATGACATATATCCCTTATTATCAGCATTTTACATCAACACAAAAAATTAGAAGGCAACTTCAGAATTAATGTAGGAAGGTAAATATTAAGCACAAGTACATTTTGTAGCTGGTCTGTGGGTTTGGCTATAGATATATAATAATATAGACAGCTTAATAAACATACTAAAATATTTATCATGTTACTTTTCAGTTAAACAAAGACATTTACAAGAAATTAAATTGCATGAAGTTACAGGAAAACATTACAAACATCAAACTATGCATGTAAGTTAATATCTGAAACAGGAAAGAAAAACATCAATAAAGTCAACCTTAAATTTTGAAATCAGATTAATTATAGCTAGCTTGCTCTGACCTAAAGCAAAATAAGAAAAAAATCCAGCTACAAATGATAAAAAAGTACACAGCACAAAGGCATAGAGAAAGAAAGCAAGAAACATATTGATACCTAGTGAAACAATTATAGGTATTTTGTGCAGTTTTTATTGGAAAGTAGAATAAAGTAAATACATATTTAAATTGCATGATATATGTCACTATAATTCAGTGTCCCATCAAAACTGTAACTACTGTTACTTAATCCATTCATGCCTTGGTCTCACAGCTAAAACAGAATGTTTCAACATACAATATACAAGACATAAAATAGTTCAAGAAGTAATCAACAATGGCAGATGAGCAGCAGAGTTCTCCTGCTCTGCTATTTTATGTATTTCTGACAGGAAATATATTTATTAAACTATCTTATTATTTTCACGAGAGCTATATTATATAAAATAAAGTGCCCTCTAGGATGGTATCTAAACATCATTTTGCTAGATTAAAAATTTCCTGTCAAATTTCTTATTTGAAAATACATCTATATACAGTCTGGAAATTATTCATCTGAAAACAAACTCACTAGACTTATCTTTTAAAAATGAACTTCATTTGGTCCTCACTAATATTGAGGAACTATCCTTAAAATGGATAAAATGGACATAAACCTTGGTAATTCAAAAAGAAATGTACTAAACAAATGGACCAAATCCATAAAGCTTTTTAACAGCAGAAAGTTCAAATATCTAGCATTGACAAATCCTTGAATAATATGGAAGGAGACCAAATAAGATGAAAATAACATTAAATTCTTATTAAAACAAAATAATGTTCTTTTCAACAAAATTGATGACCTATAGACTAGGTCTCATAGTAATAACATCAAAATATTTGGTTTGCCAGAAAAAAATAGAGGGAAACAAAATGACAAACTCATTGACATCCTGCCTTCCCAAGACACTGAATTTACCTGATTTGGTATCGGAGAGGGCACACAGATCTTTGGTTTCAGCATCTTCTTCAAAAAATAATGCTTATCCGAGATCCACTATTGTTAGTTTTATTTCCTCACAGGATAAATAGCTAATACTTAAAACTGTTTGTTGAAAGTCTCCCATTAAAATAGATGACAAAATTGTATGCTTTGACAATGACTATTCTACCACAGTTATTTCTAAAATAAAGTGTTTCCTTTCATTAATAAGAGAATTTAAGAAAAAACAAATTAAAGTTAATCTTTTGTTTCAGGTCAGACTAAAAATCTTTCTACCTGATGAAGCAAGAATTTCTGATGCCCTGGACACAGCTTTATCTTTTTCTGAAAACAAATAACATCTTTGAAGTAACAGAAACTATGGAATGTAACAGTGCTTCTTTAAAAAGAAAAGCAGAAAGATCCAGATGGAGGACAAATGAAAAGAAGAAAAAGCTAAAAAATAAATGATTTTAGTATCATTAGGTCTCATCATACAATAATATTTATTGTATCTAATTTCATTTATCATCTTCATTTTACAAGTGAACTTGCTTCATCTGCTATTTGTTTGGATTCAAAAGGCGATTCAGATCTCTTTCTATCAAGGTAATTTATCTGTTTTTTATTTTAGTTGTATCTAATTCTAATACAAAACTAAGGTATTTGTTGCTATCTTGAGCTATTGTTTTGCACCTCTGGAGGCAAAGGAGATTCTTTTGGTGAGTTATTTTATCATGGTGTTTAAGAAATAACTGGATTTTATTTATTTATGTATGTATTTATTTATTTACAGTTTGATGACTGGTGAGGTTCACTGGGCTCAAGGAGCCTGTTTTCAGTGGAGGCCCAGGGAGAAAAGCTCCATAAAACATAGTAAACATAGTAACAGTTAAGCAATTAGTAAATATTATAAAGTAAAACATAAGCACAGTAAAATAGCAACATAGTATAATATACAATGATATTTACATGTTTATACATTAGAGAACAGTAGTACAGAGTCATCATTGTAATGAGGTTTTAAATAATCTGAGAATGGTATAAAAGTAATATTTGTAAGAAAACAGTAAATAAAATTGATCTCCTATTGGGTAAGGTGGAAGGTACTTTATGTGTATGAATGTATTCATGTATTAGGCAGGATTAGGTTGGTAGAGTGCAATTGCATTTCCAGTTATTGGAGAAGTAGGAATGGAGATGGGTTTTGAAGTGATCAAAGTTTTCAGAAATTGTTAGAGAAGGAGAAATACAGTTCCATTTTTTGGCTAAGAAAAGGGATAGGAGGGGGAACAATTTGGTTTGTGTACAGAAATTAGATTTTGGTGGGCAGATTTTAGAGTTCTGTGAGGGGAGTATAGTGTTAAGATGTTTAGTGCAGGGCACTTATTAGGTTTAAAAATAAGCTTGTGGGCTGTAGTGAGTTGGAGGTACTCCAGGTAGTTGGGAAGTTCTAGCCATTGCAGCAGGTAGAGAGATATGCAGTGGTGGGTAGAGTACTTGGACTTGGTGGTGAACTTTGAGATCTTATTGTAACAGGATTCCAGTGTAGAAGAGATGGAGGAAGATAGGTTGGTTAGTAGGGGGGCACCATACATCAGAGATGGTAGTAATTAGGTAGTGTGAGGCTTTGTCTTGTGGAAGGGGAGAGAAAGTGGGAGTTTCTGTACAGCATGCCAAGTTTCTGATGTGTTTTCTTAATATTTAGCTGAATATGGGTATTGGATTTTAGGTGTTCATTAATAGTGACCCCAAGAAGTTTAGCAAAATGAATAACTTCTATAGTGGAGTTGGCATGGCTGATAATATTGAAGGAGGTTTTGTCAAGAAGGTGAGATTTAGAGGGAGAGAATAGTAGCATTTTAGATTTGTTGGCATTTAGAGAGAGGTAATTTTGAAGCATCCAGTTCTCAGTAGTAGAAAAAGCAGTTTGGGTTTTTGTTTGTAATTTGGGGAGGTTAGAAGCAGAGCAAACTAGAGTTGAGTCATCTGCATACTGAACTTTCTTAGATTTAGGAATGGCTGTGTGAAATTCATTAATAAAGATGTTAAAGAGCATTGGGCCGAATAAGTATCCCTGGGGTACTCTGGTTGGGGTTGGAAGGAAGGTTGAGGTGCCAGTTTTCCATTTCACAGCCTGAGATTGGTCAGAGAGGTAGCTACTGAACCAGGTAAGGGTGCTGTGTGAGAGATTAAGATTAGAAAGATGGCTTAGGATGTGGGAATGGGAGACAGTATCAAAAGCCTTGGAGAGGTCAAGGAGGACTGTGGATACAAGTTCTTCAGAGTCACGGGCATGGTTTACTATGTCTAGGAAAGAGAAAAGCAGTTATTGTGCTGTTGCCAGGATGGAATCCATGTTGAGTTGGGGTGAGGAGTTGGTTATTTGTAAGGAAAGGCATGAGCTGGAGGTGGATGCATTTCTCAGGCATTTTTGAAATCAGTGAGAGAATGGCTATGGGCCAGAAGTTGGAGATGCTATTATTTTTGCCTCCTTTGTAGAGGGGTAGGATAAAGACTGCACGCCACAGTTTGGGAACGTAAGATTCCTGTATGGATCTGTTAATAAGCATGCTAATGGGGATTGCAATGCCGTCTGTTGCAAGTTTTAGAAAGAGTGAGGGGATTTTGTCAGGGGCATTGTAGCATGGTGTAACCTTAGAGAGGAGTTTTGTTATATATGAGGTGGAAATGGGTTTGAGATGTAAGATGGGAGGATAGGGATGGTTGGTTCGGGAGGGCTTTAAATAGGGGGAGGAGTTGTTTGGGAAGGTCTTGGTGAGTTCTGCTATGGAGTTAGTAAAGAAGGAGTTGAATAATGTGGCTATTTCTGGGTCAGACTTACTAGTGTCAGGGCAAGAATTATTTTTGGTACCTGGGTTGAGAAGAGAGTTGATGAAATTCTAGAATTGTTTGGGATTTTTGGAATGATTAGATTGGAGTTTGGTATAGTATGATTTTCTTATCCTGTATAATATGTTTTTTGGCTAGGTTACGGAGTTGTTTATATTTAAGAAGGGTGTCAGGGTCCTTATTGTGATGGTAAAGTTCCCAGGCCTTGTCCCTTTGTTGCATAAGTATTTTGGTGTCTTTAGTAAGCCATGGGGCTGAATTGTTTTTTTAAATGTATTGTTCTAGGAGGGGCTTGGGAGTTAAGGGTATCTAAGGAGGTTGAGTTGAAGAATTCAATGGCATGGTCTAGAGGAAGAGTTTATAGACTGTCCCAGTTTATTAGTTTGACAGAACTGGATAAAGTTGTGGGGTTAAAGTTTGTGAGGTTTCGTGTGTGGATATATTGGTGTTGGTGAGGAGTGGAGGGGGTTGCTCTATGGATGAAGGCTGGCAAGTGGTTACTAATGGAGTCTGGTAAGGTGCCACTATGGGAGATTTTATTTAGGTGAGAGACTAGGATCCAGTCAAGTATGGAGCCTGGGCGGTTGTTTTTATCGGGTCTGGTAATGGTATTTGTAAGTTGACTGAAATTATATAGGTTGATTGAGATGGTGGGATTGTTATTAATTTTGTTCCAGTCAATGTTTACATCTCCTAGGACATATGTCTCAAGCTTAATATTGGTTGAGGTCCATAGTAGAATGTCTTTGAGGGTAGATGTATTGTTTCCAAGGGGGATATAGAGGGCTATAACACAAATGCTTTTATAGTTATTTATTTTGAGTATTCCTATGACTAGTTTGGCGTTGTTGAATTGAGGAATAGGGTTTTGGTATGGAGTATTGGAGAGTAGGCTTGAGTAGATTAAGGCTACTCCTTCCCCTTTCCTATTTAGGCAGTCATATCTGAGAGCTTGAAATCCAGGGGGAAGGAATTCAGAGTCAGAAATATTGGGTTTTAGCCATGACAGCTACTATGTCAGGAAGGGTATGGTATAGCCCGGCATGGAAGTGGGCTATTTTGTTTTTTAGACTCTGGACATTGATGGTCAGGTGTTTTAGATATTTAGGGTTGGTAATACTGGTAGCGGTAAGGGGAATTGGATTGTTGCTGGTAGTAGGGCCTGGGTTGGGATGTATTTCACCTGCTAAGCATAGGCAGTTGAAGGGGAATGGGA
The DNA here is from genome assembly GCF_019279795.1 of Protopterus annectens. Taxonomy (NCBI): domain Eukaryota; kingdom Metazoa; phylum Chordata; order Ceratodontiformes; family Protopteridae; genus Protopterus; species Protopterus annectens. Next base: position 394,217,294 of record NC_056725.1, on the reverse strand, counting down.
CCAGGGGTTAAGGTTTATTCTTTGAGTTTTGTAGGAGGTGCAGTATTGCTTTAGGTATGTGGTGTTTTATTGTGGAGGGAAAAAGTTTTAGCTTGATGTAGTGAAATGGGTTTGGTTGAAGTAGAGAGGAGGATATGGTGTGAAAGTGGAATATGGAGGGGTTAGGATGAGTATTGCTGGTGATGGTGGGGGATAGGAAAGAAGGGGTAGTTTGTGAGAGGAATAAGAGGTAGCATGGTATAGAGGAATTAGAAGAAGTATGGTGAGGGAGAGAAGGATTTGAGAGAGTGGAGGAGACATGGTGTGATTTAGAAATAAGTGAGTAGTTGGATGGCATGTGTGAAGGAAGAAGCTGGATGATAGGGGACTGTGAGAAGGTAACAGGGTGGAGTATAGAAATGACTATGGGACCTTATGGGTTGGAATGGAGAGGAAGGTGAGTAAGTATCGGAGGAAGTGAAGGGGAGGGGAGGGGATAATGAAGAGATGTGACTGGATTGGTTGAGTGGAAGGGGAGGGGACTTGAGGCTAGAATAAGTGTAGGCATACTGAGGGGTGGAATTTGGGGGCAGGGTAAGGGAGTGGAATGAGCCCATAGGGCGAACAGAGTAGGTAAAGCCATAGGAGATGAAAGAGGACAGCTAGAAACAATCAGTGAGCAGGGGGCAGTTAGAAGGTAAGGAAGGCAACAGGGGAAGGAGATTGCAGAGCCAATCTGTTCAACTGGTCAATGCAGGAGAGTACAAATGCAAGGTAATTATATTTGGGTAGGTTACAGGTTTCCTTGCAATATATCTCACTTGATTGTCTAGGGCTATTAATTTGGTGAGATTGCAGGAATAACAGGGATAGTGTAGTGGGATGTTACCAGTGCTGTGGACCTCCGAGGAGAAAACTATACTATAGAATCCCCATACAGTAATAGGTTAGAAGTGAAAATGTATTAACCTTGTCTCCTTTTATTGATTTTAACAAAAAATGAGTTTAACTGCTGGCGTTTTCTGTTAAATCACGAGCAGCAGCAGTCCCTAGTGTTGCAAGCCTTTCATATGGGGCAGGCTGGGTAGGGAGAAACAGTTTGAAAGTTCCTTGTCTCCTTTTATTGATTTTAACAAAAACAAGTTTAACTGCTGGTGTTTTCTGTTAAATCATGAGAACCAACAGTCCCTAGTGTTGCAAGCCTTTCATACGGGGTGGGCTGGGTAGGGAGAAACAGTTTGAAAGTTCCGCTGCCAACAGGTTCCATGAGCACACTATTTGAGTATATTCTTGAGGATATTCTTGTTTGCTATTATCCCTTTAGTTGCTGCTTGTTGGTGGTCCAGGGCTTCTTTCCCTTGATGTTGTGTGTTTGGTATTTTATGTTGGCTGCATTTGGTGTATGTGATGTGCCTTGCATCCCTGATTGATAGTTGCTTTGTTTTCCTTGTTATTTTGACTCATTGGTAGTGTATGTTTTGTCAAAAGCTTAGTGTTTTACTGTTGAGGAGTTCTTTTTTTTGTTTTTTCTTTGCTTTTGAACACATGCAATCATGCATACGCAAACACACACACACACACACACACACACACACACACACACACACACACACACACACACACACACACACAAATCAAATAAATAATATGGTCACTATGTTATGAGATTTTTGGTTTCTTAGAATCATCTCTGTTTACTGGGAGATGGCCACAGGTGATAGTCCAGCTTCAATGTTGTAGTGTTTAGTTGTTGGTTGCAGGGAATCATCTGGAGAGTGAGTGTTACACAGAGGGTATCAGTTGTGGTGCCTGGGATTGTGTGTTGTGTGCTGGGAGATGATTTGTTTTGTTAACTGCTTTAGTTTGTTGGCTGTGTTGTTGTGTTGGTGGCTTGGTGGTTCTTTATGTTTGGATGCAGTTGGGGAGGTAGTTGTGTGAATGAGTAGTTATTTCTTGAGTAAGGCTTAGTCAGTGATCGCTCAAGCAGTGTAAGCAAATGTTTCTATGCTCGAGCTTGTAAATGAAGCTGACAGTTACTCTTTTAGTTTTGAAGGATAGGTTTTTCTCACTGATTTCATGAGAGGCACTGTGTAAGCAGAGATACATGTTCATGAAGTTAGCAGTCATTCAAAAGGGAAAGAGGCAGGTACTTTATCATTGTATAGCCTTTGCATTTCTAATATAAAACAATTTCCTTGGTTAATTATGCATTTTATTGAGTGTGCTCATCCTGTTTCTTATTTATATATACCATAATGAGTTTTCTGATTTCCTTCTTATTATTTTTAACATGCTCTCACATTATCTCCTCACATTGCCTTTAAAACACAATTTTTTCAGTGAGAAAAGTTATTGATGTCCAGCACTTACCTTCCTTATCCCCAAGAAAAATTTATTGATGGCAGATTTTGTTGATTTGCTACCTTTGTCTTTTCTATACTTTGCATATGTTTATAAAAGGTTGAACAAAGCCTGCATATTCATCTGCTCATCTTAATTAATCTGGTTACATGTCATATTTTGCAGATCTGTACTAATATTATATTCATTGTAATTACATGCATATTTATCTCAACTGCAGCAAACCTGGTAATTAAACATCAAGAATGTAGATTGCAGCAAGCTTAAATTTTGTTATATTTGATAGGTTTTCATTCCTGATCTGTTAATATTAGATTGTTCCTTTGATTTAGTATATATTTTTTCCTTTTGTTTTTTTATATATTGCTAGATTTATTTATTTTTTTCATATAAAAGTAGAACTATTGAAACATTCATTTGTATTATGGAATTACAAATTTGGTGACAATGTTGAATGCTTTTATATTTGTGAATACATTGTGACAAGATAATATTTAAAAATATTTAGATTAATTTACTCATAAAAATTTCTAAAGGCAGACCTTATTTATATTCCCTACAGGTAATTGAGTGAATACCAGCCAAATGCAATATTAACCTTTTCTGATAATTTACTAGATATGGATTCATTTCCTCATCTGACTAATTAATTTGATGTTTCTGACATCATCAGGAAGCACAGATAAAGAGAATGTGCATATTAAAATAAATATATAACACTATGGTAAATAGATACATGGCCAGATAATTGCACGCTGAATGGTATAATATAAATAATATCCATATAGTGATTATCATTTACCTTCATGGATAATAATTTTTCTGTTTCCTTTATTACTGAAATTTATATAATATACTATTTTAAAGTAAGCTATATTGCACTAATAGTTATATTACACTTTTTATGCTCTTTTTGATAAAGAAATCATTATGATCTCTGAATTTTTTTCAGTAGTATATTACAAGTATTAGAATGTAATATTATTTAAAAATAAATATAATATATGAGGAACCTATAATGTAGCATATTGTATTTTAATGTCTGAAAAGAAAATACTCTATAAATATAGCAGAGAGGATTTTTTCTCATGTTTATAGAAGGGTGAGAATGCTTGGATAGTTTTACTATTCAAACAGGGAGTTTTAGACTCCATGTGGGGTAAGAAGTGTTTTACAAAAGTTTATTTACACTTTAAGTAAGTTATTTTTTTACTTATGGGTGTCTACTATAGCTATTAAAGTCAACAGATGTAATACTAATAATTATACTTTTTCATATAAACAGTTTTTAAGCAGGGACGTGATTCAAAGACATAACTACTATTTGAAATTTATGAGAATTTTTTACATAAATGTGTTGCATCAAACATGTCTCACTTTAAATGCAGCTCTTTAAATATTAATGATTTAAATAATGGTTGTAAAGGAACTTAGAAAAAGCATTTAAAGTTATTCAATTCCCAGATTATCCTTCTGCAGGAGACTCACTTATTACAATCTGAAATAGATATGCTTAATTTTAATTTTTATTCTGTTTTATCTAGCTCTCATTATAATCAGAAAAGGGGGTTATCTTGTGATGAATACTTTACCTTTTCCTAAGATTGTTAGTTCATATAATAATGATAAAGGCTTGCTTTGTTCAGTAGCTATTGAAATTAATAAGAAACTATATACCTTTATTAATTTATATTGGATTCCAGGAATAGGAGTGAAGACTGTTAACATATAGATCAAATTATTCAAATCTCAAAAGGTAGTGTTATTTTTGGCAGGTGAATTTAATTGTATTCTAAAAGATAATGATACTAATACTAATAGAAGGAGAAAGTTAAAGAACTAATACATTTTACAGACTTATTACATATAAAAGACATACATGAGTTTGCAGATCCAGATTCACTTTATTTCACTCATTACTCATATGAGCGTGGAACTCAAGCCAGAAAAGATAGAGTTTATATATTGAATGATCTAATAAAAACTCTAGACAAGATTAAGATTGTACCTTGTCCTCTGTCAGATCATAATGCCATTACTTTTCATCTAACTCTAAAATATAGCAATTCTAACCCTATCAAGCATATACTTGCCTAGGTAACTAATTTAAAATACTTCAAATTTCTTTTCTTAAAAGAAACTCAGGATTTTATTGAAATTAGTCATACAACTGATGTATTTGAAATATATTTATGGGGTGCTTCAAAGCATTTCTATATGGTAGAATTAAAAACTTGTATGTTGTAAAGAGGAAGCAATGGGAAAAGGGCTTACTTGATCTACAAGGTAAAACAGGTTAAAATTAGACAGTCAGAAAACAAATACAAATATGGTAAAATAAATAAACAATCTAAACAGGAAGTATTTAGAGATTTTGACTCATAAGACCATGATTAATTTAGAAACATTTAAATTGGTAATTATTCTGTTAACCCTATGTATATGGATACATTAGCTGCCAGGACAAAATTATGTAATAAATCCAGATACATTAAAGAAATATATTTTCATAAAAAGGTGGTTGCTGAAACTGAAGATTTTGAAAGAATTTAGAAACCACATTAATGCAATAAATTGTAATAATCTAACAATGGACACTAAAGGGGAAATTAAAAAAAATGTATATAAGAAATTATACTAGAAACACTAACAGAAGAACAAGTGAGAGTTACTGAGAGACCTATTTAATTGTCTAAAGTAAAAGCCCAAATTAATAAATCAAAAGTCAATAAGCACCTGCTAATTAATGCATTATTTCTGAACTTTATAAGTTAATGCCAAAAAAAAAGACTTAGACATATTATTTAAAGTTTTTAAATTAGTTAAAGATCTAGTGAATATACCACCCTCCCAGAAATATATGCTTATATCGCCAATATAAAAATTAAAGACCCTGCAAAATGCTCATCTTATAGACCTATTTCTTTGCAAAACATGGATTATAAATTGTTCATGACTATATATGTAGCAGATTAAAGCAGTTTCTCCCAAGTTTGATTAATGATAATCAAACTTAATTTATTTTAAATAGAAATTATTATGATGACATCAAGTATATTTTAACCATAATAGGCTATGCCGATAGGACAATTGAGAACTTAACATTAGTAAGTATAGATATTAATAGTGCTTTCAATTTGGTCAATTGGAATTTTCTTTCTTTACTTCTAGAAGAAAATGATTTATCATTGTATTAATCATCTTTGTTTTAATTTTCTATCTTATATAAAATAGGCTCATACACTTCACAACCAATTAAGTTTGTGAAAGAAACAAACAAGGATGTCCACTCTTTCCTTTACTTTTTACTTTAGTTATAGAACCATTTTCAAATTCAATAAGATCATCACCAGATGTTAAAGGGATTCAAATAGACAACAATTTATCCTCTGGGTTCAACTGTTTGCAGAATAAATTCTTATGACTATTAATAAATGTATAATTCACTTTCAACAGTTTTCAAATCAGTGGAAAATTTTCAGAAGAAATCTGATCTTAGTTTTCAAATAAAACATTTTCATATAAACTTAAGCAGCCTGGACATAGAAAATATTTAATATATAGTCCAAGAAAATACAATAAATTACTTAGCAATAACAATAACTGATAATATTAATAAAATAATAACCATTGATTATAATAATAATTTAACTTCTAAGGAAAGTCATAAATAAATGGAATATATTTTACAATAAATGAGAGACTTTCCATAATAAAAATTATTATCTTACCTAAAATCATATATATTTTACAATCATTATCTTTACCTCCTCCAAGATGTGTACAAAAACTTTAATTCTTTAATATTAAAATTCTTCTAGTGTCATAATAAACCAAGAACAGTTTTAATTCTTCACACTAGAGATTGGTCTTTAGGTGGTATGAGTTTACCAGATGTACTCTTTCACATCTATTACTAAGACAATTGTACGTTGGTCGAATAATAACTATTCTGCTAAATGGAAAGAATTTCAAGGAAGTTTTTGTACACAATCTAATTGCTCAAAATATTCAAATCATTATTTAATTGCAAACAATTCATTACTTTGGTTGTTAAAAGAATTTATCTTCAATAATTTTAAGCAAGCAATAAACTATTCTTATTTTTCTATTTTAATGAACACAATGAGAAACTTTATTTATAAAAATCTAATGTACAAATCATGGATATTTCTTATTTTTCTAATAGCTTTTACTCAAATTAACATTTCTGCATTAAACATGTACAATCGACACTTTTAAAGAAAACAATGTTATATATTGATCTCAGTTAATGAATAAAGAAAAACTGTGTACTCTGTTCAACATATCATTAATATTTTGATTTGGATAAAGATTTGTGGTTGCATGTTCAAAATTGCAGACAATCAGTTGAGGACAGAATTAAAGTTATGCAACCAATCATAACAATTCTATTCCTAGGCTAATTCACCTGTTATGCATTTTGATACAATCAAAAATATCTGGAAAAGGCCTGCTTTTTAAAATGTATAACGTGATTAAAAAAGAATTCGAATATAATACAGATAGTTATTGAAATTACTTTAAACTCAGAAATAATAAGGATCCTAATGGTGAGGATAAAAACTTAATTTTATTATCAAAACAAACTTCTTGTTCACTTAAAAGGAGAATATTTATGGAAGTTATTGCATAGATCTTTCATTACACCACACAGAATTGAACTAATATCTAAAAATAAGACAATTTGTTGGAGATGTAAATTAGACCTTAAAGCAGGTTGGCAACAAATGTTTTTTGACTGTACTATACTGAAACAATTTTGGAATCAGATTAATTTATTCTTGCAAGCTCTTTTTACTGATACATTTTCCTTAAATAAATTGTTAATTTTATTTAATACTCCAGTACTTGACTGTGTTAAAAGATTGAAATATGCTTTGTGAGTTTTAGCATGCTTAACTACCTCACTTCATCTCAACTCCAAATACATATCTAACTGATTTACACCTAGCTTCCTCTCACTACCACATGCACTACTCATTCAGTCTCCTCTCTTTCTCCTCTATGTTTCCCTTCCATCCCCATAGCCCTTCTAACTTGTTCCATCTTTGTGTGAAGCATCTGTTTTATATCTGTTTGAGTTTAGTTCAATATTTGTATATAAGATTTAGGTTTATGAGTTTAGAACAGTATCCATTTGGGTTTATTACTATCTATATATACATCCGACCTTTATTCCTAGCCTCTAGCTAGATATTGGTATATCTGTTCATTACTATGTTTCATATTGTATGTACATCTAATGTTTGCTGCAGTATGTATTATTTGCTACTGTATGTATATTAAGTTGTTCTTCATGTACTCTGCTGCTCATGTATTGTTCTGTGGAGCTTTTCTCCCCAGGCCTCTGTTGAAAAATTACCTGTGTCTAGTTGGAATTTTCCAGTAAACAAATGTAAATAAATAAATAAATAAATAAATAAATAAATAATAATAATAATAATAATAATAATAATAATAATAATAATAAATTGTTGGGAAGTATTCTAGAAATTGCAAGCAAAGTTATAACAAGAAATTGGAAGAATGATTCTACTCCCTCCTTCTATGAATTTTCCAACTTCACTACTGAAGTTTGTCATCTTGAACTTATTACTATTAAGAAAAGATTTATCAGAATCACTTCATCATACAATTTTTGAAAAAGTAATAATTTTTATCTATTGAAATCTTATTTTTTTTATTTAGTATACACTCTTGAAAATAGTCATTTGTGTGAGTTAGACTTTTTCTTATTTGGTTTTAAGTTTGTGAAATATTTCCTTTTATTATTAAGTGTTATCATTTTTTTATTAAAATTCAACAAAATAATTAAAAAAAAGAAATCAACAATGACAGAATAAATTGTCTTGTCAAAAGTTTCCAGCATAATGCCTAGTTTAACTATTAGGAGACAGGGTACTAAATGGAAAATATATTAAGCTACTTTAGGATTCGGTACTTAACTCAGATCCACCAGTATTAGACATGCAGAAAAATGCAATAAGTATGCATAATCACAATTCCGACCTAATGAAGAATGTTGGGAAGTAGGGTTGCATAACTTCATTTTCCTAAACTTAATGTGAAATTATTTTAATCTTACATATTTTTCTAGTTTCTCCAATGCATGCTAAATTTGAACAGTGAATTATGACAAAATATTTATTGTACCAAATTAACATTTGTTACAAAATGCACTACCATAGTTATTAATGCTGAATGCAGTATCAGTAATTATATACATGCAAACACCTGACGACAGAGGAAATTATTTCTTTATACTACAGTAGAAAATACTTTCCTGTTCAATGGATGTAAGAGTGAAGTATGTAAGTGACAACATATTATCAAGACTGGACCTGTATTAAAATGATGGAATAAAAAGTGCAGCAAAAAAAAAACTTTTATACAGCTTCCTTATTATAACAGCTTTACAGCATTTTTAGCAGAAGTGCTAGTACACTTAGGATATAAATAAATGCTCTAAGAGAAATCAGGAAAGTAGATAAAGTTCCTTTTCTTTTCTTTCCTTTACTTCTGCTCATCAGAATGTTCCAATGTAGAATTTCTGGTCTCTGCAGAGTAAATGTCACAGCAACTCTTCCAGTTTCACAATGACTCCAAAAACTGAACTCAGTGCTGTGGTGAGTAAAAGTAAGCTTGTGGGTTTGCACAAGCCGAGATGTGAATTAGAGGAAAAAAAACATTTAAACAGTTTTAAGAGATCTAATAATCAAACAAGAACTTATAATACAAAAAATAATAAAATCACACTAAAGTACAGAAAAACCCACCAACCCAGCCAATTTGTATATCTATTAAAGCAGCACTATTAGAAAATTATCCAAAGCAAAGGCACATTCCCAACCATTCCCTACTAGCCAAAAAGTCAATCATATATCAGAAGGCTGCTATGTGTAAGAAAAGTCAGAAAGTATATATAAAAAAAAAACTAATTTAGATAGGGACCACTTTGATATTTTAAGACAGATATTTCAAATTGAAATATATATATATATATATATATATATATATATATATATATATATATATATAATTTCCCTTTATAATCTCAAAATGATAAAATCCAAAATTTCAGTATTTTGAGACCA